>NC_088267.1:309852-619705 GCF_036013445.1 Caloenas nicobarica | reverse complement strand
CTACTGGGCTCTACTGGGCTCTGTCGCGCCCTGTCGGGCCCTGTCGGGCCCTGTCGGGCCCTGTCGGGCTCTGTCGGGCTCTGTCGGGCCCTGTCGGGCCCTGTCGGGCTCTGTCGGGCTCTGTCGGGCTCTGTCGGGCTCTACTGGGCCCTGTCGGGCTCTGTCGGGCTCTGTCGGGCTCTGTCGGGCTCTACTGGGCCCTGTCGGACCCTGTCGGGCCCTGTCGGGCCCTGTCGGGCCCTGTCGGGCCCTGTCGGGCTCTGTCGGGCTCTGTCGGGCTCTGTCGGGCCCTGTCGGGCTCTGTCGGGCTCTACTGGGCCCTGTCGGGCCCTGTCGGGCTCTGTCGGGCCCTGTCGGGCCCTGTCGGGCCCTGTCGGGCCCTGTCGGGCTCTGTCGGGCTCTGTCGGGCCCTGTCGGGCCCTGTCGGGCTCTGTCGGGCTCTTCTGGGCTCTGTCGGGCTCTGTCGGGCTCTGTCGGGCTCTGTCAAGCTCTGTCGGGCTCTACTGGGCTCTGTCGGGCTCTGTCGGGCTCTACTGGGCCCTGTCGGGCCCTGTCGGGCCCTGTCGGGCTCTGTCGGGCTCTGTCGGGCTCTGTCGGGCTCTGTCGGGCTCTGTCGGGCTCCACTGGGCCCTGTCGGGCCCTGTCGGGCTCTGTCGGGCTCTGTCGGGCTCTGTCGGGCTCTACTGGGCCCTGTCGGGCCCTGTCGGGCTCTGTCGGGCTCTGTCGGGCTCTACTGGGCTCTGTCGGGCTCTGTCGGGCTCTGTCGGGCTCTGTCGGGCTCTGTCGGGCTCTGTCGGGCTCTGTCGGGCTCTGTCGGGCTCTGTCGGGCTCTGTCGGGCTCTACTGGGCCCTGTCGGGCCCTGTCGGGCCCTGTCGGGCTCTGTCGGGCTCTGTCGGGCTCTGTCGGGCTCTGTCGGGCCCTGTCGGGCTCTGTCGGGCTCTACTGGGCCCTGTCGGGCTCTGTCGGGCCCTGTCGGGCTCTGTCGGGCCCTGTCGGGCCCTGTCGGGCCCTGTCGGGCTCTGTCGGGCTCTGTCGGGCTCTACTGGGCCCTGTCGGGTTCTGTCGGGCTCTGTCGGGCTCTGTCGGGCTCTACTGGGCCCTGTCGGTCCCTGTCGGGCCCTGTCGGGCCCTGTCAGGCTCTGTCGGGCTCTGTCGGGCTCTGTCGGGCCCTGTCGGGCTCTGTCGGGCTCTACTGCGCCCTGTCGGGCCCTGTCGGGCTCTGTCAGGCTCTGTCGGGCCCTGTCGGGCCCTGTCGGGCTCTGTCGGGCTCTGTCGGGCTCTGTCGGGCTCTACTGGGCCCTGTCGGGCTCTACTGGGCCCTGTCGGGCTCTGTCGGGCTCTGTCGGGCCCTGTCGGGCTCTGTCGGGCTCTGTCGGGCCCTGTCGGGCTCTGTCGGGCCCTGTCGGGCCCTGTCGGGCTCTGTCAGGCTCTGTCGGGCCCTGTCGGGCTCTGTCGGGCTCTGTCGGGCTCTGTCGGGCCCTGTCGGGCTCTGTCGGGCCCTGTCGGGCCCTGTCGGGCTCTGTAGGGCTCTACTGGGCTCTCTCGGGCTCTACTGGGCTCTACTGGGCCCTGTCGGGCCCTGTCGGGCTCTGTCGGGCTCTGTCGGGCTCTGTCGGGCTCTGTCGGGCTCTACTGGGCTCTGTCGGACCCTGTCGGGCCCTGTCGGGCTCTGTCGGGCTCTGTCGGGCTCTGTCGGGCCCTCTCGGACTCTATCGGGCTCTGTCGGGCTCTGTCGGGCTCTACTGGGCTCTGTCGGGCTCTGTCGGGCCCTGTCGGGCCCTGTCGGGCTCTGTCGGGCTCTGTCGGGCTCTGTCGGGCTCTACTGGGCCATGTCAGGCTCTGTCGGGCTCTGTCGGGCCCTGTCGGGCCCTGTCGGGCTCTGTCGGGCTCTGTCGGGCCCTATCGGGCTCTGTCGGGCCCTGTCGGGCCCTGTCGGGCTCTGTCGGGCTCTGTCGGGCCCTGTCGGGCTCTGTCGGGCTCTGTCGGGCTCTGTCGGGCTCTACTGGGCCCTGTCGGGCTCTGTCGGGCTCTGTCGGGCCCTGTCGGGCCCTGTTGGGCTCTGTCGGGCCCTGTCGGGCCCTGTCGGGCTCTCCTGGTCCCTGTCGGGCCCTGTCGGGCTCTGTCGGGCTCTGTCGGGCTCTACTGGGCTCTACTGGGCTCTGTCGGGCTCTGTCGGGCCCTGTCGGGCTCTCTCGGGCTCTGTCGGGCTCTGTCGGGCTCTGTCGGGCTCTACTGGGCTCTACTGGGCTCTGTCGGTCTCTGTCGGTCTCTGTCGGTCTCTGTCGGGCTCTGTCGGGCTCTGTCGGGCTCTGTCGGGCTCTACTGGGCTCTGTCGGGCTCTGTCGGGCTCTGTCGGGCCCTGTCGGGCTCTGTCGGGCTCTGTCGGGCTCTACTGGGCTCCACTGGGCTCCACTGGGCCCTGTCGGGCCCTGTCGGGCCCTGTCGGGCCCTGTCGGGCTCTGTCGGGCTCTGTCGGGCTCTACTGGGCTCTACTGGGCTCTGTCGGGCTCTGTCGGGCTCTGTCGGGCTCTGTCGGGCTCTGTCGGGCTCTGTCGGGCTCTACTGGGCTCTGTCGGGCCCTGTCGGGCTCTGTCGGGCCCTGTCGGGCTCTGTCGGGCTCTGTCGGGCTCTGTCGGGCTCTGTCGGGCCCTCTCGGACTCTATCGGGCTCTGTCGGGCTCTGTCGGGCTCTACTGGGCTCTACTGGGCTCTGTCGGGCTCTGTCGGGCTCTGTCGGGCCCTGTCGGGCTCTGTCGGGCCCTGTCGGGCCCTGTCGGGCCCTGTCGGGCCCTGTCGGGCTCTGTCGGGCTCTGTCGGGCTCTGTCGGGCTCTGTCGGGCTCTACTGGGCCCTGTCGGGCCCTGTCGGGCTCTGTCGGGCTCTGTCGGGCTCTGTCGGGCTCTGTCGGGCTCTACTGGGCCCTGTCGGGCCCTGTCGGGCTCTGTCGGGCTCTGTCGGGCTCTGTCGGGCTCTACTGGGCCCTGTGGGGCCCTGTTGGGCCCTGTCGGGCTCTGTCGGGCTCTGTCGGGCTCTGTCGGGCTCTACTGGGCTCTGTCGGGCTCTGTCGGGCCCTGTCGGGCCCTGTCGGGCTCTGTCGGGCTCTGTCGGGCTCTACTGGGCTCTACTGGGCTCTGTCGGGCTCTGTCGGGCTCTACTGGGCCCTGTCGGGCCCTGTCGGGCCCTGTCGGGCTCTGCCGGGCTCTACTGGGCCCTGTCGGGCTCTGTCGGGCCCTGTCGGGTACTGTCGGGCTCTGTCGGGCTCTACTGGGCCCTGTCGGGCTCTGTCGGGCCCTGTCGGGCTCTGTCAGGCTCTGTCGGGCTCTACTGGGCTCTGTCGGGCTCTACTGGGCTCTACTGGGCCCTGTCGGGCTCTGTCGGGCTCTGTCGGGCCCTGTCGGGCCCTGTCGGGCTCTGTCGGGCTCTGTCGGGCCCTGTCGGGCTCTGTCGGGCTCTGTCGGGCTCTGTCGGGCTCTACTGGGCCCTGTCGGGCTCTGTCGGGCTCTGTCGGGCTCTGTCAGGCCCTGTCGGGTTCTGTCGGGCTTTGTCGGGCCCTATCGGGCTCTGTCGGGCCCTGTCGGGCCCTGTCGGGCTCTGTCGGGCTCTGTCGGGCCCTGTCGGGATCTGTCGGGCTCTGTCGGGCTCTGTCGGGCTCTACTGGGCCCTGTCGGGCTCTGTCGGGCTCTGTCGGGCCCTGTCGGGCCCTGTTGGGCTCTGTCGGGCCCTGTCGGGCCCTGTCGGGCTCTCCTGGTCCCTGTCGGGCCCTGTCGGGCCCTGTCGGGCCCTGTCGGGCTCTGTCGGGCTCTGTCGGGCTCTACTGGGCTCTACTGGGCTCTGTCGGGCTCTGTCGGGCCCTGTCGGGCTCTGTCGGGCTCTGTCGGGCTCTGTCGGGCTCTGTCGGGCTCTACTGGGCTCTGTCGGTCTCTGTCGGGCTCTGTCGGGCTCTGTCGGGCTCTGTCGGGCTCTACTGGGCTCTACTGGGCTCTGTCGGGCCCTGTCGGGCCCTGTCGGGCCCTGTCGGGCTCTGTCGGGCTCTGTCGGGCTCTGTCGGGCTCTACTGGGCTCTGTCGGGCCCTGTCGGGCCCTGTCGGGCCCTGTCGGGCCCTGTCGGGCTCTGTCGGGCTCTGTCGGGCTCTGTCGGGCTCTGTCGGGCTCTACTTGTCTCTACTGTTCCCTGTCGGGCTCTGTCGGGCTCTGTCGGGCTCTGTCGGGCCCTGTCGGGCTCTGTCGGGCTCTGTAGGGCTCTACTGGGCTCTACTGGGCCCTGTCGGGCCCTGTCGGGCCCTGTCGGGCCCTGTCGGGCTCTGTCGGGCTCTGTCGGGCTCTGTCGGGCCCTCTCGGACTCTATCGGGCTCTGTCGGGCTCTGTCGGGCTCTACTGGGCTCTACTGGGCTCTGTCGGGCTCTGTCGGGCTCTACTGGGCCCTGTCGGGCCCTGTCGGGCTCTGTCGGGCTCTGTCGGGCTCTGTCGGGCCCTGTCGGGCTCTGTCGGGCTCTGTCGGGCTCTGTCGGGCTCTACTGGGCCCTGTCGGGCCCTGTCGGGCTCTGTCGGGCTCTGTCGGGCCCTGTCGGGCCCTGTCGGGCTCTGTCGGGCTCTGTCGGGCTCTACTGGGCCCTGTCGGGTTCTGTCGGGCTCTGTCGGGCTCTGTCGGGCTCTACTGGGCCCTGTCGGACCCTGTCGGGCCCTGTCGGGCCCTGTCGGGCTCTGTCGGGCCCTGTCGGGCTCTGTCGGGCTCTGTCGGGTTCTGTCGGGCTCTACTGCGCCCTGTCGGGCCCTGTCGGGCTCTGTCAGGCTCTGTCGGGCCCTGTCGGGCCCTGTCGGGCTCTGTCGGGCTCTGTCGGGCTCTGTCGGGCTCTACTGGGCCCTGTCGGGCTCTGTCGGGCTCTACTGGGCCCTGTCGGGCTCTGTCGGGCTCTGTCGGGCCCTGTCGGGCTCTGTCGGGCCCTGTCGGGCTCTGTCAGGCCCTGTCGGGCCCTGTCGGGCTCTGTCGGGCCCTGTCGGGCTCTGTCGGGCCCTGTCGGGCCCTGTCGGGCTCTGTCGGGCCCCGTCGGGCTCTGTCGGGCCCCGTCGGGCCCTGTCGGGCCCTGTCGGGCCCTGTCGGGCTCTGTCGGGCTCTGTCGGGCTCTGTCGGGCCCTGTCGGGCTCTGTCGGGCCCTGTCGGGCCCTGTCGGGCTCTGTCGGGCTCTACTGGGCTCTCTCGGGCTCTACTGGGCTCTACTGGGCCCTGTCGGGCTCTGTCGGGCTCTGTCGGGCTCTGTCGGGCTCTACTGGGCTCTGTCGGGCCCTGTCGGGCCCTGTCGGGCCCTGTCGGGCCCTGTCGGGCTCTGTCGGGCTCTGTCGGACTCTGTCGGGCCCTCTCGGACTCTATCGGGCTCTGTCGGGCTCTGTCGGGCTCTACTGGGCTCTACTGGGCTCTGTCGGGCCCTGTCGGGCCCTGTCGGGCCCTGTCGGGCTTTGTCGGGCTCTGTCGGGCTCTGTCGGGCTCTACTGGGCCCTGTCGGGCTCTGTCGGGCTCTGTCGGGCCCTGTCGGGCCCTGTCGGGCTCTGTCGGGCCCTGTCGGGCCCTGTCGGGCCCTGTCGGGCCCTGTCGGGCCCTGTCGGGCCCTGTCGGGCTCTGTCGGGCCCTGTCGGGCCCTGTCGGGCTCTGTCGGGCTCTGTCGGGCTCTGTCGGGCTCTGTCGGGCTCTACTGGGCTCTGTCGGGCTCTGTCGGGCTCTGTCGGTCCCTGTCGGGCCCTGTTGGGCTCTGTCGGGCCCTGTCGGGCCCTGTCGGGCTCTCCTGGTCCCTGTCGGGCCCTGTCGGGCTCTGTCGGGCTCTGTCGGGCTCTACTGGGCTCTGTCGGGCTCTGTCGGGCTCTGTCGGGCTCTGTCGGGCTCTCTCGGGCTCTCTCGGGCTCTGTCGGGCTCTGTCGGGCTCTACTGGGCTCTACTGGGCTCTGTCGGTATCTGTCGGGCTCTGTCGGGCTCTGTCGGGCTCTGTCGGGCTCTACTGGGCTCTACTGGGCTCTGTCGGGCTCTGTCGGGCCCTGTCGGGCCCTGTCGGGCTCTGTCGGGCTCTGTCGGGCTCTACTGGGCTCTACTGGGCTCTGTAGGGCTCTGTCGGGCTCTGTCGGGCCCTGTCGGGCTCTGTCGGGCTCTGTCGGGCTCTACTGGGCTCTACTGGGCCCTGTCGGGCTCTGTCGGGCTCTGTCGGGCTCTGTCGGGCTCTGTCGGGCTCTGTCGGGCTCTACTGGGCCCTGTCGGGCCCTGTCGGGCCCTGTCGGGCTCTGTCGGGCTCTGTCGGGCTCTGTCGGGCCCTCTCGGACTCTATCGGGCTCTGTCGGGCTCTGTCGGGCTCTACTGGGCTCTGTCGGGCTCTGTCGGGCTCTGTCGGGCTCTGTCGGGCTCTGTCGGGCCCTGTCGGGCCCTGTCGGGCTCTGTCGGGCTCTGTCGGGCTCTGTCGGGCTCTACTGGGCCCTGTCGGGCTCTGTCGGGCCCTGTCGGGCCCTGTCGGGCTCTGTCGGGCTCTGTCGGGCCCTATCGGGCTCTGTCGGGCCCTGTCGGGCCCTGTCGGGCTCTGTCGGGCCCTGTCGGGCCCTGTCGGGCTCTGTCGGGCTCTACTGGGCCCTGTCGGGCTCTGTCGGGCTCTGTCGGGCCCTGTCGGGCCCTGTTGGGCTCTGTCGGGCCCTGTCGGGCCCTGTCGGGCTCTCCTGGTCCCTGTCGGGCCCTGTCGGGCTCTGTCGGGCTCTACTGGGCTCTACTGGGCTCTGTCGGGCCCTGTCGGGCCCTGTCGGGCTCTGTCGGGCTCTGTCGGGCTCTGTCGGGCTCTACTGGGCTCTACTGGGCTCTGTCGGGCTCTGTCGGGCTCTGTCGGGCTCTGTCGGGCTCTACTGGGCTCTACTGGGCTCTGTCGGGCTCTGTCGGGCCCTGTCGGGCCCTGTCGGGCCCTGTCGGGCTCTGTCGGGCTCTGTCGGGCTCTACTGGGCTCTGTCGGGCCCTGTCGGGCCCTGTCGGGCTCTGTCGGGCCCTGTCGGGCTCTGTTTGGCTCTGTCGGGCTCTGTCGGGCTCTGTCGGGCTCTGTCGGGCTCTACTGGGCTCTACTGGGCTCTGTCGGGCCCTGTCGGGCCCTGTCGGGCTCTGTCGGGCTCTGTCGGGCTCTACTGGGCCCTGTCGGGCTCTGTCGGGCTCTGTCGGGCTCTGCCGGGCCCTGTCGGGCTCTGTCGGGCTCTGTAGGGCTCTACTGGGCTCTACTGGGCTCTGTCGCGCCCTGTCGGGCCCTGTCGGGCTCTGTCGGGCTCTGTCGGGCTCTGTCGGGCCCTCTCGGACTCTATCGGGCTCTGTCGGGCTCTGTCGGGCTCTACTGGGCTCTACTGGGCCCTGTCGGGCTCTGTCGGGCTCTGTCGGGCCCTGTCGGGCTCTGTCGGGCTCTGTCGGGCTCTACTGGGCCCTGTCGGGTTCTGTCAGGCTCTGTCGGGTTCTGTCGGGCTCTACTGGGCCCTGTCGGTCCCTGTCGGGCCCTGTCGGGCCCTGTCGGGCTCTGTCGGGCTCTGTCGGGCTCTGTCGGGCCCTGTCGGGCTCTGTCGGGCTCTACTGCGCCCTGTCGGGCCCTGTCGGGCTCTGTCAGGCTCTGTCGGGCCCTGTCGGGCCCTGTCGGGCTCTGTCGGGCTCTGTCGGGCTCTGTCGGGCTCTGTCGGGCTCTGTCGGGCTCTACTGGGCCCTGTCGGGCTCTGTCGGGCTCTACTGGGCCCTGTCGGGCTCTGTCGGGCTCTGTCGGGCTCTGTCGGGCTCTGTCGGGCCCTGTCGGGCTCTGTCGGGCTCTGTCGGGCCCTGTCGGGCCCTGTCGGGCCCTGTCGGGCCCTGTCGGGCTCTGTCGGGCCCTGTCGGGCTCTGTCGGGCTCTGTCGGGCCCTGTCGGGCCCTGTCGGGCTCTGTCGGGCCCTGTCGGGCCCTGTCGGGCTCTGTCGGGCTCTACTGGGCTCTGTCGGGCTCTACTGGGCTCTACTGGGCCCTGTCGGGCTCTGTCGGGCTCTGTCGGGCTCTGTCGGGCTCTACTGGGCTCTGTCGGGCCCTGTCGGGCCCTGTCGGGCTCTGTCGGGCCCTGTCGGGCCCTGTCGGGCTCTGTTGGGCTCTGTCGGGCTCTGTCGGGCTCTGTCGGGCTCTACTTGTCTCTACTGTTCCCTGTTGGGCCCTGTTGGGCCCTGTCGGGCTCTGTCGGGCTCTGTCGGGCCCTGTCGGGCCCTGTCGGGCTCTGTCGGGCTCTGTAGGGCTCTACTGGGCTCTACTGGGCTCTGTCGCGCCCTGTCGGGCTCTGTCGGGCTCTGTCGGGCTTTGTCGGGCCCTCTCGGACTCTATCGGGCTCTGTCGGGCTCTGTCGGGCTCTACTGGGCTCTACTGGGCTCTGTCGGGCTCTGTCGGGCTCTACTGGGCCCTGTCGGGCCCTGTCGGGCTCTGTCGGGCTCTGTCGGGCTCTGTCGGGCTCTGTCGGGCTCTGTCGGGCTCTGTCGGGCTCTACTGGGCCCTGTCGGGCCCTGTCGGGCTCTGTCGGGCTCTGTCGGGCTCTGTCGGGCTCTGTCGGGCTCTGTCGGGCTCTACTGGGCCCTCTCGGGTTCTGTCGGGCTCTGTCGGACCCTGTCGGGCCCTGTCGGGCCCTGTCGGGCCCTGTCGGGCCCTGTCGGGCTCTGTCGGGCTCTGTCGGGCTCTACTGGGCTCTGTCGGGCTCTACTGGGCCCTGTCGGGCCCTGTCGGGCCCTGTCGGGCCCTGTCGGGCCCTGTCGGGCTCTGTCGGGCTCTGTCGGGCCCTGTCGGGCTCTGTCGGGCTCTGTCGGGCTCTGTCGGGCCCTGTCGGGCTCTGTCAGGCCCTGTCGGGCCCTGTCGGGCTCTGTCGGGCTCTACTGGGCTCTGTCGGGCTCTACTGGGCTCTACTGGGCCCTGTCGGGCTCTGTCGGGCTCTGTCGGGCTCTACTGGGCTCTGTCGGGCCCTGTCGGGCCCTGTCGGGCTCTGTCGGGCTCTGTCGGGCCCTGTCGGGCTCTACTGGGCTCTGTCGGGCTCTGTCGGGCTCTACTGGGCCCTGTCGGGCCCTGTCGGGCCCTGTCGGGCTCTGTCGGGCTCTACTGGGCTCTGTCGGGCTCTGTCGGGCTCTGTCGGGCTCTGTCGGGCTCTGTCGGGCTCTACTGGGCTCTGTCGGGCTCTGTCGGGCTCTGTTGGGCTCTGTCGGGCTCTACTGGGCCCTGTCGGGCTCTGTCGGGCCCTGTCGGGCTCTGTCGGGCTCTGTCGGGCTCTGTCGGGCTCTACTGGGCTCTGTCGGGCTCTACTGGGCTCTACTGGGCAATGTCGGGCTCTGTCGGGCTCTGTCGGGCTCTACTGCGCTCTGTCGGGCTCTGTCGGGCCCTGTCGGGCTCTGTCGGGCTCTGTCGGGCTCTGTCGGGCTCTACTGGGCCCTGTCGGGCTCTGTCGGGCTCTGTCGGGCCCTGTCGGGCCCTGTCGGGCTCTGTCGGGCTCTGTCGGGCCCTGTCGGGCCCTGTCGGGCCCTGTCGGGCCCTGTCGGGCTCTACTGGGCTCTGTCGGGCTCTACTGGGCTCTACTGGGCCCTGTCGGGCTCTGTCGGGCTCTGTCGGGCTCTGTCGGGCTCTACTGGGCCCTGTCGGGCCCTGTCGGGCTCTGTCGGGCTCTGTCGGGCTCTGTCGGGCTCTTCTGGGCTCTGTCGGGCTCTGTCGGGCTCTGTCGGGCTCTGTCAAGCTCTGTCGGGCTCTACTGGGCTCTACTGGGCTCTGTCGGGCTCTGTCGGGCTCTACTGGGCTCTGTCGGGCCCTGTCGGGCCCTGTCGGGCCCTGTCGGGCCCTGTCGGGCTCTGTCGGGCTCTGTCGGGTTCTGTCGGGTTCTGTCGGGCTCTGTCGGGCTCTGTCGGGCTCTACTGGGCCCTGTCGGGCCCTGTCGGGCTCTGTCGGGCTCTGTCGGGCTCTGTCGGGCTCTACTGGGCCCTGTGGGGCCCTGTCGGGCCCTGTCGGGCTCTGTCGCGCTCTGTCGGGCTCTACTGGGCTCTGTCGGGCTCTGTCGGGCTCTGTCGGGCTCTGTCGGGCTCTACTGGGCTCTGTCGGGCTCTGTCGGGCTCTGTCGGGCCCTGTCGGGCTCTGTCGGGCTCTGTCGGGCTCTGTCGGGCTCTACTGGGCCCTGTCGGGCTCTGTCGGGTCCTGTCGGGCCCTGTCGGGCTCTGTCGGGCTCTGTCGGGCTCTACTGGGCTCTGTCGGGCTCTGTCGGGCTCTACTGGGCCCTGTCGGGCCCTGTCGGGCCCTGTCGGGCTCTGTCGGGCTCTACTGGGCTCTGTCGGGCTCTGTCGGGCTGTGTCGGGCTCTGTCGGGCTCTACTGGGCTCTGTCGGGCTCTGTCGGGCTCTGTTGGGCTCTGTCGGGCTCTACTGGGATCTGTCGGGCTCTGTCGAGCCCTGTCGGGCTCTGTCGGGCCCTGTCGGGCTCTGTTGGGCCCTGTCGGGCTCTGTCGGGCTCTGTCGGGCTCTGTCGGGCTCTACTGGGCTCTGTCGGGCTCTACTGGGCTCTACTGGGCCCTGACGGGCTCTGTCGGGCTCTGTCGGGCTCTGTCGGGCTCTGTCGGGCCCTGTCGGGCCCTGTCGGGCTCTGTCGGGCCCTGTCGGGCCCTGTCGGGCTCTGTCGGGCTCTGTCGGGCTCTGTCGGGCTCTACTGGGCCCTGTCGGGCTCTGTCGGGCTCTGTCGGGCTCTGTCGGGCCCTGTCGGGCTCTGTCGGGCTCTGTCGGGCCCTGTCGGGCTCTGTCGGGCCCTGTCGGGCCCTGTCGGGCTCTGTCGCTCTCTGTCGGGCCTTGTCGGGCTCTGTCGGGCTCTGTCGGGCTCTACTGGGCCCTGTCGGGCCCTGTCGGGCCCTGTCGGGCTCTGTCGGGCCCTGTCGGGCCCTGTCGGGCTCTCCTGGTCCCTGTCGGGCCCTGTCGGGCTCTGTCGGGCTCTGTCGGGCTCTACTGGGCTAAACTGGGCTCTGTCGGGCCCTGTCGGGCCTTGTCGGGCTCTGTCGGGCTCTGTCGGGCTCTACTGGGCTCTACTGGGCTCTGTCGGGCTCTGTCGGGCTCTGTCGGGCTCTACTGGGCTCTACTGGGCTCTGTCGGGCTCTGTCGGGCCCTGTCGGGCTCTCTCGGGCTCTGTCGGGCTCTGTCGGGCTCTACTGGGCTCTACTGGGCTCTGTCGGGCTCTGTCGGGCTCTGTCGGGCTCTGTCGGGCTCTGTCGGGCTCTACTGGGCTCTACTGGGCTCTGTCGGGCTCTGTCGGGCTCTGTCGGGCCCTGTCGGGCTCTGTCAGGCTCTGTCGGGCTCTACTGGGCTCTACTGGGCTCTGTCGGGCCCTGTCGGGCCCTGTCGGGCTCTGTCGGGCCCTGTCGGGCTCTGTCGGGCTCTGTCGGGCTCTGTCGGGCTCTACTTGTCTCTACTGTTCCCTGTCAGGCCCTGTCGGGCTCTGTCGGGCTCTGTCGGGCCCTCTCGGACTCTATCGGGCTCTGTCGGGCTCTGTCGGGCTCTACTGGGCTCTACTGGGCTCTGTCGGGCTCTGTCGGGCTCTACTGGGCCCTGTCGGGCCCTGTCGGGCTCTGTCGGGCTCTGTCGGGCCCTGTCGGGCTCTGTCGGGCTCTGTCGGGCTCTGTCGGGCTCTACTGGGCCCTGTCGGGCCCTGTCGGGCTCTGTCGGGCTCTGTCGGGCTCTGTCGGGCCCTGTCGGGCTCTGTCGGGCTCTGTCGGGCTCTACTGGGCCCTGTCGGGTTCTGTCGGGCTCTGTCGGGCTCTGTCGGGCTCTACTGGGCCCTGTCGGGTTCTGTCGGGCCCTGTCGGGCCCTGTCGGGCCCTGTCGGGCTCTGTCGGGCTCTGTCGGGCTCTGTCGGGCCCTGTCGGGCTCTGTCAGGCTCTACTGGGCCCTGTCGGGCTCTGTCGGGCTCTGTCGGGCTCTGTCGGGCTCTGTCGGGCCCTGTCGGGCCCTATCGGGCTCTGTCGGGCCCTGTCGGGCCCTGTCGGGCTCTGTCGGGCTCTGTCGGGCTCTGTCGGGCTCTTCTGGGCTCTGTCGGGCTCTGTCGGGCTCTGTCGGGCTCTGTCAAGCTCTGTCGGGCTCTACTGGGCTCTACTGGGCTCTGTCGGGCTCTGTCGGGCTCTACTGGGCCCTGTCGGGCTCTGTCGGGCCCTGTCAGGCCCTGTCGGGCTCTGTCGGGCTCTGTCGGGCTCTGTCGGCTCTGTCGGGCTCTGTCGGGCTCTACTGGGCCCTGTCGGGCCCTGTCGGGCCCTGTCGGGCTCTGTCGGGCTCTGTCGGGCTCTGTCGGGCTCTACTGGGCCCTGTCGGGCCCTGTCGGGCCCTGTCGGGCTCTGTCGGGCTCTGTCGGGCTCTGTCGGGCTCTACTGGGCTCTGTCGGGCTCTGTCGGGTTCTGTCGGGCTCTGTCGGGCTCTGTCGGGCTCTGTCGGGCTCTACTGGGCCCTGTCGGGCCCTGTCGGGCCCTGTCGGGCTCTGTCGGGCTCTGTCGGGCTCTGTCGGGCTCTGTCGGGCTCTACTGGGCCCTGTCGGGCTCTGTCGGGCTCTGTCGGGCCCTGTCGGGCTCTGTCGGGCTCTGTCGGGCTCTGTCGGGCTCTGTCGGGCTCTACTGGGCTCTACTGGGCTCTGTCGGGCTCTGTCGGGCTCTACTGGGCCCTGTCGGGCCCTGTCGGGCCCTGTCGGGCTCTGCCGGGCTCTACTGGGCTCTGTCGGACTCTGTCGGGCTGTGTCGGGCCCTGTCGGGCTCTACTGGGCTCTACTGGGCTCTACTGGGCTCTGTCGGGCTCTGTCGGGCTCTACTGGGCTCTACTGGGCTCTGTCGGGCTCTGTCGGGCTCTGTCGGGCTCTACTGGGCTCTACTGGGCTCTGTCGGGCTCTGTCGGGCCCTGTCGGGCTCTCTCGGGCTCTGTCGGGCTCTGTCGGGCTCTACTGGGCTCTACTGGGCTCTGTCGGTCTCTGTCGGTCTCTGTCGGGCTCTGTCGGGCTCTGTCGGGCTCTACTGGGCTCTACTGGGCTCTGTCGGGCTCTGTCGGGCCCTGTCGGGCTCTGTCGGGCTCTGTCGGGCTCTACTGGGCTCTACTGGGCTCTGTCGGGCCCTGTCGGGCCCTGTCGGGCTCTGTCGGGCCCTGTCGGGCTCTGTCGGGCTCTGTCGGGCTCTACTGGGCTCTACTGGGCTCTGTCGGGCTCTGTCGGGCTCTACTGGGCCCTGTCGGGCCCTGTCGGGCCCTGTCGGGCTCTGCCGGGCTCTACTGGGCTCTGTCGGGCCCTGTCGGGCTGTGTCGGGCCCTGTCGGGCTCTGTCGGGCTCTGTCGGGCTCTGTCGGGCTCTACTGGGCTCTGTCGGGCTCTGTCGGGCTCTGTTGGGCTCTGTCGGGCTCTACTGGGCCCTGTCGGGCCCTGTCGGGCCCTGTCGGGCTCTGTCGGGCTCTGTCGGGCCCTGTCGGGCTCTGTCGGGCTCTGTAGGGCTCTACTGGGCTCTACTGGGCTCTGTCGCGCCCTGTCGGGCCCTGTCGGGCTCTGTCGGGCTCTGTCGGGCCCTCTCGGAATCTATCGGGCTCTGTCGGGCTCTGTCGGGCTCTACTGGGCTCTACTGGGCTCTGTCGGGCTCTGTCGGGCTCTACTGGGCCCTGTCGGGCCCTGTCGGGCTCTGTCGGGCTCTGTCGGGCTCTGTCGGGCTCTGTCGGGCCCTGTCGGGCTCTGTCGGGCTCTGTCGGGCTCTACTGGGCCCTGTCGGGCCCTGTCGGGCTCTGTCGGGCTCTGTCGGGCTCTGTCGGGCCCTGTCGGGCCCTGTCGGGCTCTGTCGGGCTCTGTCGGGCTCTACTGGGCCCTGTCGGGTTCTGTCGGGCTCTGTCGGGCTCTGTCGGGCTCTACTGGGCCCTGTCGGGCCCTGTCGGGCCCTGTCGGGCTCTGTCGGGCTCTACTGGGCTCTACTGGGCTCTGTCGGGCTCTGTCGGGCCCTGTCGGGCTCTGTCGGGCTCTGTCGGGCTCTACTGGGCTCTACTGGGCTCTGTCGGGCCCTGTCGGGCCCTGTCGGGCCCTGTCGGGCTCTGTCGGGCTCTGTCGGGCTCTGTCGGGCTCTGTCGGGCTCTACTGGGCTCTACTGGGCTCTGTCGGGCTCTGTCGGGCTGTGTCGGGCTCTGTCGGGCTCTACTGGGCTCTGTCGGGCTCTGTCGGGCTCTGTTGGGCTCTGTCGGGCTCTACTGGGATCTGTCGGGCTCTGTCGGGCCCTGTCGGGCCCTGTCGGGCCCTGTCGGGCTCTGTCGGGCTCTGTCGGGCTCTGTCGGGCTCTACTGGGCTCTGTCGGGCTCTACTGGTCTCTACTGGGCCCTGTCGGGCTCTGTCGGGCTCTGTCGGGCTCTGTCGGGCCCTGTCGGGCCCTGTCGGGCTCTGTCGGGCCCTGTCGGGCCCTGTCGGGCCCTGTCGGGCCCTGTCGGGCTCTGTCGGGCTCTGTCGGGCTCTGTCGGGCTCTACTGGGCCCTGTCGGGCTCTGTCGGGCTCTGTCGGGCTCTGTCGGGCTCTGTCGGGCCCTGTCGGGCTCTGTCGGGCCCTGTCGGGCCCTGTCGGGCTCTGTCGCTCTCTGTCGGGCCTTGTCGGGCTCTGTCGGGCTCTGTCGGGCTCTGTTGGGCTCTACTGGGCCCTGTCGGGCCCTGTCGGGCCCTGTCGGGCTCTGTCGGGCCCTGTCGGGCTCTCCTGGTCCCTGTCGGGCCCTGTCGGGCTCTGTCGGGCTCTGTCGGGCTCTACTGGGCTAAACTGGGCTCTGTTGGGCCCTGTCGGGCCTTGTCGGGCTCTGTCGGGCTCTGTCGGGCTCTACTGGGCTCTACTGGGCTCTGTCGGGCTCTGTCGGGCTCTACTGGGCTCTACTGGGCTCTGTCGGGCTCTGTCGGGCCCTGTCGGGCTCTGTCGGGCTCTGTCGGGCTCTGTCGGGCTCTGTCGGGCTCTACTGGGCTCTACTGGGCTCTGTCGGTCTCTGTCGGGCTCTGTCGGGCTCTGTCGGGCTCTACTGGGCTCTACTGGGCTCTGTCGGGCTCTGTCGGGCTCTGTCGGGCCCTGTCGGGCTCTGTCGGGCTCTGTCGGGCTCTACTGGGCTCTACTGGGCTCTGTCGGGCCCTGTCGGGCTCTGTCGGGCTCTGTCGGGCTCTGTCGGGCTCTCCTTGTCTCTACTGTTCCCTGTCAGGCCCTGTCGGGCTCTGTCGGGCTCTGTCGGGCCCTCTCGGACTCTATCGGGCTCTGTCGGGCTCTGTCGGGCTCTACTGGGCTCTACTGGGCTCTGTCGGGCTCTGTCGGGCTCTACTGGGCCCTGTCGGGCCCTGTCGGGCTCTGTCGGGCTCTGTCGGGCTCTGTCGGGCCCTGTCGGGCTCTGTCGGGCTCTGTCGGGCTCTGTCGGGCTCTACTGGGCCCTGTCGGGCCCTGTCGGGCTCTGTCGGGCCCTGTCGGGCCCTGTCGGGCCCTGTCGGGCTCTGTCGGGCTCTGTCGGGCTCTACTGGGCCCTGTCGGGTTCTGTCGGGCTCTGTCGGGCTCTGTCGGGCTCTACTGGGCCCTGTCGGACCCTGTCGGGCCCTGTCGGGCCCTGTCGGGCCCTGTCGGGCTCTGTCGGGCTCTGTCGGGCTCTGTCGGGCCCTGTCGGGCTCTGTCAGGCTCTACTGGGCCCTGTCGGGCTCTGTCGGGCTCTGTCGGGCCCTGTCGGGCCCTGTCGGGCCCTGTCGGGCCCTGTCGGGCTCTGTCGGGCCCTGTCGGGCTCTGTCGGGCTCTTCTGGGCTCTGTCGGGCTCTGTCGGGCTCTGTCGGGCTCTGTCAAGCTCTGTCGGGCTCTACTGGGCTCTACTGGGCTCTGTCGGGCTCTGTCGGGCTCTACTGGGCCCTGTCGGGCTCTGTCGGGCCCTGTCAGGCCCTGTCGGGCTCTGTCGGGCTCTGTCGGGCTCTGTCGGGCTCTGTCGGGCTCTGTCGGGCTCTACTGGGCCCTGTCGGGCCCTGTTGGGCTCTGTCGGGCCCTGTCGGGCCCTGTCGGGCTCTCCTGGTCCCTGTCGGGCCCTGTCGGGCTCTGTCGGGCTCTGTCGGGCTCTACTGGGCTCTGTCGGGCTCTGTCGGGCTCTGTCGGGCTCTGTCGGGCTCTCTCGGGCTCTCTCGGGCTCTGTCGGGCTCTGTCGGGCTCTACTGGGCTCTACTGGGCTCTGTCGGTATCTGTCGGGCTCTGTCGGGCTCTGTCGGGCTCTGTCGGGCTCTACTGGGCTCTACTGGGCTCTGTCGGGCTCTGTCGGGCCCTGTCGGGCCCTGTCGGGCTCTGTCGGGCTCTGTCGGGCTCTACTGGGCTCTACTGGGCTCTGTAGGGCTCTGTCGGGCTCTGTCGGGCCCTGTCGGGCTCTGTCGGGCTCTGTCGGGCTCTACTGGGCTCTACTGGGCCCTGTCGGGCTCTGTCGGGCTCTGTCGGGCTCTGTCGGGCTCTGTCGGGCTCTGTCGGGCTCTACTGGGCCCTGTCGGGCCCTGTCGGGCCCTGTCGGGCTCTGTCGGGCTCTGTCGGGCTCTGTCGGGCCCTCTCGGACTCTATCGGGCTCTGTCGGGCTCTGTCGGGCTCTACTGGGCTCTGTCGGGCTCTGTCGGGCTCTGTCGGGCTCTGTCGGGCTCTGTCGGGCCCTGTCGGGCCCTGTCGGGCTCTGTCGGGCTCTGTCGGGCTCTGTCGGGCTCTACTGGGCCCTGTCGGGCTCTGTCGGGCCCTGTCGGGCCCTGTCGGGCTCTGTCGGGCTCTGTCGGGCCCTATCGGGCTCTGTCGGGCCCTGTCGGGCCCTGTCGGGCTCTGTCGGGCCCTGTCGGGCCCTGTCGGGCTCTGTCGGGCTCTACTGGGCCCTGTCGGGCTCTGTCGGGCTCTGTCGGGCCCTGTCGGGCCCTGTTGGGCTCTGTCGGGCCCTGTCGGGCCCTGTCGGGCTCTCCTGGTCCCTGTCGGGCCCTGTCGGGCTCTGTCGGGCTCTACTGGGCTCTACTGGGCTCTGTCGGGCCCTGTCGGGCCCTGTCGGGCTCTGTCGGGCTCTGTCGGGCTCTGTCGGGCTCTACTGGGCTCTACTGGGCTCTGTCGGGCTCTGTCGGGCTCTGTCGGGCTCTGTCGGGCTCTACTGGGCTCTACTGGGCTCTGTCGGGCTCTGTCGGGCCCTGTCGGGCCCTGTCGGGCCCTGTCGGGCTCTGTCGGGCTCTGTCGGGCTCTACTGGGCTCTGTCGGGCCCTGTCGGGCCCTGTCGGGCTCTGTCGGGCCCTGTCGGGCTCTGTTTGGCTCTGTCGGGCTCTGTCGGGCTCTGTCGGGCTCTGTCGGGCTCTACTGGGCTCTACTGGGCTCTGTCGGGCCCTGTCGGGCCCTGTCGGGCTCTGTCGGGCTCTGTCGGGCTCTACTGGGCCCTGTCGGGCTCTGTCGGGCTCTGTCGGGCTCTGCCGGGCCCTGTCGGGCTCTGTCGGGCTCTGTAGGGCTCTACTGGGCTCTACTGGGCTCTGTCGCGCCCTGTCGGGCCCTGTCGGGCTCTGTCGGGCTCTGTCGGGCTCTGTCGGGCCCTCTCGGACTCTATCGGGCTCTGTCGGGCTCTGTCGGGCTCTACTGGGCTCTACTGGGCCCTGTCGGGCTCTGTCGGGCTCTGTCGGGCCCTGTCGGGCTCTGTCGGGCTCTGTCGGGCTCTACTGGGCCCTGTCGGGTTCTGTCAGGCTCTGTCGGGTTCTGTCGGGCTCTACTGGGCCCTGTCGGTCCCTGTCGGGCCCTGTCGGGCCCTGTCGGGCTCTGTCGGGCTCTGTCGGGCTCTGTCGGGCCCTGTCGGGCTCTGTCGGGCTCTACTGCGCCCTGTCGGGCCCTGTCGGGCTCTGTCAGGCTCTGTCGGGCCCTGTCGGGCCCTGTCGGGCTCTGTCGGGCTCTGTCGGGCTCTGTCGGGCTCTGTCGGGCTCTGTCGGGCTCTACTGGGCCCTGTCGGGCTCTGTCGGGCTCTACTGGGCCCTGTCGGGCTCTGTCGGGCTCTGTCGGGCTCTGTCGGGCTCTGTCGGGCCCTGTCGGGCTCTGTCGGGCTCTGTCGGGCCCTGTCGGGCCCTGTCGGGCCCTGTCGGGCCCTGTCGGGCTCTGTCGGGCCCTGTCGGGCTCTGTCGGGCTCTGTCGGGCCCTGTCGGGCCCTGTCGGGCTCTGTCGGGCCCTGTCGGGCCCTGTCGGGCTCTGTCGGGCTCTACTGGGCTCTGTCGGGCTCTACTGGGCTCTACTGGGCCCTGTCGGGCTCTGTCGGGCTCTGTCGGGCTCTGTCGGGCTCTACTGGGCTCTGTCGGGCCCTGTCGGGCCCTGTCGGGCTCTGTCGGGCCCTGTCGGGCCCTGTCGGGCTCTGTTGGGCTCTGTCGGGCTCTGTCGGGCTCTGTCGGGCTCTACTTGTCTCTACTGTTCCCTGTTGGGCCCTGTTGGGCCCTGTCGGGCTCTGTCGGGCTCTGTCGGGCCCTGTCGGGCCCTGTCGGGCTCTGTCGGGCTCTGTAGGGCTCTACTGGGCTCTACTGGGCTCTGTCGCGCCCTGTCGGGCTCTGTCGGGCTCTGTCGGGCTTTGTCGGGCCCTCTCGGACTCTATCGGGCTCTGTCGGGCTCTGTCGGGCTCTACTGGGCTCTACTGGGCTCTGTCGGGCTCTGTCGGGCTCTACTGGGCCCTGTCGGGCCCTGTCGGGCTCTGTCGGGCTCTGTCGGGCTCTGTCGGGCTCTGTCGGGCTCTGTCGGGCTCTGTCGGGCTCTACTGGGCCCTGTCGGGCCCTGTCGGGCTCTGTCGGGCTCTGTCGGGCTCTGTCGGGCTCTGTCGGGCTCTGTCGGGCTCTACTGGGCCCTCTCGGGTTCTGTCGGGCTCTGTCGGACCCTGTCGGGCCCTGTCGGGCCCTGTCGGGCCCTGTCGGGCCCTGTCGGGCTCTGTCGGGCTCTGTCGGGCTCTACTGGGCTCTGTCGGGCTCTACTGGGCCCTGTCGGGCCCTGTCGGGCCCTGTCGGGCCCTGTCGGGCCCTGTCGGGCTCTGTCGGGCTCTGTCGGGCCCTGTCGGGCTCTGTCGGGCTCTGTCGGGCTCTGTCGGGCCCTGTCGGGCTCTGTCAGGCCCTGTCGGGCCCTGTCGGGCTCTGTCGGGCTCTACTGGGCTCTGTCGGGCTCTACTGGGCTCTACTGGGCCCTGTCGGGCTCTGTCGGGCTCTGTCGGGCTCTACTGGGCTCTGTCGGGCCCTGTCGGGCCCTGTCGGGCTCTGTCGGGCTCTGTCGGGCCCTGTCGGGCTCTACTGGGCTCTGTCGGGCTCTGTCGGGCTCTACTGGGCCCTGTCGGGCCCTGTCGGGCCCTGTCGGGCTCTGTCGGGCTCTACTGGGCTCTGTCGGGCTCTGTCGGGCTCTGTCGGGCTCTGTCGGGCTCTGTCGGGCTCTACTGGGCTCTGTCGGGCTCTGTCGGGCTCTGTTGGGCTCTGTCGGGCTCTACTGGGCCCTGTCGGGCTCTGTCGGGCCCTGTCGGGCTCTGTCGGGCTCTGTCGGGCTCTGTCGGGCTCTACTGGGCTCTGTCGGGCTCTACTGGGCTCTACTGGGCAATGTCGGGCTCTGTCGGGCTCTGTCGGGCTCTACTGCGCTCTGTCGGGCTCTGTCGGGCCCTGTCGGGCTCTGTCGGGCTCTGTCGGGCTCTGTCGGGCTCTACTGGGCCCTGTCGGGCTCTGTCGGGCTCTGTCGGGCCCTGTCGGGCCCTGTCGGGCTCTGTCGGGCTCTGTCGGGCCCTGTCGGGCCCTGTCGGGCCCTGTCGGGCCCTGTCGGGCTCTACTGGGCTCTGTCGGGCTCTACTGGGCTCTACTGGGCCCTGTCGGGCTCTGTCGGGCTCTGTCGGGCTCTGTCGGGCTCTACTGGGCCCTGTCGGGCCCTGTCGGGCTCTGTCGGGCTCTGTCGGGCTCTGTCGGGCTCTTCTGGGCTCTGTCGGGCTCTGTCGGGCTCTGTCGGGCTCTGTCAAGCTCTGTCGGGCTCTACTGGGCTCTACTGGGCTCTGTCGGGCTCTGTCGGGCTCTACTGGGCTCTGTCGGGCCCTGTCGGGCCCTGTCGGGCCCTGTCGGGCCCTGTCGGGCTCTGTCGGGCTCTGTCGGGTTCTGTCGGGTTCTGTCGGGCTCTGTCGGGCTCTGTCGGGCTCTACTGGGCCCTGTCGGGCCCTGTCGGGCTCTGTCGGGCTCTGTCGGGCTCTGTCGGGCTCTACTGGGCCCTGTGGGGCCCTGTCGGGCCCTGTCGGGCTCTGTCGCGCTCTGTCGGGCTCTACTGGGCTCTGTCGGGCTCTGTCGGGCTCTGTCGGGCTCTGTCGGGCTCTACTGGGCTCTGTCGGGCTCTGTCGGGCTCTGTCGGGCCCTGTCGGGCTCTGTCGGGCTCTGTCGGGCTCTGTCGGGCTCTACTGGGCCCTGTCGGGCTCTGTCGGGTCCTGTCGGGCCCTGTCGGGCTCTGTCGGGCTCTGTCGGGCTCTACTGGGCTCTGTCGGGCTCTGTCGGGCTCTACTGGGCCCTGTCGGGCCCTGTCGGGCCCTGTCGGGCTCTGTCGGGCTCTACTGGGCTCTGTCGGGCTCTGTCGGGCTGTGTCGGGCTCTGTCGGGCTCTACTGGGCTCTGTCGGGCTCTGTCGGGCTCTGTTGGGCTCTGTCGGGCTCTACTGGGATCTGTCGGGCTCTGTCGAGCCCTGTCGGGCTCTGTCGGGCCCTGTCGGGCTCTGTTGGGCCCTGTCGGGCTCTGTCGGGCTCTGTCGGGCTCTGTCGGGCTCTACTGGGCTCTGTCGGGCTCTACTGGGCTCTACTGGGCCCTGACGGGCTCTGTCGGGCTCTGTCGGGCTCTGTCGGGCTCTGTCGGGCCCTGTCGGGCCCTGTCGGGCTCTGTCGGGCCCTGTCGGGCCCTGTCGGGCTCTGTCGGGCTCTGTCGGGCTCTGTCGGGCTCTACTGGGCCCTGTCGGGCTCTGTCGGGCTCTGTCGGGCTCTGTCGGGCCCTGTCGGGCTCTGTCGGGCTCTGTCGGGCCCTGTCGGGCTCTGTCGGGCCCTGTCGGGCCCTGTCGGGCTCTGTCGCTCTCTGTCGGGCCTTGTCGGGCTCTGTCGGGCTCTGTCGGGCTCTACTGGGCCCTGTCGGGCCCTGTCGGGCCCTGTCGGGCTCTGTCGGGCCCTGTCGGGCCCTGTCGGGCTCTCCTGGTCCCTGTCGGGCCCTGTCGGGCTCTGTCGGGCTCTGTCGGGCTCTACTGGGCTAAACTGGGCTCTGTCGGGCCCTGTCGGGCCTTGTCGGGCTCTGTCGGGCTCTGTCGGGCTCTACTGGGCTCTACTGGGCTCTGTCGGGCTCTGTCGGGCTCTGTCGGGCTCTACTGGGCTCTACTGGGCTCTGTCGGGCTCTGTCGGGCCCTGTCGGGCTCTCTCGGGCTCTGTCGGGCTCTGTCGGGCTCTACTGGGCTCTACTGGGCTCTGTCGGGCTCTGTCGGGCTCTGTCGGGCTCTGTCGGGCTCTGTCGGGCTCTACTGGGCTCTACTGGGCTCTGTCGGGCTCTGTCGGGCTCTGTCGGGCCCTGTCGGGCTCTGTCAGGCTCTGTCGGGCTCTACTGGGCTCTACTGGGCTCTGTCGGGCCCTGTCGGGCCCTGTCGGGCTCTGTCGGGCCCTGTCGGGCTCTGTCGGGCTCTGTCGGGCTCTGTCGGGCTCTACTTGTCTCTACTGTTCCCTGTCAGGCCCTGTCGGGCTCTGTCGGGCTCTGTCGGGCCCTCTCGGACTCTATCGGGCTCTGTCGGGCTCTGTCGGGCTCTACTGGGCTCTACTGGGCTCTGTCGGGCTCTGTCGGGCTCTACTGGGCCCTGTCGGGCCCTGTCGGGCTCTGTCGGGCTCTGTCGGGCCCTGTCGGGCTCTGTCGGGCTCTGTCGGGCTCTGTCGGGCTCTACTGGGCCCTGTCGGGCCCTGTCGGGCTCTGTCGGGCTCTGTCGGGCTCTGTCGGGCCCTGTCGGGCTCTGTCGGGCTCTGTCGGGCTCTACTGGGCCCTGTCGGGTTCTGTCGGGCTCTGTCGGGCTCTGTCGGGCTCTACTGGGCCCTGTCGGGTTCTGTCGGGCCCTGTCGGGCCCTGTCGGGCCCTGTCGGGCTCTGTCGGGCTCTGTCGGGCTCTGTCGGGCCCTGTCGGGCTCTGTCAGGCTCTACTGGGCCCTGTCGGGCTCTGTCGGGCTCTGTCGGGCTCTGTCGGGCTCTGTCGGGCCCTGTCGGGCCCTATCGGGCTCTGTCGGGCCCTGTCGGGCCCTGTCGGGCTCTGTCGGGCTCTGTCGGGCTCTGTCGGGCTCTTCTGGGCTCTGTCGGGCTCTGTCGGGCTCTGTCGGGCTCTGTCAAGCTCTGTCGGGCTCTACTGGGCTCTACTGGGCTCTGTCGGGCTCTGTCGGGCTCTACTGGGCCCTGTCGGGCTCTGTCGGGCCCTGTCAGGCCCTGTCGGGCTCTGTCGGGCTCTGTCGGGCTCTGTCGGCTCTGTCGGGCTCTGTCGGGCTCTACTGGGCCCTGTCGGGCCCTGTCGGGCCCTGTCGGGCTCTGTCGGGCTCTGTCGGGCTCTGTCGGGCTCTACTGGGCCCTGTCGGGCCCTGTCGGGCCCTGTCGGGCTCTGTCGGGCTCTGTCGGGCTCTGTCGGGCTCTACTGGGCTCTGTCGGGCTCTGTCGGGTTCTGTCGGGCTCTGTCGGGCTCTGTCGGGCTCTGTCGGGCTCTACTGGGCCCTGTCGGGCCCTGTCGGGCCCTGTCGGGCTCTGTCGGGCTCTGTCGGGCTCTGTCGGGCTCTGTCGGGCTCTACTGGGCCCTGTCGGGCTCTGTCGGGCTCTGTCGGGCCCTGTCGGGCTCTGTCGGGCTCTGTCGGGCTCTGTCGGGCTCTGTCGGGCTCTACTGGGCTCTACTGGGCTCTGTCGGGCTCTGTCGGGCTCTACTGGGCCCTGTCGGGCCCTGTCGGGCCCTGTCGGGCTCTGCCGGGCTCTACTGGGCTCTGTCGGACTCTGTCGGGCTGTGTCGGGCCCTGTCGGGCTCTACTGGGCTCTACTGGGCTCTACTGGGCTCTGTCGGGCTCTGTCGGGCTCTACTGGGCTCTACTGGGCTCTGTCGGGCTCTGTCGGGCTCTGTCGGGCTCTACTGGGCTCTACTGGGCTCTGTCGGGCTCTGTCGGGCCCTGTCGGGCTCTCTCGGGCTCTGTCGGGCTCTGTCGGGCTCTACTGGGCTCTACTGGGCTCTGTCGGTCTCTGTCGGTCTCTGTCGGGCTCTGTCGGGCTCTGTCGGGCTCTACTGGGCTCTACTGGGCTCTGTCGGGCTCTGTCGGGCCCTGTCGGGCTCTGTCGGGCTCTGTCGGGCTCTACTGGGCTCTACTGGGCTCTGTCGGGCCCTGTCGGGCCCTGTCGGGCTCTGTCGGGCCCTGTCGGGCTCTGTCGGGCTCTGTCGGGCTCTACTGGGCTCTACTGGGCTCTGTCGGGCTCTGTCGGGCTCTACTGGGCCCTGTCGGGCCCTGTCGGGCCCTGTCGGGCTCTGCCGGGCTCTACTGGGCTCTGTCGGGCCCTGTCGGGCTGTGTCGGGCCCTGTCGGGCTCTGTCGGGCTCTGTCGGGCTCTGTCGGGCTCTACTGGGCTCTGTCGGGCTCTGTCGGGCTCTGTTGGGCTCTGTCGGGCTCTACTGGGCCCTGTCGGGCCCTGTCGGGCCCTGTCGGGCTCTGTCGGGCTCTGTCGGGCCCTGTCGGGCTCTGTCGGGCTCTGTAGGGCTCTACTGGGCTCTACTGGGCTCTGTCGCGCCCTGTCGGGCCCTGTCGGGCTCTGTCGGGCTCTGTCGGGCCCTCTCGGAATCTATCGGGCTCTGTCGGGCTCTGTCGGGCTCTACTGGGCTCTACTGGGCTCTGTCGGGCTCTGTCGGGCTCTACTGGGCCCTGTCGGGCCCTGTCGGGCTCTGTCGGGCTCTGTCGGGCTCTGTCGGGCTCTGTCGGGCCCTGTCGGGCTCTGTCGGGCTCTGTCGGGCTCTACTGGGCCCTGTCGGGCCCTGTCGGGCTCTGTCGGGCTCTGTCGGGCTCTGTCGGGCCCTGTCGGGCCCTGTCGGGCTCTGTCGGGCTCTGTCGGGCTCTACTGGGCCCTGTCGGGTTCTGTCGGGCTCTGTCGGGCTCTGTCGGGCTCTACTGGGCCCTGTCGGGCCCTGTCGGGCCCTGTCGGGCTCTGTCGGGCTCTACTGGGCTCTACTGGGCTCTGTCGGGCTCTGTCGGGCCCTGTCGGGCTCTGTCGGGCTCTGTCGGGCTCTACTGGGCTCTACTGGGCTCTGTCGGGCCCTGTCGGGCCCTGTCGGGCCCTGTCGGGCTCTGTCGGGCTCTGTCGGGCTCTGTCGGGCTCTGTCGGGCTCTACTGGGCTCTACTGGGCTCTGTCGGGCTCTGTCGGGCTGTGTCGGGCTCTGTCGGGCTCTACTGGGCTCTGTCGGGCTCTGTCGGGCTCTGTTGGGCTCTGTCGGGCTCTACTGGGATCTGTCGGGCTCTGTCGGGCCCTGTCGGGCCCTGTCGGGCCCTGTCGGGCTCTGTCGGGCTCTGTCGGGCTCTGTCGGGCTCTACTGGGCTCTGTCGGGCTCTACTGGTCTCTACTGGGCCCTGTCGGGCTCTGTCGGGCTCTGTCGGGCTCTGTCGGGCCCTGTCGGGCCCTGTCGGGCTCTGTCGGGCCCTGTCGGGCCCTGTCGGGCCCTGTCGGGCCCTGTCGGGCTCTGTCGGGCTCTGTCGGGCTCTGTCGGGCTCTACTGGGCCCTGTCGGGCTCTGTCGGGCTCTGTCGGGCTCTGTCGGGCTCTGTCGGGCCCTGTCGGGCTCTGTCGGGCCCTGTCGGGCCCTGTCGGGCTCTGTCGCTCTCTGTCGGGCCTTGTCGGGCTCTGTCGGGCTCTGTCGGGCTCTGTTGGGCTCTACTGGGCCCTGTCGGGCCCTGTCGGGCCCTGTCGGGCTCTGTCGGGCCCTGTCGGGCTCTCCTGGTCCCTGTCGGGCCCTGTCGGGCTCTGTCGGGCTCTGTCGGGCTCTACTGGGCTAAACTGGGCTCTGTTGGGCCCTGTCGGGCCTTGTCGGGCTCTGTCGGGCTCTGTCGGGCTCTACTGGGCTCTACTGGGCTCTGTCGGGCTCTGTCGGGCTCTACTGGGCTCTACTGGGCTCTGTCGGGCTCTGTCGGGCCCTGTCGGGCTCTGTCGGGCTCTGTCGGGCTCTGTCGGGCTCTGTCGGGCTCTACTGGGCTCTACTGGGCTCTGTCGGTCTCTGTCGGGCTCTGTCGGGCTCTGTCGGGCTCTACTGGGCTCTACTGGGCTCTGTCGGGCTCTGTCGGGCTCTGTCGGGCCCTGTCGGGCTCTGTCGGGCTCTGTCGGGCTCTACTGGGCTCTACTGGGCTCTGTCGGGCCCTGTCGGGCTCTGTCGGGCTCTGTCGGGCTCTGTCGGGCTCTCCTTGTCTCTACTGTTCCCTGTCAGGCCCTGTCGGGCTCTGTCGGGCTCTGTCGGGCCCTCTCGGACTCTATCGGGCTCTGTCGGGCTCTGTCGGGCTCTACTGGGCTCTACTGGGCTCTGTCGGGCTCTGTCGGGCTCTACTGGGCCCTGTCGGGCCCTGTCGGGCTCTGTCGGGCTCTGTCGGGCTCTGTCGGGCCCTGTCGGGCTCTGTCGGGCTCTGTCGGGCTCTGTCGGGCTCTACTGGGCCCTGTCGGGCCCTGTCGGGCTCTGTCGGGCCCTGTCGGGCCCTGTCGGGCCCTGTCGGGCTCTGTCGGGCTCTGTCGGGCTCTACTGGGCCCTGTCGGGTTCTGTCGGGCTCTGTCGGGCTCTGTCGGGCTCTACTGGGCCCTGTCGGACCCTGTCGGGCCCTGTCGGGCCCTGTCGGGCCCTGTCGGGCTCTGTCGGGCTCTGTCGGGCTCTGTCGGGCCCTGTCGGGCTCTGTCAGGCTCTACTGGGCCCTGTCGGGCTCTGTCGGGCTCTGTCGGGCCCTGTCGGGCCCTGTCGGGCCCTGTCGGGCCCTGTCGGGCTCTGTCGGGCCCTGTCGGGCTCTGTCGGGCTCTTCTGGGCTCTGTCGGGCTCTGTCGGGCTCTGTCGGGCTCTGTCAAGCTCTGTCGGGCTCTACTGGGCTCTACTGGGCTCTGTCGGGCTCTGTCGGGCTCTACTGGGCCCTGTCGGGCTCTGTCGGGCCCTGTCAGGCCCTGTCGGGCTCTGTCGGGCTCTGTCGGGCTCTGTCGGGCTCTGTCGGGCTCTGTCGGGCTCTACTGGGCCCTGTCGGGCCCTGTCGGGCTCTGTCGGGCTCTGTCGGGCTCTGTCGGGCTCTACTGGGCCCTGTCGGGCCCTGTCGGGCCCTGTCGGGCTCTGTCGGGCTCTGTCGGGCTCTGTCGGGCTCTACTGGGCTCTGTCGGGCTCTGTCGGGTTCTGTCGGGCTCTGTCGGGCTCTGTCGGGCTCTGTCGGGCCCTGTCGGGCCCTGTCGGGCCCTGTCGGGCTCTGTCGGGCTCTGTCGGGCTCTGTCGGGCTCTACTGGGCCCTGTCGGGCTCTGTCGGGCCCTGTCGGGCTCTGTCGGGCCCTGTCGGGCTCTGTCGGGCTCTGTCGGGCTCTGTCGGGCTCTACTGGGCTCTACTGGGCTCTGTCGGGCTCTGTCGGGCTCTACTGGGCCCTGTCGGGCCCTGTCGGGCCCTGTCGGGCTCTGCCGGGCTCTACTGGGCTCTGTCGGACTCTGTCGGGCCCTGTCGGGCCCTGTCGGGCTCTGTCGGGCTCTGTCGGGCTCTGTCGGGCTCTACTGGGCTCTGTCGGGCTCTGTCGGGCTCTGTTGGGCTCTGTCGGGCTCTACTGGGCCCTGTCGGGCCCTGTCGGGCTCTGTCGGGCTCTGTCGGGCTCTGTCGGGCCCTGTCGGGCTCTGTCGGGCTCTGTAGGGCTCTACTGGGCTCTACTGGGCTCTGTCGCGCCCTGTCGGGCCCTGTCGGGCTCTGTCGGGCTCTGTCGGGCTCTGTCGGGCCCTCTCGGAATCTATCGGGCTCTGTCGGGCTCTGTCGGGCTCTACTGGGCTCTACTGGGCTCTGTCGGGCTCTGTCGGGCTCTACTGGGCCCTGTCGGGCCCTGTCGGGCCCTGTCGGGCTCTGTCGGGCTCTGTCGGGCCCTGTCGGGCTCTGTCGGGCTCTGTCGGGCTCTACTGGGCCCTGTCGGGCTCTGTCGGGCTCTGTCGGGCTCTGTCGGGCCCTGTCGGGCCCTGTCGGGCTCTGTCGGGCTCTGTCGGGCTCTACTGGGCCCTGTCGGGTTCTGTCGGGCTCTGTCGGGCTCTGTCGGGCTCTACTGGGCCCTGTCGGGCCCTGTCGGGCCCTGTCGGGCTCTGTCGGGCTCTACTGGGCTCTACTGGGTTCTGTCGGGCTCTGTCGGGCCCTGTCGGGCTCTGTCGGGCTCTGTCGGGCTCTGTCGGGCTCTACTGGGCTCTACTGGGCTCTGTCGGGCCCTGTCGGGCCCTGTCGGGCTCTGTCGGGCTCTGTCGGCCTCTGTCGGGCTCTGTCGGGCTCTACTGGGCCCTGTCGGGCCCTGTCGGGCTCTGTCGGGCTCTGTCGGGCTCTGTCGGGCCCTGTCGGGCTCTGTCGGGCTCTGTCAGGCTCTACTGGGCCCTGTCGGGTTCTGTCGGGCTCTGTCGGGCTCTGTCGGGCTCTACTGGGCCCTGTCGGGCCCTGTCGGGCCCTGTCGGGCCCTGTCGGGCTCTGTCGGGCTCTGTCGGGCCCTGTCGGGCCCTGTCGGGCTCTGTCGGGCTCTACTGGGCTCTGTCGGGCCCTGTCGGGCTCTGTCAGGCTCTGTCGGGCTCTGTCGGGCCCTGTCGGGCTCTGTCGGGCTCTGTCGGGCCCTGTCGGGCTCTGTCGGGCTCTGTCGGGCTCTGTCGGGCTCTACTGGGCCCTGTCGGGCTCTGTCGGGCTCTGTCGGGCTCTTCTGGGCTCTGTCGGGCCCTCTCGGACTCTATCGGGCTCTGTCGGGCTCTGTCGGGCTCTACTGGGCTCTACTGGTCTCTGTCGGGCTCTGTCGGGCTCTGTCGGGCTCTGTCGGGCTCTACTGGGCTCTACTGGGCTCTGTCGGGCTCTGTCGGGCTCTGTCGGGCTCTACTGGGCCCTGTCGGGCTCTGTCGGGCTCTGTCGGGCTCTGTCGGGCCCTGTCGGGCTCTGTCGGGCTCTGTTGGGCTCTACTGGGCCCTGTCGGGCTCTGTCGGGCTCTGTCGGGCTCTGTCGGGCTCTGTCGGGCCCTGTCGGGCTCTGTCGGGCTCTGTCGGGCTCTACTGGGCCCTGTCGGGCTCTGTCGGGCTCTGTCGGGCTCTACTGGGCCCTGTCGGACCCTGTCGGGCCCTGTCGGGCCCTGTCGGGCCCTGTCGGGCTCTGTCGGGCTCTGTCGGGCCCTGTCGGGCTCTGTCGGGCTCTACTGGGCCCTGTCGGGCCCTGTCGGGCTCTGTCAGGCTCTGTCGGGCTCTGTCGGGCCCTGTCGGGCTCTGTTGGGCTCTGTCGGGCTCTACTGGGCCCTGTCGGGCCCTGTCGGGCTCTACTGGGCCCTGTCGGGCTCTGTCGGGCTCTGTCGGGCCCTGTCGGGCTCTGTCGGGCTCTGTCAGGCCCTGTCGGGCTCTGTCGGGCCCTGTCGGGCTCTGTCGGGCTCTGTCGGGCTCTGTCGGGCTCTACTGGGCTCTATCGGGCTCTACTGGGCTCTACTGGGCCCTGTCGGGCTCTGTCGGGCTCTGTCGGGCTCTGTCGGGCTCTGTCGGGCTCTACTGGGCCCTGTCGGGCCCTGTCGGGCCCTGTCGGGCTCTGTCGGGCTCTGTCGGGCCCTGTCGGGCTCTGTCGGGCTCTGTCGGGCTCTACTGGGCTCTGTCGGGCTCTGTCGGGCTCTGTCGGGCTCTACTGGGCCCTGTCGGGCCCTGTCGGGCTCTGTCGGGCTCTATCGGGCTCTGTCGGGCTCAACTGGTCTCTGTCGGGCTCTGTCGGGTTCTGTCGGGCTCTGTCGGGCTCTGTCGGGCTCTGTCGGGCTCTACTGGGCTCTACTGGGCTCTGTCGTGCTCTGTCGGGCTCTGTCGGGCTCTACTGGGCCCTGTCGGGCCCTGTCGGGCTCTGTCGGGCTCTGTCGGGCTCTGTCGGGCCCTGTCGGGCTCTGTCGGGCTCTGTCGGGCTCTGTCGGGCTCTACTGGGCCCTGTCGGGCCCTGTCGGGCTCTGTCGGGCTCTGTCGGGCCCTGTCGGGCCCTGTCGGGCTCTGTCGGGCTCTGTCGGGCTCTACTGGGCCCTGTCGGGTTCTGTCGGGCTCTGTCGGGCTCTGTCGGGCTCTACTGGGCCCTGTCGGGCCCTGTCGGGCCCTGTCGGGCTCTGTCGGGCTCTACTGGGCTCTACTGGGTTCTGTCGGGCTCTGTCGGGCCCTGTCGGGCTCTGTCGGGCTCTGTCGGGCTCTGTCGGGCTCTACTGGGCTCTACTGGGCTCTGTCGGGCTCTGTCGGGCTCTGTCGGGCCCTGTCGGGCTCTGTCGGGCTCTGTCGGGCTCTACTGGGCTCTACTGGGCTCTGTCGGGCTCTGTCGGGCCCTGTCGGGCTCTGTCGGGCTCTGTCGGGCTCTGTCGGGCTCTGTCGGGCTCTACTGGGCTCTACTGGGCTCTGTCGGGCTCTGTCGGGCTCTGTCGGGCTCTGTCGGGCCCTGTCGGGCTCTGTCGGGCTCTGTCGGGCTCTACTGGGCCCTGTCGGGCCCTGTCGGGCTCTGTCGGGCTCTGTCGGGCTCTGTCGGGCCCTGTCGGGCTCTGTCGGGCTCTGTCAGGCTCTACTGGGCCCTGTCGGGTTCTGTCGGGCTCTGTCGGGCTCTGTCGGGCTCTACTGGGCCCTGTCGGGCCCTGTCGGGCCCTGTCGGGCCCTGTCGGGCTCTGTCGGGCTCTGTCGGGCTCTGTCGGGCTCTGTCGGGCCCTGTCGGGCTCTGTCGGGCTCTACTGGGCTCTGTCGGGCCCTGTCGGGCTCTGTCAGGCTCTGTCGGGCTCTGTCGGGCCCTGTCGGGCTCTGTCGGGCTCTGTCGGGCCCTGTCGGGCTCTGTCGGGCTCTGTCGGGCTCTGTCGGGCTCTACTGGGCCCTGTCGGGCTCTGTCGGGCTCTGTCGGGCTCTTCTGGGCTCTGTCGGGCCCTCTCGGACTCTATCGGGCTCTGTCGGGCTCTGTCGGGTTCTACTGGGCTCTACTGGGCTCTGTCGGGCTCTGTCGGGCTCTGTCGGGCTCTACTGGGCTCTACTGGGCTCTGTCGGGCTCTGTCGGGCTCTGTCGGGCTCTACTGGGCCCTGTCGGGCCCTGTCGGGCTCTGTCGGGCTCTGTCGGGCTCTGTCGGGCCCTGTCGGGCTCTGTCGGGCTCTGTCGGGCTCTACTGGGCCCTGTCGGGCTCTGTCGGGCTCTGTCGGGCTCTGTCGGGCCCTGTCGGGCTCTGTCGGGCTCTGTCGGGCTCTACTGGGCCCTGTCGGGTTCTGTCGGGCTCTGTCGGGCTCTACTGGGCCCTGTCGGACCCTGTCGGGCCCTGTCGGGCCCTGTCGGGCCCTGTCGGGCTCTGTCGGGCCCTGTCGGGCCCTGTCGGGCTCTGTCGGGCTCTGTTGGGCTCTGTCGGGCTCTGTTGGGCTCTGTCGGGCTCTACTGGGCCCTGTCGGGCCCTGTCGGGCTCTACTGGGCCCTGTCGGGCCCTGTCGGGCCCTGTCGGGCCCTGTCGGGCTCTGTCGGGCTCTGTCGGGCCCTGTCGGGCTCTGTCGGGCCCTGTCGGGCCCTGTCGGGCTCTGTCGGGCTCTGTCGGGCTCTGTCGGGCTCTGTCGGGCTCTGTCGGGCTCTACTGGGCTCTATCGGGCTCTACTGGGCTCTACTGGGCCCTGTCGGGCTCTGTCGGGCTCTGTCGGGCTCTGTCGGGCTCTACTGGGCCCTGTCGGGCCCTGTCGGGCCCTGTCGGGCTCTGTCGGGCTCTGTCGGGCCCTGTCGGGCTCTGTCGGGCTCTGTCGGGCTCTACTGGGCTCTGTCGGGCTCTGTCGGGCTCTGTCGGGCTCTACTGGGCCCTGTCGGGCTCTGTCGGGCTCTGTCGGGCTCTATCGGGCTCTGTCGGGCTCAACTGGTCTCTGTCGGGCTCTGTCGGGTTCTGTCGGGCTCTGTCGGGCTCTGTCGGGCTCTGTCGGGCTCTGTCGGGCTCTACTGGGCTCTACTGGGCTCTGTCGTGCTCTGTCGGGCTCTGTCGGGCTCTACTGGGCCCTGTCGGGCCCTGTCGGGCTCTGTCGGGCTCTGTCGGGCTGTGTCGGGCTCTGTCGGGCTCTGTCGGGCTCTGTCGGGCTCTACTGGGCCCTGTCGGGCCCTGTCGGGCTCTGTCGGGCTCTGTCGGGCTCTGTCGGGCTCTACTGGGCTCTGTCGGGCTCTACTGGGCTCTGTCGGGCTCTGTCGGGTTCTGTCGGGCTCTGTCGGGCTCTGTCGGGCTCTGTCGGGCTCTACTGGGCTCTGTCGGGCCCTGTCGGGCTCTGTCGGGCCCTGTCGGGCCCTGTCGGGCTCTGTCGGGCTCTGTCGGGCTCTGTCGGGCTCTACTGGGCCCTGTCGGGCTCTGTCGGGCTCTGTCGGGCTCTGTCGGGCTCTGTTGGGCTCTACTGGGCTCTACTGGGCTCTGTCGGGCTCTGTCGGGCTCTACTGGGCCTTGTCGGGCCCTGTCGGGCCCTGTCGGGCTCTGCCGGGCTCTACTGGGCTCTGTCGGACTCTGTCGGGCTGTGTCGGGCCCTGTCGGGCTCTGTCGGGCCCTATCGGGCCCTGTCGGGCTCTGTCGGGCTCTGTCGGGCTCTGTCGGGCTCTGTCGGGCTCTACTGGGCTCTGTCGGGCTCTGTCGGGCTCTGTTGGGCTCTGTCGGGCTCTACTGGGCCCTGTCGGGCTCTGTCGGGCCCTGTCGGGCTCTGTCGGGCTCTGTCGGGCCCTGTCGGGCTCTGTCGGGCTCTGTAGGGCTCTACTGGGCTCTACTGGGCTCTGTCGCGCCCTGTCGGGCCCTGTCGGGCTCTGTCGGGCCCTCTCGGACTCTATCGGGCTCTGTCGGGCTCTGTCGGGCTCTACTGGGCTCTACTGGGCTCTGTCGGGCTCTGTCGGGCTCTACTGGGCCCTGTCGGGCCCTGTCGGGCTCTGTCGGGCTCTGTCGGGCTCTGTCGGGCCATGTCGGGCTCTGTCGGGCTCTGTCGGGCTCTGTCGGGCTCTACTGGGCCCTGTCGGGCCCTGTCGGGCTGTGTCGGGCTCTGTCGGGCTGTGTCGGGCCCTGTCGGGCCCTGTCGGGCTCTGTCGGGCTCTGTCGGGCTCTACTGGGCCCTGTCGGGTTCTGTCGGGCTCTGTCGGGCTCTGTCGGGCTCTACTGGGCCCTGTCGGACCCTGTCGGGCCCTGTCGGGCCCTGTCGGGCTCTGTCGGGCTCTACTGGGCTCTAATGGGTTCTGTCGGGCTCTGTCGGACCCTGTCGGGCTCTGTCGGGCTCTGTCGGGCTCTGTCGGGCTCTACTGGGCTCTACTGGGCTCTGTCGGGCTCTGTCGGGCTCTGTCGGGCTCTACTGGGCTCTACTGGGCTCTGTCGGGCTCTGTCGGGCCCTGTCGGGCTCTCTCGGGCTCTGTCGGGCTCTGTCGGGCTCTACTGGGCTCTACTGGGCTCTGTCGGGCTCTGTCGGGCCCTGTCGGGCTCTGTCGGGCTCTGTCGGGCTCTGTCGGGCTCTACTGGGCCCTGTCGGGCTCTGTCGGGCTCTGTCGGGCTCTGTCGGGCTCTGTCGGGCCCTGTCGGGCTCTGTCGGGCTCTGTCAGGCTCTACTGGGCCCTGTCGGGTTCTCTCGGGCTCTGTCGGGCTCTGTCGGGCTCTGTCGGGCTCTACTGGGCCCTGTCGGGCCCTGTCGGGCTCTGTCGGGCTCTGTCGGGCCCTGTCGGGCTCTGTCGGGCTCTGTCGGGCTCTGTCGGGCTCTACTGGGCCCTGTCGGGCTCTGTCGGGCTCTGTCGGGCTCTTCTGGGCTCTGTCGGGCTCTGTCGGGCTCTGTCGGGCTCTGTCAAGATCTGTCGGGCTCTACGGGGCTCTACTGGGCTCTGTCGGGCTCTGTCGGGCCCTGTCGGGCTCTCTCGGGCTCTGTCGGGCTCTGTCGGGCTCTGTCGGGCTCTACTGGGCTCTGTCGGGCTCTGTCGGGCTCTGTCGGGCTCTGTCGGGCTCTGTCGGGCTCTACTGGGCTCTACTGGGCTCTGTCGGGCCCTGTCGGGCCCTGTCGGGCCCTGTCGGGCCCTGTCGGGCCCTGTCGGGCTCTGTCGGGCTCTGTCGGGCTCTACTGGGCTCTACTGGGCTCTGTCGGGCTCTGTCGGGCCCTGTCGGGCCCTGTCGGGCTCTGTCGGGCCCTGTCGGGCTCTGTTGGGCTCTGTCGGGCTCTGTCGGGCTCTGTCGGGCTCTACTTGTCTCTACTGTTCCCTGTCGGGCCCTGTCGGGCTCTGTCGGGCTCTGTCGGGCTCTGTCGGGCCCTGTCGGGCTCTGTCGGGCTCTGTAGGGCTCTACTGGGCTCTACTGGGCTCTGTCGCGCCCTGTCGGGCCCTGTCGGGCTCTGTCGGGCTCTGTCAGGCTCTGTCGGGCCCTCTCGGACTCTATCGGGCTCTGTCGGGCTCTGTCGGGCTCTACTGGGCTCTACTGGGCTCTGTCGGGCTCTGTCGGGCCCTGTCGGGCTCTGTCGGGCTCTGTCGGGCCCTGTCGGGCCCTGTCGGGCCCTGTCGGGCCCTGTCGGGCTCTGTCGGGCTCTGTCGGGCTCTGTCGGGCTCTACTGGGCCCTGTCGGGCTCTGTCGGGCTCTGTCGGGCTCTGTCGGGCCCTGTCGGGCTCTGTCGGGCTCTGTCGGGCTCTGTCGGGCTCTACTGGGCCCTGTCGGGTTCTGTCGGGCTCTGTCGGGCTCTGTCGGGCTCTACTGGGCCCTGTCGGACCCTGTCGGGCCCTGTCGGGCCCTGTCGGGCTCTGTCGGGCTCTGTCGGGCTCTGTCGGGCCCTGTCGGGCTCTGTCGGGCTCTACTGGGACCTGTCGGGCCCTGTCGGGCTCTGTCAGGCTCTGTCGGGCTCTGTCGGGCCCTGTCGGGCTCTGTCGGGCTCTGTCGGGCTCTACTGGGCCCTGTCGGGCTCTGTCGGGCTCTACTGGGCCCTGTCGGGTTCTGTCGGGCTCTGTCGGGCCCTGTCGGGCCCTGTCGGGCTCTGTCGGGCTCTGTCGGGCCCTGTCGGGCTCTGTCGGGCCCTGTCGGGCCCTGTCGGGCTCTGTCGGGCCCTGTCGGGCTCTGTCGGGCTCTGTCAGGCCCTGTTGGGCTCTGTCGGGCCCTGTCGGGCCCTGTCGGGCTCTGTCGGGCTCTGTCGGGCCCTGTCGGGCCCTGTCGGGCCCTGTCGGGCCCTGTCGGGCTCTGTCGGGCTCTGTCGGGCTCTGTCGGGCTCTACTGGGCTCTATCGGGCTCTACTGGGCTCTACTGGGCCCTGTCGGGCTCTGTCGGGCTCTGTCGGGCTCTGTCGGGCTCTACTGGGCCCTGTCGGGCCCTGTCGGGCCCTGTCGGGCTCTGTCGGGCTCTGTCGGGCCCTGTCGGGCTCTGTCGGGCTCTGTCGGGCTCTACTGGGCTCTGTCGGGCTCTGTCGGGCTCTGTCGGGCTCTGTCGGGCTCTACTGGGCCCTGTCGGGCTCTGTCGGGCTCTGTCGGGCTCTGTCGGGCTCAACTGGTCTCTGTCGGGCCCTGTCGGGCTCTGTCGGGCTCTGTCGGGCTCTGTCGGGTTCTGTCGGGCTCTGTCGGGCTCTGTCGGGCTCTACTGGGCCCTGTCGGGCCCTGTCGGGCCCTGTCGGGCTCTGTCGGGCTCTGTCGGGCTCTGTCGGGCTCTACTGGGCCCTGTCGGGCTCTGTCGGGCTCTGTCGGGCTCTGTCGGGCTCTGTCGGGCTCTACTGGGCTCTGTCGGGCTCTGTCGGGTTCTGTCGGGCTCTGTCGGGCTCTGTCGGGCTCTGTCGGGCACTACTGGGCTCTGTCGGGCCCTGTCGGGCCCTGTCGGGCTCTGTCGGGCCCTGTCGGGCCCTGTCGGGCTCTGTCGGGCTCTGTCGGGCTCTGTCGGGCTCTACTGGGCCCTGTCGGGCCCTGTCGGGCTCTGTCGGGCCCTGTCGGGCCCTGTCGGGCTCTGTCGGGCTCTGTCGGGCTCTGTCGGGTTCTGTCGGGCTCTGTCGGGCTCTGTCGGGCTCTGTCGGGCTCTGTCGGGCCCTGTCGGGCCCTGTCGGGCTCTGTCGGGCTCTGTCGGGCTCTGTCGGGCTCTACTGGGCTCTGTCGGGCTCTGTCGGGCTCTGTCGGGCTCTGTCGGGCTCTGTCGGGCTCTACTGGGCTCTGTCGGGCCCTGTCGGGCTCTACTGGGCTCTGTCGGGCCCTGTCGGGCTCTGTCGGGCTCTGTCGGGCTCTGTCGGGCTCTACTGGGCTCTACTGGGCCCTGTCGGGCTCTGTCGGGCTCTGTCGGGCTCTGTCGGGCCCTGTCGGGCCCTGTCGGGCTCTGTCGGACCCTGTCGGGCCCTGTCGGGCTCTGTCGGGCTCTGTCGGGCTCTGTCGGGCTCTGTCGGGCTCTACTGGGCTCTGTCGGGCTCTGTCGGGCTCTGTCGGGCTCTACTGGGCCCTGTCGGGCCCTGTCGGGCTCTGTCGGTCTCTGTTGGGCTCAACTGGTCTCTGTCGGGCTCTGTCGGGCTCTGTCGGGCTCTGTCGGGCTCTGTCGGGTCTGTCGGGCTCTACTGGGCTCTACTGGGCTCTGTCGGGCTCTGTCCGGCTCTACTGGGCCCTGTCGGGCCCTGTCGGGCTCTGTCGGGCCCTGTCGGGCCCTGTCGGGCTCTGTCGGGCTCTACTGGGCTCTACTGGGTTCTGTCGGGCTCTGTCGGGTTCTGTCGGGCTCTGTCGGGCTCTGTCGGACTCTACTGGGCCCTGTCGGGCCCTGTCGGTCTCTGTCGGGCTCTGTCGGGCTCTGTCGGGCTCTACTGGGCCCTGTCGGGCCCTGTCGGGCTCTGTCGGGCTCTGTCGGGCTCTGTCGGGCTCTACTGGGCTCTGTCGGGCTCTGTCGGGTTCTGTCGGGCTCTGTCGGGCTCTGTCGGGCTCTGTCGGGCTCTACTGGGCTCTGTCGGGCCCTGTCGGGCTCTGTCGGGCTCTGTCGGGCCCTGTCGGGCCCTGTCGGGCCCTGTCGGGCTCTGTCGGGCCCTGTCGGGCTCTGTCGGGCTCTGTCGGGCCCTGTCGGGCTCTGTCGGGCCCTGTCGGGCTCTGTCGGGCTCTGTCGGGCTCTGTCGGGTTCTGTCGGGCTCTGTCGGGCTCTGTCGGGCTCTACTGGGCCCTGTCGGGCCCTGTCGGGCTCTGTCGGGCTCTGTCGGGCTCTACTGGGCCATGTCGGGCCCTGTCGGGCCCTGTCGGGCCCTGTCGGGCTCTGTCGGGCTCTGTCGGGCTCTGTCGGGCCCTCTCGGGCTCTGTCGGGCTCTGTCGGGCTCTACTGGGCTCTACTGGGCTCTGTCGGGCTCTGTCGGGCTCTACTGGGCCCTGTCAGGCCCTGTCGGGCCCTGTCGGGCTCTGTCGGGCTCTGTCGGGCTCTGTCGGGCTCTGTCGGGCTCTGTCGGGCCCTGTCGGGCTCTGTCGGGCTCTGTTGGGCTCTGTCGGGCTCTACTGGGCTCTGTCGGGCTCTGTCGGGCTCTGTTGGGCTCTGTCGGGCTCTACTGGGCCCTGTCGGGCTCTGTCGGGCCCTGTCGGGCCCTGTCGGGCTCTGTCGGGCTCTGTCGGGCTCTGTCGGGCCCTGTCGGACTCTGTCGGGCCCTGTCGGGCCCTGTCGGGCTCTGTCGGGCTCTGTCGGGCCCTGTCGGGCTCTGTCGGGCTCTGTCGGGCTCTACTGGGCTCTGTCGGGCTCTGTCGGGCTCTGTCGGGCTCTACTGGGCCCTGTCGGGCCCTGTCGGGCTCTGTCGGGCTCTGTCGGGCTGTGTCGGGCTCAACTGGTCTCTGTCGGGCTCTGTCGGGTTCTGTCGGGCTCTGTCGGGCTCTGTCGGGCTCTACTGTGCTCTACTGGGTTCTGTCGGGCTCTGTCGGGCTCTGTCGGGCTCTGTCGGGCTCTACTGGGCCCTGTCGGGCCCTGTCGGGCCCTGTCGGGCCCTGTCGGGCTCTGTCGGGCTCTGTCGGGCTCTGTCGGGCTCTACTGGGCCCTGTCGGGCCCTGTCGGGCTCTGTCGGGCTCTACTGGGCCCTGTCGGGCCCTGTCGGGCTCTGTCGGGCCCTGTCGGGCCCTGTCGGGCTCTGTCGGGCTCTGTCGGGCTCTGTCGGGCCCTGTCGGGCTCTGTCGGGCTCTGTCGGGCTCTGTCGGGCTCTGTCGGGCTCTACTGGGCTCTACTGGGCTCTGTCGGGCTCTGTCGGGCTCTACTGGGCCCAGTCAGGCCCTGTCGGGCCCTGTCGGGCTCTGTCGGGCTCTACTGGGCTCTGTCGGGCTCTGTCGGGCTCTGTCGGGCTCTGTCGGGCCCTGTCGGGCTCTGTCGGGCTCTGTCGGGCTCTGTCGGGCCCTGTCGGGCTCTGTCGGGCTCTGTTGGGCTCTGTCGGGCTCTACTGGGCTCTGTCGGGCTCTGTCGGGCTCTGTTGGGCTCTGTCGGGCTCTACTGGGCCCTGTCGGGCCCTGTCGGGCCCTGTCGGGCTCTGTCGGGCTCTGTCGGGCTCTACTGGGCCCTGTCGGACCCTGTCGGGCCCTGTCGGGCTCTGTCGGGCTCTGTCGGGCTCTGTCGGGCTCTGTCGGGCCCTGTCGGGCTCTGTCGGGCTCTACTGGGCCCTGTCGGGCCCTGTCGGGCTCTGTCAGGCTCTGTCGGGCCCTGTCGGGCCCTGTCGGGCTCTGTCGGGCTCTGTCGGGCTCTACTGAGCCCTGTCGGGCTCTGTCGGGCTCTACTGGGCCCTGTCGGGCTCTGTCGGGCTCTGTCGGGCCCTGTCGGGCTCTGTCGGGCTCTGTCGGGCTCTGTCGGGCCCTGTCGGGCTCTGTCGGGCTCTGTCGGGCCCTGTTGGGCTCTGTCGGGCTCTGTCAGGCCCTGTTGGGCTCTGTCGGGCCCTGTCGGGCCCTGTCGGGCCCTGTCGGGCCCTGTCGGGCTCTGTCGGGCTCTGTCGGGCTCTGTCGGGCTCTACTGGGCTCTACTGGGCCCTGTCGGGCTCTGTCGGGCTCTGTCGGGCTCTGTCAGGCCCTGTCGGGCCCTGTCGGGCTCTGTCGGGCTCTACTGGGCTCTGTCGGGCTCTGTCGGGCCCTGTCGGGCTCTGTCGGGCCCTGTCGGGCTCTGTCGGGCTCTGTCGGGCTCTGTCGGGCCCTGTCGGGCTCTGTCGGGCTCTGTCGGGCTCTGTCGGGCTCTACTGGGCTCTGTCGGGCTCTGTCGGGCTCTGTTGGGCTCTGTCGGGCTCTACTGGGCCCTGTCGGGCCCTGTCGGGCCCTGTCGGGCTCTGTCGGGCTCTGTCGGGCTCTACTGGGCCCTGTCGGACCCTGTCGGGCTCTGTCGGGCCCTGTCGGGCTCTGTCGGGCTCTACTGGGCCCTGTCGGGCCCTGTCGGGCTCTGTCAGGCTCTGTCGGGCCCTGTCGGGCCCTGTCGGGCTCTGTCGGGCTCTGTCGGGCTCTACTGAGCCCTGTCGGGCTCTGTCGGGCTCTACTGGGCCCTGTCGGGTTCTGTCGGGCTCTGTCGGGCCCTGTCGGGCTCTGTCGGGCTCTGTCGGGCTCTGTCGGGCCCTGTCGGGCTCTGTCGGGCTCTGTCGGGCCCTGTTGGGCTCTGTCGGGCTCTGTCAGGCCCTGTTGGGCTCTCTCGGGCCCTGTCGGGCCCTGTCGGGCCCTGTCGGGCCCTGTCGGGCTCTGTCGGGCTCTGTCGGGCTCTACTGGGCTCTATCGGGCTCTACTGGGCTCTACTGGGCCCTGTCGGGCTCTGTCGGGCTCTGTCGGGCTCTGTCGGGCCCTGTCGGGCCCTGTCGGGCCCTGTCGGGCTCTGTCGGGCCCTGTCGGGCTCTGTCGGGCCCTGTCGGGCTCTGTCGGGCTCTGTCGGGCTCTACTGGGCTCTGTCGGGCTCTGTCGGGCTCTGTCGGGCTCTACTGGGCCCTGTCGGGCCCTGTCGGGCTCTGTCGGGCTCTGTCGGGCTCTGTCGGGCTCTGTCGGGCTCAACTGGTCTCTGTCGGGCTCTGTCGGGCTCTGTCGGGCTCTACTGGGCTCTACTGGGCTCTACTGGGCTCTGTCGGGCTCTGTCGGGCTCTACTGGGCCCTGTCGGGCCCTGTCGGGCTCTGTCGGGCTCTGTCGGGCTCTGTCGGGCTCTACTGGGCTCTGTCGGGCTCTGTCGGGCTCTGTCGGGCTCTACTGGGCTCTGTCGGGCTCTGTCGGGCTCTGTCGGGCTCTGTCGGGCTCTGTCGGGCACTACTGGGCCCTGTCGGGCCCTGTCGGGCCCTGTCGGGCCCTGTCGGGCTCTGTCGGGCTCTGTCGGGCCCTGTCGGGCCCTGTCGGGCTCTGTCGGGCTCTACTGGGCCCTGTCGGGCCCTGTCGGGCCCTGTCGGGCTCTGTCGGGCCCTGTCGGGCCCTGTCGGGCTCTGTCGGGCTCTGTCGGGCTCTGTCGGGCTCTGTCGGGCTCTGTCGGGCTCTACTGGGCCCTGTCGGGCCCTGTTGGGCTCTGTCGGGCTCTGTCGGGCTCTGTCGGGCTCTACTGGGCCCTGTCGGGCCCTGTCGGGCCCTGTCGGGCTCTGTCGGGCTCTGTCGGGCTCTACTGGGCTCTGTCGGGTTCTGTCGGGTTCTGTCGGGCTCTGTCGGGCTCTGTCGGGCCCTGTCGGGCTCTACTGGGCTCTGTCGGGCCCTGTCGGGCTCTGTCGGGTTCTGTCGGGCTCTGTCGGGCTCTACTGGGCTCTACTGGGCCCTGTCGGGCTCTGTCGGGCTCTGTCGGGCCCTGTCGGGCCCTGTCGGGCCCTGTCGGGCTCTGTCGGGCCCTGTCGGGCCCTGTCGGGCTCTGTCGGGCTCTGTCGGGCCCTGTCGGGCCCTGTCGGGCTCTGTCGGGCTCTGTCGGGCTCTGTCGGGCTCTACTGGGCTCTACTGGGCTCTGTCGGGCTCTGTCGGGCTCTACTGGGCCCTGTCAGGCCCTGTCGGGCCCTGTCGGGCTCTGTCGGGCTCTACTGGGCTCTGTCGGGCTCTGTCGGGCTCTGTCGGGCCCTGTCGGGCTCTGTCGGGCTCTGTCGGGCCCTGTCGGGCTCTGTCGGGCTCTGTTGGGCTCTGTCGGGCTCTACTGGGCTCTGTCGGGCTCTGTCGGGCTCTACTGGGCCCTGTCGGGCTCTGTCGGGCCCTCTCGGGCTCTGTCGGGCTCTGTCGGGCTCTACTGGGCCCTGTCGGACCCTGTCGGGCCCTGTCGGGCCCTGTCGGGCTCTGTCGGGCTCTGTCGGGCTCTGTCGGGCCCTGTCGGGCTCTGTCGGGCTCTACTGGGCCCTGTCGGGCCCTGTCGGGCTCTGTCAGGCCCTGTCGGGCCCTGTCGGGCTCTGTCAGGCTCTGTCGGGCTCTACTGGGCCCTGTCGGGCTCTGTCGGGCTCTACTGGGCCCTGTCGGGTTCTGTCGGGCTCTGTCGGGACCTGTCGGGTTCTGTCGGGCTCTGTCGGGCCCTGTCGGGCTCTGTCGGGCTCTGTCGGGCCCTGTCGGGCTCTGTCGGGCTCTGTCGGGCCCTGTCGGGCTCTGTCGGGCTCTGTCGGGCCCTGTCGGGCTCTGTCGGGCCCTGTCGGGCCCTGTCGGGCCCTGTCAGGCTCTGTCGGGCCCTGTCGGGCCCTGTCGGGCCCTGTCGGGCCCTGTCGGGCTCTGTCAGGCCCTGTCGGGCTCTGTCGGGCCCTGTCGGGCTCTGTCGGGCCCTGTCGGGCCCTGTCGGGCTCTGTCAGGCTCTGTCGGGCCCTGTCGGGCCCTGTCGGGCCCTGTCGGGCTCTGTCGGGCTCTGTCGGGCCCTGTCGGGCTCTGTCGGGCTCTGTCGGGCCCTGTCGGGCTCTGTCGGGCCCTGTCGGGCCCTGTCGGGCTCTGTCGGGCCCTGTCGGGCCCTGTCGGGCTCTGTCGGGCCCTGTCGGGCCCTGTCGGGCCCTGTCGGGCCCTGTCGGGTCCTGTCGGGCTCTGTCGGGCTCTGTCGGGCTCTGTCGGGCTCTGTCGGGCTCTTTCGGGCTCTGTCGGGCTCTACTGGGCTCTATCGGGCTCTACTGGGCTCTACTGGGCCCTGTCGGGCTCTGTCGGGCTCTGTCGGGCTCTGTCGGGCTCTGTCGGGCTCTACTGGGCTCTGTCGGGCCCTGTCGGGCTCTGTCGGGCTCTGTCGGGCCCTGTCGGGCTCTGTCGGGCTCTGTCGGGCTCTACTGGGCTCTGTCGGGCTCTGTCGGGCTCTGTCGGGCTCTGTCGGGCTCTGTCGGGCTCAACTGGTCTCTGTCGGGCTCTGTCGTGTTCTGTCGGGCTCTGTCGGGCTCTGTCGGGCTCTGTCGGGCTCTACTGGGCTCTACTGGGCTCTGTCGGGCTCTGTCGGGCTCTGTCGGGCTCTACTGGGCCCTGTCGGGCCATGTCGGGCCATGTCGGGCTCTGTCGGGCCCTGTCGGGCTCTGTCGGGCTCTGTCGGGCTCTGTCGGGCTCTGTCGGGCCCTGTCGGGCTCTGTCGGGCTCTGTCGGGCTCTGTCGGGCTCTACTGGGCTCTACTGGGCTCTGTCGGGCTCTGTCGGGCTCTACTGGGCCCTGTCAGGCCCTGTCGGGCCCTGTCGGGCTCTGTCGGGCTCTACTGGGCTCTGTCGGGCCCTGTCGGGCTCTGTCGGGCTCTGTCGGGCTCTGTCGGGCCCTGTCGGGCTCTGTCGGGCCCTGTCGGGCTCTGTCGGGCTCTGTCGGGCTCTACTGGGCCCTGTCGGACCCTGTCGGGCCCTGTCGGGCCCTGTCGGGCTCTGTCGGGCTCTGTCGGGCCCTGTCGGGCTCTGTCGGGCTCTACTGGGCCCTGTCGGGCCCTGTCGGGCTCTGTCGGGCCCTGTCGGGCTCTGTCGGGCCCTGTCGGGCTCTGTCGGGCTCTGTCGGGCTCTACTGAGCCCTGTCGGGCTCTGTCGGGCTCTACTGGGCCCTGTCGGGTTCTGTCGGGCCCTGTCGGGCCCTGTCGGGCTCTGTCGGGCTCTGTCGGGCTCTGTCGGGCTCTGTCGGGCCCTGTCGGGCTCTGTCGGGCTCTGTCGGGCCCTGTTGGGCTCTGTCGGGCTCTGTCGGGCCCTGTCGGGCCCTGTCGGGCCCTGTCGGGCCCTGTCGGGCCCTGTCGGGCTCTGTCGGGCTCTGTCGGGCCCTGTCGGGCCCTGTCGGGCCCTGTCGGGCCCTGTCGGGCTCTGTCGGGCTCTGTCGGGCTCTGTCGGGCTCTGTCGGGCTCTACTGGGCTCTATCGGGCTCTACTGGGCTCTGTCGGGCTCTGTCGGGCTCTGTCGGGCCCTGTCGGGCCCTGTCGGGCCCTGTCGGGCTCTGTCGGGCCCTGTCGGGCCCTGTCGGGCTCTGTCGGGCTCTGTCGGGCTCTACTGGTCTCTGTCGGGCTCTGTCGGGCTCTGTCGGGCTCTGTCGGGCTCTACTGGGCCCTGTCGGGCTCTGTCGGGCTCTGTCGGGCTCTGTCGGGCTCTGTCGGGCTCAACTGGTCTCTGTCGGGCTCTGTCGGGCTCTGTCGGGCTCTGTCGGGCTCTGTCGGGCTCTGTCGGGCTCTACTGGGCTCTACTGGGCTCTACTGGGCTCTGTCGGGCTCTGTCGGGCTCTACTGGGCCCTGTCGGGCCCTGTCGGGCTCTGTCGGGCTCTGTCGGGCTCTGTCGGGTTCTGTCGGGCTCTGTCGGGCTCTGTCGGGCTCTACTGGGCCCTGTCGGGCCCTGTCGGGCTCTGTCGGGCTCTGTCGGGCTCTGTCGGGCTCTACTGGGCCCTGTCGGGCTCTGTCGGGCTCTGTCGGGCTCTGTCGGGCTCTACTGGGCTCTGTCGGGCTCTGTCGGGTTCTGTCGGGCTCTGTCGGGCTCTGTCGGGCTCTGTCGGGCACTACTGGGCTCTGTCGGGCCCTGTCGGGCTCTGTCGGGCCCTGTCGGGCTCTGTCGGGCCCTGTCGGGCTCTGTCGGGCTCTGTCGGGCCCTGTCGGGCCCTGTCGGGCTCTGTCGGGCTCTACTGGGCCCTGTCGGGCCCTGTCGGGCCCTGTCGGGCCCTGTCGGGCTCTGTCGGGCTCTGTCGGGCTCTGTCGGGCTCTGTCGGGCTCTACTGGGCCCTGTCGGGCCCTGTTGGGCTCTGTCGGGCTCTACTGGGCCCTGTCGGGCCCTGTCGGGCTCTGTCGGGCTCTGTCGGGCTCTGTCGGGCTCTGTCGGGCTCTGTCGGGCTCTACTGGGCTCTGTCGGGCTCTGTCGGGTTCTGTCGGGCTCTGTCGGGCTCTGTCGGGCCCTGTCGGGCTCTACTGGGCTCTGTCGGGCCCTGTCGGGCTCTGTCGGGTTCTGTCGGGCTCTGTCGGGCTCTACTGGGCTCTACTGGGCCCTGTCGGGCTCTGTCGGGCTCTGTCGGGCTCTGTCGGGCTCTGTCGGGTCCTGTCGGGCCCTGTCGGGCCCTGTCGGGCCCTGTCGGGCTCTGTCGGGCCCTGTCGGGCCCTGTCGGGCTCTGTCGGGCTCTGTCGGGCCCTGTCGGGCCCTGTCGGGCCCTGTCGGGCCCTGTCGGGCTCTGTCGGGCTCTGTCGGGCTCTGTCGGGCTCTACTGGGCTCTACTGGGCTCTGTCGGGCTCTGTCGGGCTCTACTGGGCCCTGTCAGGCCCTGTCGGGCCCTGTCGGGCTCTGTCGGGCTCTACTGGGCTCTGTCGGGCTCTGTCGGGACCTGTCGGGCTCTGTCGGGCTCTGTCGGGCCCTGTCGGGCTCTGTCGGGCTCTGTTGGGCTCTGTCGGGCTCTACTGGGCTCTGTCGGGCTCTGTCGGGCTCTGTTGGGCTCTGTCGGGCTCTACTAGGCCCTGTCGGGCTCTGTCGGGCCCTCTCGGGCTCTGTCAGGCTCTGTCGGGCTCTACTGGGCCCTGTCGGACCCTGTCGGGCCCTGTCGGGCCCTGTCGGGCCCTGTCGGGCTCTGTCGGGCTCTGTCGGGCTCTGTCGGGCCCTGTCGGGCTCTGTCGGGCTCTACTGGGCCCTGTCGGGCCCTGTCGGGCTCTGTCAGGCTCTGTCGGGCTCTGTCGGGCTCTGTCGGGCTCTGTCGGGCTCTACTGGGCCCTGTCGGGCTCTGTCGGGCTCTACTGGGCCCTGTCGGGCTCTGTCGGGCCCTGTCGGGCCCTGTCGGGCTCTGTCGGGCTCTGTCGGGCCCTGTCGGGCCCTGTCGGGCCCTGTCGGGCCCTGTCGGGCTCTGTCAGGCTCTGTCGGGCTCTGTCGGGCTCTGTCGGGCTCTGTCGGGCTCTACTGGGCCCTGTCGGGCTCTGTCGGGCTCTACTGGGCCCTGTCGGGTTCTGTCGGGCCCTGTCGGGCCCTGTCGGGCCCTGTCGGGCTCTGTCGGGCCCTGTCGGGCTCTGTCGGGCCCTGTCGGGCCCTGTCGGGCTCTGTCGGGCTCTGTCGGGCCCTGTTGGGCTCTGTCGGGCCCTGTCGGGCCCTGTCGGGCTCTGTCGGGCCCTGTCGGGCCCTGTCGGGCTCTGTCGGGCCCTGTCGGGCTCTGTCGGGCTCTGTCGGGCCCTGTCGGGCCCTGTCGGGCTCTGTCGGGCCCTGTCGGGCCCTGTCGGGCTCTGTCGGGCTCTGTCGGGCTCTGTCGGGCTCTACTGGGCTCTATCGGGCTCTACTGGGCTCTACTGGGCTCTGTCGGGCTCTGTCGGGCTCTGTCGGGCTCTGTCGGGCTCTGTCGGGCTCTGTCGGGCTCTACTGGGCTCTGTCGGGCCCTGTTGGGCTCTGTCGGGCTCTGTCGGGCCCTGTCGGGCTCTGTCGGGCTCTGTCGGGCTCTACTGGGCTCTGTCGGGCTCTGTCGGGCTCTGTCGGGCTCTGTCGGGCTCAACTGGTCTCTGTCGGGCTCTGTCGTGTTCTGTCGGGCTCTGTCGGGCTCTGTCGGGCTCTACTGGGCTCTACTGGGCTCTGTCGGGCTCTGTCGGGCTCTGTCGGGCTCTACTGGGCCCTGTCGGGCCCTGTCGGGCTCTGTCGGGCTCTGTCGGGCTCTGTCGGGTTCTGTCGGGCTCTGTCGGGCTCTGTCGGGCTCTACTGGGCCCTGTCGGGCCCTGTCGGGCTCTGTCGGGCTCTGTCGGGCTCTGTCGGGCTCTACTGGGCCCTGTCGGGCTCTGTCGGGCTCTGTCGCGCTCTGTCGGGCTCTACTGGGCTCTGTCGGGCTCTGTCGGGTTCTGTCGGGCTCTGTCGGGCTCTGTCGGGCACTACTGGGCTCTGTCGGGCTCTGTCGGGCTCTGTCGGGCTCTGTCGGTCTCTGTCGGTCTCTGTCGGGCTCTGTCGGGCCCTGTCGGGCCCTGTCGGGCTCTGTCGGGCTCTGTCGGGCTCTGTCGGGCTCTACTGGGCCCTGTCGGGCCCTGTCGGGCTCTGTCGGGCCCTGTCGGGCCCTGTCGGGCTCTGTCGGGCTCTGTCGGGTTCTGTCGGGTTCTGTCGGGCTCTGTCGGGCTCTGTCGGGCTCTACTGGGCCCTGTCGGGCCCTGTCGGGCTCTGTCGGGCTCTGTCGGGCTCTGTCGGGCTCTACTGGGCCCTGTCGGGCCCTGTCGGGCCCTGTCGGGCTCTGTCGGGCTCTGTCGGGCTCTGTCGGGCTCTACTGGGCTCTGTCGGGCTCTGTCGGGTTCTGTCGGGCTCTGTCGGGCTCTGTCGGGCTCTACTGGGCTCTGTCGGGCCCTGTCGGGCTCTACTGGGCTCTGTCGGGCCCTGTCGGGCCCTGTCGGGCCCTGTTGGGCTCTGTCGGGCTCTGTCGGGCTCTGTCGGGCTCTGTCGGGCTCTACTGGGCTCTACTGGGCCCTGTCGGGCTCTGTCGGTCCCTGTCGGGCTCTGTCGGTCCCTGTCGGGCTCTGTCGGGCCCTGTCGGGCTCTGTCGGGCTCTGTCGGGCTCTGTCGGGCCCTGTCGGGCTCTGTCGGGCTCTGTCGGGCTCTGTCGGGCTCTACTGGGCTCTGTCGGGCTCTGTCGGGCTCTGTCGGGCCCTGTCGGGCTCTGTCGGTCTCTGTCGGGCTCAACTGGTCTCTGTCGGGCTCTGTCGGGTTCTGTCGGGCTCTGTCGGGCTCTGTCGGGTCTGTCGGGCTCTACTGGGCTCTACTGGGCTCTGTCGGGCTCTGTCGGGCTCTACTCGGCCCTGTCGGGCCCTGTCGGGCTCTGTCGGGCCCTGTCGGGCCCTGTCGGGCTCTGTCGGGCTCTACTGGGCTCTACTGGGTTCTGTCGGGCTCTGTCGGGTTCTGTCGGGCTCTGTCGGGCTCTGTCGGACTCTACTGGGCCCTGTCGGGCCCTGTCGGGCTCTGTCGGGCTCTGTCGGGCTCTGTCGGGCTCTACTGGGCCCTGTCGGGCCCTGTCGGGCCCTGTCGGGCTCTGTCGGGCTCTGTCGGGCTCTGTCGGGCTCTACTGGGCTCTGTCGGGCTCTGTCGGGTTCTGTCGGGCTCTGTCGGGATCTGTCGGGCTCTGTCGGGCTCTACTGGGCTCTGTCGGGCCCTGTCGGGCTCTGTCGGGCTCTGTCGGGCCCTGTCGGGCCCTGTCGGGCTCTGTCGGGCTCTGTCGGGCTCTGTCGGGCTCTACTGGGCCCTGTCGGGCCCTGTCGGGCTCTGTCGGGCCCTGTCGGGCCCTGTCGGGCTCTGTCGGGCTCTGTCGGGCTCTGTCGGGCTCTGTCGGGTTCTGTCGGGCTCTGTCGGGCTCTGTCGGGCTCTACTGGGCCCTGTCGGGCCCTGTCGGGCTCTGTCGGGCTCTGTCGGGCTCTGTCGGGCTCTACTGGGCCCTGTCGGGCCCTGTCGGGCCCTGTCGGGCTCTGTCGGGCTCTGTCGGGCCCTGTCGGGCTCTGTCGGGCTCTGTCGGGCTCTGTCGGGCTCTACTGGGCTCTACTGGGCTCTGTCGGGCTCTGTCGGGCTCTACTGGGCCCTGTCAGGCCCTGTCGGGCCCTGTCGGGCTCTGTCGGGCTCTACTGGGCTCTGTCGGGCTCTACTGGGCTCTGTCGGGCTCTGTCGGGCTCTGTCGGGCTCTGTCGGGCTCTACTGGGCCCTGTCGGGCTCTGTCGGGCCCTGTCGGGCTCTGTCGAGCTCTGTCGGGCTCTGTCGGGCTCTGTCGGGCCCTGTCGGGCTCTGTCGGGCCCTGTCGGGCCCTGTCCGGCTCTGTCGGGCTCTGTCGGGCTCTGTCGGGCTCTGTCGGGCTCTACTGGGCTCTGTCGGGCTCTGTCGGGCTCTGTCGGGCTCTACTGGGCCCTGTCGGGCCCTGTCGGGCCCTGTCGGGCTCTGTCGGGCTCTGTCGGGCTGTGTCGGGCTCAGCTGGTCTCTGTCGGGCTCTGTCAGGTTCTGTCGGGCTCTGTCGGGCTCTGTCGGGCTCTACTGGGCTCTACTGGGCTCTGTTGGGCTCTGTCGGGCTCTACTGGGCCCTGTCGGGCCCTGTCGGGCTCTGTCGGGCCCTGTCGGGCCCTGTCGGGCTCTGTCGGGCTCTACTGGGCTCTACTGGGTTCTGTGGGGCTCTGTCGGGTTCTGTCGGGCTCTGTCGGGCTCTGTCGGACTCTACTGGGCCGTGTCGGGCCCTGTCGGGCTCTGTCGGGCTCTGTCGGGCTCTACTGGCCCCTGTCGGGCCCTGTCGGGCCGTGTCGGGCTCTGTCGGGCTCTGTCGGGCTCTGTCGGGCTCTACTGGGCTCTGTCGGGCTCTGTCGGGTTCTGTCGGGCTCTGTCGGGATCTGTCGGGCTCTGTCGGGCTCTACTGGGCCCTGTCGGGCCCTGTCGGGCTCTGTCGGGCTCTGTCGGGCCCTGTCGGGCTCTGTCGGGCCCTGTCGGGCCCTGTCGGGCTCTGTCGGGCTCTGTCGGGCTCTGTCGGGCTCTACTGGGCTCTGTCGGGCTCTGTCGGGCTCTGTCGGGTTCTGTCGGGCTCTGTCGGGCTCTGTCGGGCTCTACTGGGCCCTGTCGGGCCCTGTCGGGCTCTGTCGGGCTCTGTCGGGCTCTGTCGGGCTCTACTGGGCCCTGTCGGGCCCTGTCGGGCCCTGTCGGGCTCTGTCGGGCCCTGTCGGGCTCTGTCGGGCCCTGTCGGGCCCTGTCGGGCTCTGTCGGGCTCTGTCGGGCTCTACTGGGCTCTACTGGGCTCTGTCGGGCTCTGTCGGGCTCTACTGGGCCCTGTCAGGCCCTGTCGGGCCCTGTCGGGCTCTGTCGGGCTCTACTGGGCTCTGTCGGGCTCTGTCGGGCTCTGTCGGGCCCTGTCGGGCTCTGTCGGGCCCTGTCGGGCCCTGTCGGGCTCTGTCGGGCTCTGTCGGGCTCTGTTGGGCTCTACTGGGCTCTGTCGGGCTCTGTCGGGCTCTGTCGGGCTCTGTTGGGCTCTGTCGGGCTCTACTGGGCCCTGTCGGGCCCTGTCGGGCCCTGTCGGACTCTGTCGGGCTCTGTCGGGCTCTGTCGGGCCCTGTCGGGCTCTGTTGGGCTCTGTCGGGCTCTACTGGGCTCTGTCGGGCTCTACTGGGCTCTACTGGGCCCTGTCGGGCTCTGTCGGGCTCTGTCGGGCTCTGTCGGGCTCTACTGGGCTCTGTCGGGCCCTGTCGGGCCCTGTCGGGCTCTGTCGGGCCCTGTCGGGCCCTGTCGGGCTCTGTCGGGCTCTGTCGGGCTCTGTCGGGCTCTACTGGGCCCTGTCAGGCTCTGTCGGGCTCTGTCGGGCCCTGTCGGGCCCTGTCGGGCTCTGTCGGGCTCTGTCGGGCTCTGCTGGGCTCTGTCGGGCTCTGTCGGGTTCTGTCGGGCTCTGTCGGGCTCTGTCGGGCCCTGTCAGGCTCTACTGGGCTCTGTCGGGCCCTGTCGGGCTCTGTCGGGCTCTGTCGGGCTCTGTGGGGCTCTACTGGGCTCTGTCGGGCTCTACTGGGCTCTACTGGGCCCTGTCGGGCTCTGTCGGGCTCTGTCGGGCTCTGTCGGGCCCTGTCGGGCCCTGTCGGGCTCTGTCGGGCTCTGTCGGGCTCTACTGGGCTCTGTCGGGCTCTGTCGGGCTCTGTCGGGCTCTACTGGGCCCTGTCGGGCCCTGTCGGGCTCTGTCGGGCTCTGTCGGGCTCTGTCGGGCTCAACTGGTCTCTGTCGGGCTCTGTCGGGTTCTGTCGGGCTCTGTCGGGCTCTGTCGGGCTCTGTCGGGCTCTGTCGGGCTCTACTGGGCTCTACTGGGCTCTGTCGGGCTCTGTCGGGCTCTACTGGGCCCTGTCGGGCCCTGTCGGGCCCTGTCGGGCCCTGTCGGGCTCTGTCGGGCTCTGTCGGGCTCTGTCGGGCTCTGTCGGGCTCTGTCGGACTCTACTGGGCCCTGTCGGGCCCTGTCGGGCTCTGTCGGGCTCTGTCGGGCTCTGTCGGGCTCTGTCGGGCTCTACTGGGCCCTGTCGGGCCCTGTCGGGCTCTGTCGGGCTCTGTCGGGCTCTGTCGGGCTCTGTCGGGCTCTACTGGGCTCTGTCGGGCTCTGTCGGGTTCTGTCGGGCTCTGTCGGGATCTGTCGGGCTCTGTCGGGCTCTGTCGGGCCCTGTCGGGCCCTGTCGGGCTCTGTCGGGCCCTGTCGGGCCCTGTCGGGCTCTGTCGGGCTCTGTCGGGCTCTGTCGGGCTCTGTCGGTCTCTACTGGGCCCTGTCGGGCCCTGTCGGGCTCTGTCGGGCTCTACTGGGCCCTGTCGGGCCCTGTCGGGCCCTGTCGGGCCCTGTCGGGCTCTGTCGGGCTCTGTCGGGTTCTGTCGGGCTCTGTCGGGCTCTGTCGGGCTCTACTGGGCCCTGTCGGGCCCTGTCGGGCTCTGTCGGGCTCTGTCGGGCTCTGTCGGGCTCTACTGGGCCCTGTCGGGCCCTGTCGGGCTCTGTCGGGCTCTACTGGGCCCTGTCGGGCCCTGTCGGGCTCTGTCGGGCTCTGTCGGGCTCTGTCGGGCTCTGTCGGGCTCTACTGGGCTCTACTGGGCTCTGTCGGGCTCTGTCGGGCTCTACTGGGCCCTGTCAGGCCCTGTCGGGCCCTGTCGGGCTCTGTCGGGCTCTACTGGGCTCTGTCGGGCTCTGTCGGGCTCTGTCGGGCCCTGTCGGGCTCTGTCGGGCTCTGTCGGGCCCTGTCGGGCTCTGTCGGGCTCTGTTGGGCTCTGTCGGGCTCTACTGGGCTCTGTCGGGCTCTGGCGGGCTCTGTTGGGCTCTGTCGGGCTCTACTGGGCCCTGTCGGGCTCTGTCGGGCCCTGTCGGGCTCTGTCGGGCTCTGTTGGGCCCTGTCGGGCTCTGTCGGGCTCTGTCGGGCTCTACTGGGCTCTGTCGGGCTCTACTGGGCTCTACTGGGCCCTGTCGGGCTCTGTCGGGCTCTGTCGGGCTCTGTCGTGCTCTACTGGGCTCTGTTGGGCTCTGTCGGGCCCTGTCGGGCCCTGTCGGGCTCTGTCGGGCCCTGTCGGGCCCTGTCGGGCCCTGTCGGGCTCTGTCGGGCTCTGTCGGGCTCTGTCGGGCTCTGTCGGGCTCTACTGGGTCCTGTCGGGCTCTGTCGGGCTCTCTCGGGCTCTGTCGGGCCCTGTCGGTCTCTGTCGGGCTCTGTCGGGCTCTACTGGGCTCTGTCGGGCTCTGTCGGGTTCTGTCGGGCTCTGTCGGGCTCTGTCGGGCTCTGTCGGGCTCTACTGGGCCCTGTCGGGCCCTGTCGGGCCCTGTCGGGCTCTGTCGGGCTCTGTCGGGCTCTGTCGGGCTCTACTGGGCCCTGTCGGGCCCTGTCGGGCTCTGTCGGGCTCTGTCGGGCTCTGTCGGGCTCTGTCGGGCTCTGTCGGGTTCTGTCGGGCTCTGTCGGGCTCTGTCGGGCTCTACTGGGCCCTGTCGGGCCCTGTCGGGCTCTACTGGGCCCTGTCGGGCCCTGTCGGGCCCTGTCGGGCTCTGTCGGGCTCTGTCGGGCTCTGTCGGGCTCTACTGGGCTCTGTCGGGCTCTGTCGGGCTCTGTCGGGCTCTGTCGGGCTCTGTCGGGCTCTACTGGGCTCTGTCGGGCCCTGTCGGGCTCTACTGGGCTCTGTCGGGCCCTGTCGGGCTCTGTCGGGCTCTGTCGGGCTCTGTCGGGCTCTACTGGGCTCTGTCGGGCTCTACTGGGCTCTACTGGGCCCTGTCGGGCCCTGTCGGGCTCTGTCGGGCCCTGTCGGGCCCTGTCGGGCCCTGTCGGGCTCTGTCGGGCTCTGTCGGGCTCTGTCGGGCTCTACTGGTCTCTGTCGGGCTCTGTCGGGCTCTGTCGGGCTCTACTGGGCCCTGTCGGGCCCTGTCGGGCTCTGTCGGGCTCTGTCGGGCTCAACTGGTCTCTGTCGGGCTCTGTCGGGCTCTGTCGGGCTCTGTCGGGCTCTGTCGGGCTCTGTCGGGCTCTACTGGGCTCTACTGGGCTCTGTCGGGCTCTGTCGGGCTCTACTGGGCCCTGTCGGGCTCTGTCGGGCTCTGTCGGGCTCTGTCGGGCTCTGTCGGGTTCTGTCGGGCTCTGTCGGGCTCTGTCGGACTCTACTGGGCCCTGTCGGGCCCTGTCGGGCTCTGTCGGGCTCTGTCGGGCTCTGTCGGGCTCCACTGGGCCCTGTCGGGCCCTGTCGGGCCCTGTCGGGATCTGTCGGGCTCTGTCGGGCTCTACTGGGCTCTGTCGGGCCCTGTCGGGCTCTGTCGGGCTCTGTCGGGCCCTGTCGGGCCCTGTCGGGCTCTACTGGGCTCTGTCGGGTTCTGTCGGGCTCTGTCGGGATCTGTCGGGCTCTGTCGGGCTCTACTGGGCTCTGTCGGGCCCTGTCGGGCTCTGTCGGGCTCTGTCGGGCCCTGTCGGGCCCTGTCGGGCTCTGTCGGGCTCTGTCGGGCTCTGTCGGGCTCTACTGGGCCCTGTCGGGCTCTGTCGGGCTCTGTCGGGCTCTGTCGGGCTCTGTCGGGCTCTGTCGGGCTCTGTCGGGCTCTACTGGGCCCTGTCGGGCCCTGTCGGGCTCTGTCGGGCTCTGTCGGGCTCTGTCGGGCTCTACTGGGCCCTGTCGGGCCCTGTCGGGCCCTGTCGGGCTCTGTCGGGCTCTGTCGGGCTCTATCGGGCTCTACTGGGCTCTGTCGGGTTCTGTCGGGCTCTGTCGGGCTCTGTCGGGCTCTACTGGGCTCTGTCGGGCCCTGTCGGGCCCTGTCGGGCCCTGTCGGGCCCTGTCGGGCTCTGTCGGGCTCTGTCGGGCCCTGTCGGGCCCTGTCGGGCTCTGTCGGGCCCTGTCGGGCCCTGTCGGGCTCTGTCGGGCTCTGTCGGGTTCTGTCGGGCTCTGTCGGGCTCTACTGGGCTCTACTGGGCTCTGTCGGGCTCTGTCGGGCTCTACTGGGCCCTGTCAGGCCCTGTCGGTCCCTGTCGGGCTCTGTCGGGCTCTGTCGGGCTCTGTCGGGCTCTGTCGGGCTCTGTCGGGCCCTGTCGGGCTCTCTCGGGCCCTGTCGGGCTCTGTCGGGCTCTGTCGGGCTCTGTCGGGCTCTGTCGGGCTCTGTCGGGCTCTACTGGGCTCTGTCGGGCTCTGTCGGGCTCTGTTGGGCTCTGTCGGGCTCTACTGGGCCCTGTCGAGCTCTGTCGGGCCCTGTCGGGCCCTGTCGGGCCCTGCCGGGCCCTGTCGGGCTCTGTCGGGCTCTGTCGGGCTCTACTGGGCTCTGTCGGGCTCTACTGGGCTCTACTGGGCCCTGTCGGGCTCTGTCGGGCTCTGTCGGGCTCTGTCGGGCTCTACTGGGCTTTGTCGGGCTCTGTCGGGCTCTGTCGGGCTCTGTCGGGCTCTACTGTTCCCTGTCGGGCCCTGTCGGGCTCTGTCGGGCTCTGTCGGGCTCTGTCGGGCTCTACTGGGCCCTGTCGGGCCCTGTCGGGCTCTGTCGGGCTCTGTCGGGCTCTGTCGGGCTCTGTCGGGCCCTGTCGGGCTCTGTCGGGCCCTGTCGTGCCCTGTCGGGCTCTGTCGGGCCCTGTCGGGCTCTGTCGGGCTCTGTCGGGCTCTGTCGGGCCCTGTCGGGCTCTGTCGGGCCCTGTCGTGCCCTGTCGGGCTCTGTCGGGCCCTGTCGGGCTCTGTCGGGCCCTGTCGGGCTCTGTCGGGCTCTGTCAGGCTCTGTCGGGCTCTGTCGGGCTCTGTCGGGCTCTGTCGGGTTCTGTCGGGCTCTGTCGGGCTCTGTCGGGCTCTGTCGGGCTCTACTGGGCCCTGTCGGGCCCTGTCGGGCTCTGTCGGGCTCTGTCGGGCTCTACTGGGCCCTGTCGGGCCCTGTCGGGCCCTGTCGGGCTCTGTCGGGCTCTGTCGGGCTCTGTCGGGCCCTGTCGGGCTCTGTCGGGCTCTGTCGGGCTCTACTGGGCCCTGTCGGGCTCTGTCGGGCTCTGTCGGGCCCTGTCGGGCTCTGTCGGGCTCTACTGGGCCCTGTCGGGCCCTGTCGGGCCCTGTCGGGCTCTGTCGGGCTCTGTCGGGCTCTGTCGGGCTCTACTGGGCTCTGTCGGGCTCTACTGGGCTCTACTGGGCCCTGTCGGGCTCTGTCGGGCTCTACTGGGCTCTGTCGGGCTCTGTTGGGCCCTGTCGGGCCCTGTCGGGCTCTGTCGGGCTCTGTCGGGCTCTGTCGGGCTCTACTGGGCCCTGTCGGGCTCTGTCGGGCTCTGTCGGGCCCTGTCGGGCTCTGTCGGGCTCTACTGGGCCCTGTCGGGCCCTGTCGGGCCCTGTCGGGCTCTACTGGGCTCTACTGGGCTCTGTCGGGCTCTGTCGGGCTCTACTGGGCCCTGTCGGGCCCTGTCGGGCCCTGTCGGGCCCTGTCGGGCTCTGTCGGGCTCTGTCGGGCCCTGTCGGGCTCTGTCGGGCTCTGTCGGGCTCTGTCGGGCTCTGCTGGGGTCTACTGGGCCCTGTCGGGCTCTGTCGGGCTCTACTGGGCCCTGTCGGGCCCTGTCGGGCCCTGTCGGGCTCTGTCGGACTCTACTGAGCTCTGTCGGGCTCTGTCGGGCTCTGTCGGGCTCTACTGGGCTCTGTCGGACTCTGTCGGGCTCTATCGGGCTCTACTGGGCCCTGTCGGGCCCTGTCGGGCCTGTCGGGCTCTGTCGGGCCCTGTCGGGCCCTGTCGGGCTCTGTCGGGCTCTACTGGGCCCTGTCGGGCTCTGTCAGGCTCTGTCGGGCCCTGTCGGGCTCTGTCGGGCCCTGTCGGGCGCTGTCGGGCTCTGTCGGGCTCTGTCGGGCTCTACTGGGCCCTGTCGGGCTCTGTCGGGCTCTGTCGGGCTCTGTCGGGTTCTGTCGGGCTCTGTCGGGCTCTACTCGGCCCTGTCGGGCCCTGTCGGGCTCTGTCGGGCTCTGTCGGGCCCTGTCGGGCTCTGTCGGGCTCTGTCGGGCTCTACTGGGCCCTGTCGGGCACTGTCGGGCTCTGTCGGGCTCTGTCGGGCTCTGTCGGGCTCTACTGGGACCTGTCGGGCCCTGTCGGGCCCTGTCGGTCTCTGTCGGGCTCTGTCGGGCTCTGTCGGGCCCTGTCGGCTCTGTCGGGCTCTGTCGGGCTCTGTCGGGCTCTACTGCGCCCTGTCGGGCCCTGTCGGGCCCTGTCGGGCTCTGTCGGGCCCTGTCGGGCTCTGTCGGGCTCTGTCGGTCTCTGTCGGGCTCTACTGGGCCCTGTCGGACTCTGTCGGACTCTGTCGGGCTCTGTCGGGCTCTGTCGGGCTCTGTCGGGCTCTAACGGGTTCTGTCGGGCTCTGTCGGGCTCTACTGGGCCCTGTCGGGCCCTGTCGGGCCCTGTCGGGCTCTGTCGGGCTCTACTGGGCCCTCTCGGGCTCTGTCGGGCTCTGTCGGGCTCTGTCGGGCTCTACTGGGCTCTACTGGGCTCTGTCGGGCTCTGTCGGGCTCTACTGGGCCCTGTCGGGCCCTGTCGGGCTCTGTCGGGCTCTGTCGGGCTCTACTGGGCCCTGTCGGGCCCTGTCGGGCCCTGTCGGGCTCTGTCGGGCCCGGTCGGGCCCTGTCGGGCTCTGTCGGGCTCTGTCGGGCCCTGTCGGGCTCTGTCGGGCTCTGTCGGGCTCTGTCGGGCTCTACTGGGCTCTACTGGGCTCTGTCGGGCTCTGTCGGGCTCTACTGGGCCCTGTCGGGCCCTGTCGGGCCCTGTCGGGCTCTGTCGGGCTCTACTGGGCTCTGTCGGGCTCTGTCGGGCTCTGTCGGGCCATGTCGGGCTCTGTCGGGCTCTGTCGGGCCCTGTCGGGCTCTGTCGGGCTCTGTCGGGCTCTGTCGGGCTCTACTGGGCTTTGTCGGGCTCTGTCGGGCTCTGTCGGGCTCTGTCGGGCTCCACTGGGCCCTGTCGGGCTCTGTCGGGCCCTGTCAGGCTCTGTCGGGCTCTGTCGGGCTCTGTCGGGCCCTGTCGGGCTCTGTCGGGCTCTGTCGGGCTCTGTCGGGCTCTACTGGGCTCTGTCGGGCTCTACTGGGCTCTACTGTTCCCTGTCGGGCTCTGTCGGGCTCTGTCGGGCTCTGTCGGGCTCTACTGGGCTCTGTCGGGCTCTGTCGGGCTCTGTCGGGCTCTACTGGGCTCTGTCGGGCTCTGTCGGGCTCTGTCGGGCTCTGTCGGGCTCTACTGGGCCCTGTCGGGCCCTGTCGGGCCCTGTCGGGCCCTGTCGGGCTCTGTCAGGCTCTACTGGGCTCTGTCGGGCCCTGTCGGGCTCTGTCGGGCCCTGTCGGGCTCTGTCGGGCCCTGTCGGGCCCTGTCGGGCTCTGTCGGGCTCTGTCGGGCTCTGTCGGGCTCTACTGGGCCCTGTCGGGCTCTGTCGGGCTCTGTCGGGCTCTGTCGGGCCCTGTCGGGCTCTGTCGGGCTCTACTGGGCCCTGTCGGGCCCTGTCGGGCTCTGTCGGGCTCTGTCGGGCCCTGTCGGGCTCTGTCGGGCTCTACTGGGCCCTGTTGGGCGCTGTCGGGCTCTGTCGGGCTCTGTCGGGCCCTGTCGGGCTCTGTCGGGCTCTGTCGGGCTCTACTGGGCCCTGTCGGGTTCTGTCTGGCTCTGTCGGGCCCTGTCGGGCCCTGTCGGGCCCTGTCGGGCCCTGTCGGGCTCTGTCGGGCTCTGTCGGGATCTGTCGGGCCCTGTCGGGCTCTGTCGGGCTCTGTCGGGCTCTATCGCGCCCTCTCGGGCTCTGTCGGGCTCTGTCGGGCTCTGTCGGGCTCTGTCGGGCTCTACTGGGCTCTACTGGGCCCTGTCGGGCTCTGTCGGGCTCTGTCGGGCTCTGTCGGGCTCTACTGGGCTCTGTCGGCCTCTGTCGGGCCCTGTCGGGCCCTGTCGGGCTCTGTCGGGCTCTACTTGGCCCTGTCGGGCCCTGTCGGGCCCTGTCGGGCTCTGTCGGGCCCTGTCGGGCCCTGTCGGGCTCTGTCGGGCTCTGTCGGGCCCTGTCGGGCTCTGTCGGGCTCTGTCGGGCTCTGTCGGGCTCTACTGGGCTCTACTGGGCCCTGTCGGGCTCTGTCGGGCTCTACTGGGCCCTGTCGGGCCCTGTCGGGCCCTGTCGGGCTCTGTCGGTCTCTGTCGGGCTCTGTCGGGCTCTACTGGGCTCTGTCGGTCTCTGTCGGGCTCTGTCGGGCTCTGTCGGGCTCTACTGGGCCCTGTCGGGCCCTGTCGGGCCCTGTCGGGCTCTGTCGGGCTCTGTCGGGCCCTGTCGGGCCCTGTCGGGCTCTGTCGGGCCCTGTCGGGCTCTGTCGGGCTCTGTCGGGCTCTGTCGGGCTCTACTGGGCTCTGTCGGGCTCTGTCGGGCTCTGTCGGGCTCTACTGGTCCCTGTCGGGCTCTGTCGGGCTCTGTCGGGCCCTGTCGGGCTCTGTCAGGCTCTGTTGGGCTCTGTCGGGCCCTGTCGGGCTCTGTCGGGCCCTGTCGGGCCCTGTCGGGCTCTGTCGGGCTCTGTCTGGCTCTGTCGGGCTCTACTGGGCCCTGTCGGGCTCTGTCGGGCTCTGTCTGGCCCTGTCGGGCTCTGTCGGGCTCTACTGGGCCCTGTCGGCCCCTGTCGGGCTCTGTCGGGCTCTGTCGGGCCCTGTCGGGCTCTACTGGGCCCTGTCGGGCGCTGTCGGGCTCTGTCGGGCTCTGTCGGGCTCTGTCGGGCCCTGTCGGGCTCTGTCGGGCTCTGTTGGGCTCTACTGGGCCCTGTCGGGTTCTGTCTGGCTCTGTCGGGCTCTATCGGGCTCTACTGGGCCCTGTCGGGCCCTGTCGGGCCCTGTCGGGCTCTGTCGGGCTCTGTCGGGTTCTGTCGGGCCCTGTCGGGCTCTGTCGGGCTCTGTCGGGCTCTGTCGGGCCCTCTCGGGCTCTGTCGGGCTCTGTCGGGCTCTGTCGGGCTCTGTCGGGCTCTACTGGGCTCTACTGGGCCCTGTCGGGCTCTGTCGGGCTCTGTCGGGCTCTGTCGGGCTCTACTGGGCTCTGTCGGGCCCTGTCGGGCCCTGTCGGGCTCTGTCGGGCTCTGTCGGGCTCTGTCGGGCCCTGTCGGGCTCTGTCGGGCTCTGTCGGGCTCTGTCGGGCTCTACTGGGCCCTGTCGGGCTCTGTCGGGCTCTGTCGTGCTCTGTCGGGCCCTGTCGGGCTCTGTCGGGCTCTACTGGGCCCTGTCGGGCCCTGTTGGGCCCTGTCGGGCTCTACTGGGCTCTACTGGGCTCTGTCGGAGTCTGTCGGGCTCTACTGGGCTCTGTCGGGCCCTGTCGGGCCGTGTCGGGCTCTGTCGGGCCCTGTCGGGCCCTGTCGGGCTCTGTCGGGCTCTGTCGGGCCCTGTCGGGCTCTGTCGGGCTCTGTCGGGCTCTGTCGGGCTCTACTGGGCTCTACTGGGCCGTGTCGGGCTCTCTCGGGCTCTACTGGGCCCTGTCGGGCCCTGTCGGGCCCTGTCGGGCTCTGTCGGACTCTACTGGGCTTTGGCGGGCTCTGTCGGGCTCTGTCGGGCTCTGTCGGGCTCTACTGGGCTCTGTCGGGCTCTGTTGGGCTCTGTCGGGCTCTGTTGGGCTCTACTGGGCCCTGTCGGGCCCTGTCGGGCCCTGTCGGGCTCTGTCGGGCTCTGTCGGGCTCTGTCGGGCCCTGTCGGGCCCTGTCGGGCTCTGTCGGGCCCTGTCGGGCTCTGTCGGGCTCTGTCGGGCTCTACTGGGCTCTGTCGGACTCTGTCGGGCTCTGTCGGGCTCTGTCGGGCTCTACTGGGCCCTGTCGGGCTCTGTCGGGCTCTGTCGGGCCCTGTCGGGCTCTGTCAGGCTCTGTCGGGCTCTGTCGGGCCCTGTCGGGCTCTGTCGGGCCCTGTCGGGCCCTGTCGGGCTCAGTCGGGCTCTGTCGGGCTCTGTCGGGCTCTACTGGGCCCTGTCGGGCTCTGTCGGGCTCTGTCGGGCCCTGTCGGACTCTGTCGGGCTCTGTCGGGCTCTGTCGGGCTCTGACGGGTTCTGTCGGGCTCTGTCGGGCTCTGTCGGGCTCTACTGGGCCCTGTCGGGCCCTGTCGGGCTCTGTCGGGCTCTGTCGGGCTCTGTCGTGCCCTGTCGGGCTCTGTCGGGCCCTGTCGGGCTCTGTCGGGCTCTGTCGGGCTCTGTCGGGCCCTGTGGGGTTCTGTCGGGCTCTGTCGGTCTCTGTCGGGCTCTACTGGGCCCTGTCGGGCCCTGTCGGGCCCTGTCGGGCTCTGTCGGGCTCTGTCGGGTTCTGTCGGGCCCTGTCGGGCTCTGTCGGGCTCTGTCGGGATCTGTCGGGCCCTCTCGGGCTCTGTCGGGCTCTACTGGGCCCTGTCGGGCCCTGTCGGGCTCTGTCAGGCTCTGTCGGGCTCTGTCGGGCCCTGTCGGGCTCTGTCGGGCTCTGTCGGGCTCTACTGGGCCCTGTCGGGCCCTGTCGGGCCCTGTCGGGCTCTGTCGGGCTCTGTCGGGTTCTGTCGGGCCCTGTCGGGCTCTGTCGGGCTCTGTCGGGCTCTGTCGGGCCCTCTCGGGCTCTGTCGGGCTCTACTGGGCCCTGTCGGGCTCTGTCGGGCTCTGTCGGGCTCTGTCGGGCCCTGTCGGGCTCTGTCGGGCTCTGTCGGGCTCTGTCGGGCTCTGCTGGGCCCTGTCGGACTCTGTCGGGCTCTGTCGGGCTCTGTCGGGCTCTGTCGGGCTCTGACGGGTTCTGGCGGGCTCTGTCGGGCTCTGTCGGGCTCTACTGGGCCCTGTCGGGCCCTGTCGGGCTCTGTCGGGCTCTGTCGTGCCCTGTCGGGCTCTGTCGGGCCCTGTCGGGCTCTGTCGGGCCCTACTGGGCCCTGTCGGGCCCTGTCGGGCTCTGTCGGGCTCTGTCGGGCTCTGTCGGGCTCAACTGGGCTCTGTCGGGCCCTGTCGGGCCCTGTCGGGCCCTGTCGGGCCCTGTCGGGCTCTGTCGGGCTCTGTCGGGCTCTACTGGGCCCTGTCGGGCTCTGTCGGGCTCTGTCGGGCCCTGTCAGGCTCTGTCGGGCTCTGTCGGGCTCTCTCGGGCCCTGTCGGGCTCTGTCGGGCTCTGTCAGGCCCTGTCGGGCTCTGTCGGGCTCTGTCGGGCTCTGTCGGGCTCTACTGGGCTCTGTCGGGCTCTGTCGGGCCCTGTCGGGCTCTGTCGGGCTCTGCCGGGCTCTACTGGGCCCTGTCGGGCTCTGTCGGGCTCTGTCGGGCCCTGTCGGGCTCTGTCGGGCTCTACTGGGCCCTGTCGGGCCCTGTCGGGCCCTGTCGGGCTCTGTCGGGCTCTGTCGGGCTCTGTCGGGCTCTACTGGGCTCTGTCGGGCTCTACTGGGCTCTACTGGGCCCTGTCGGGCTCTGTCGGGCTCTGTCGGGCTCTGTCGGGCTCTACTGGGCTCTGTCGGGCCCTGTCGGGCCCTGTCGGGCCCTGTCGGGCTCTGTCGGGCTCTGTCGGGCTCTGTCGGGCTCTACTGGGCCCTGTCGGGCTCTGTCGGGCTCTGTCGGGCTCTGTCGGGCCCTGTCGGGCTCTGTCGGGCTCTACTGGGCCCTGTCGGGCTCTGTCGGGCTCTGTCGGGCTCTGCTGGGCTCTACTGGGCCCTGTCGGGCTCTGTCGGGCTCTACTGGGCCCTGTCGGGCCCTGTCGGGCCCTGTCGGGCTCTGTCGGACTCTACTGAGCTCTGTCGGGCTCTGTCGGGCTCTGTCGGGCTCTACTGGGCTCTGTCGGGCTCTGTCGGGCTCTGTCGGGCTCTACTGGGCCCTGTCGGGCCTTGTCGGGCCCTGTCGGGCTCTGTCGGGCCCTTTCGGGCCCTGTCGGGCTCTGTCGGGCTCTACTGGGCCCTGTCGGGCTCTGTCAGGCTCTGTCGGGCCCTGTCGGGCTCTGTCAGGCTCTGTCGGGCTATGTCGGGCCCTGTCGGGCCCTGTCGGGCTCTGTCGGGCTCTGTCGGGCTCTGTCGGGCTCTGTCGGGTTCTGTCGGGCTCTGTCGGGCTCTACTGGGCCCTGTCGGGCCCTGTCGGGCTCTGTCGGGCTCTGTCGGGCCCTGTCGGGCTCTGTCGGGCTCTGTCGGGCTCTACTGGGCCCTGTCGGGCGCTGTCGGGCTCTGTCGGGCTCTGTCGGGCTCTGTCGGGCTCTGTCGGGCTCTACTGGGCCCTGTCGGGCCCTGTCGGGCCCTGTCGGTCTCTGTCGGGCTCTGTCGGGCTCTGTCGGGCCCTGTCGGGCTCTGTCGGGCTCTGTCGGGCACTGTCGGGCCCTCTCGGGCTCTGTCGGGCTCTACTGGGCCCTGTCGGGCTCTGTCGGGCTCTGTCGGGCCCTGTCGGGCTCTGTCGGGCTCTGTCGGGCTCTGTCGGGCTCTACTGGGCCGTGTCGGACTCTGTCGGACTCTGTCGGGCTCTGTCGGGCTCTGTCGGGCTCTGTCGGGCTCTGACGGGTTCTGTCGGGCTCTGTCGGGCTCTGTCGGGCTCTACTGGGCCCTGTCGGGCCCTGTCGGGCCCTGTCGGGCTCTGTCGGGCTCTACTGGGCCCTGTCGGGCCCTGTCGGGCCCTGTCGGGCTCTGTCGGGCTCTGTCGGGCTCTACTGGGCTCTACTGGGCTCTGTCGGGCTCTGTCGGGCTCTACTGGGCCCTGTCGGGCCCTGTCGGGCTCTGTCGGGCTCTGTCGGGCTCTGTCGGGCTCTACTGGGCCCTGTCGGGCCCTGTCGGGCTCTGTCGGGCCCGGTCGGGCCCTGTCGGGCTCTGTCGGGCTCTGTCGGGCCCTGTCGGGCTCTGTCGGGCTCTTTCGGGCTCTGTCGGGCTCTACTGGGCTCTACTGGGCTCTGTCGGGCTCTGTCGGGCTCTACTGGGCCCTGTCGGGCCCTGTCGGGCTCTGTCGGGCTCTACTGGGCTCTGTCGGGCTCTGTCGGGCTCTGTCGGGCCATGTCGGGCTCTGTCGGGCTCTGTCGGGCCCTGTCGGGCTCTGTCGGGCTCTGTCGGGCTCTGTCGGGCTCTACTGGGCTCTGTCGGGCTCTGTCGGGCTCTGTCGGGCTCTGTCGGGCTCTACTGGGCCCTGTCGGGCTCTGTCGGGCCCTGTCGGGCTCTGTCGGGCTCTGTCGGGCCCTGTCGGGCTCTGTCGGGCTCTGTCGGGCTCTACTGGGCTCTGTCGGGCTCTGTCGGGCTCTGTCGGGCTCTGTCGGGCTCTACCGGACTCTGTCGGGCTTTGTCGGGCCCTGTCGGGCCCTGTCGGGCTCTGTCGGGCTCTGTCGGGCCCTGTCGGGCTCTGTCGGGCCCTGTCGGGGTCTGTCGGGCTCTACTGGGCCCTGTCGGGCCCTGTCGGGCCCTGTCGGGCTCTACTGGGCTCTACCGGGCTCTGTCGGGCTCTACTGGGCCCTGTCGGGCCCTGTCGGGCCCTGTCGGTCCCTGTCGGGCTCTGTCGGGCCCTGTCGGGCCCTGTCGGGCTCTGTCGGGCTCTGTCGGGCCCTGTCGGGCTCTGTCGGGCTCTGTCGGGCTCTGTCGGGCTCTACTGGGCTCTACTGGGCCCTGTCGGGCTCTGTCGGGGTCTACTGGGCCCTGTCGGGCCCTGTCGGGCCCTGTCGGGCTCTGTCGGACTCTACTGGGCTCTGTCGGGCTCTGTCGGGCTCTGTCGGGCTCTACTGGGCTCTGTCGGTCTCTGTCGGGCTCTGTCGGTCTCTGTCGGGCCCTGTCGGGCCCTGTCGGGCTCTGTCGGGCTCTGTCGGGCCCTGTCGGGCCCTGTCGGGCTCTGTCGGGCCCTGTCGGGCTCTGTCGGGCTCTGTTGGGCTCTACTGGGCTCTGTCGGGCTCTGTCGGGCTCTGTCGGGCTCTGTCGGGCTCTACTGGGCCCTGTCGGGCTCTGTCGGGCTCTGTCGGGCCCTGTCGGGCTCTGTCAGGCTCTGTCGGGCTCTGTCGGGCCCTGTCGGGCTCTGTCGGGCCCTGTCGGGCCCTGTCGGGCTCTGTCGGGCTCTGTCGGGCTCTGTCGGGCTCTACTGGGCCCTGTCGGGCTCTGTCGGGCTCTGTCGGGCTCTGTCGGGCCCTGTCGGGCTCTGTCGGGCTATACTGGGCCCTGTCGGGCCCTGTCGGGCTCTGTCGGGCTCTGTCGGGCCCTGTCGGGCTCTGTCGGGCTCTGTCGGGCTCTGTCGGGCCCTGTCGGCCCCTGTCGGGCGCTGTCGGGCTCTGTCGGGCTCTGTCGGGCCCTGTCGGGCTCTGTCGGGCTCTGTCGGGCTCTGTCGGGCTCTACTGGGCCCTGTCGGGTTCTGTCTGTCTCTGTCGGGCACTGTCGGGCTCTGTCGGGCTCTGTCGGGTTCTGTCGGGCCCTGTCGGGCTCTGTCGGGCTCTGTCAGGCTCTGTCGGGCCCTCTCGGGCTCTGTCGGGCTCTACTGGGCCCTGTCGGGCTCTGTCGGGCTCTGTCGGGCCCTGTCGGGCTCTGTCGGGCTCTGTCGGGCTCTACTGGGCCCTGTCGGGCCCTGTCGGGCCCTGTCGGGCTCTGTCGGGCTCTGTCGGGCTCTGTCGGGCACTGTCGGGCTCTGTCGGGCTCTGTCGGGCTCTGTCGGGCTCTGTCGGGCTCTACTGGGCTCTACTGGGCCCTGTCGGGCTCTGTCGGGGTCTACTGGGCCCTGTCGGGCCCTGTCGGGCCCTGTCGGGCTCTGTCGGACTCTACTGGGCTCTGTCGGGCTCTGTCGGGCTCTGTCGGGCTCTACTGGGCTCTGTCGGTCTCTGTCGGGCTCTGTCGGTCTCTGTCGGGCCCTGTCGGGCCCTGTCGGGCTCTGTCGGGCTCTGTCGGGCCCTGTCGGGCCCTGTCGGGCTCTGTCGGGCCCTGTCGGGCTCTGTCGGGCTCTGTTGGGCTCTACTGGGCTCTGTCGGGCTCTGTCGGGCTCTGTCGGGCTCTGTCGGGCTCTACTGGGCCCTGTCGGGCTCTGTCGGGCTCTGTCGGGCCCTGTCGGGCTCTGTCAGGCTCTGTCGGGCTCTGTCGGGCCCTGTCGGGCTCTGTCGGGCCCTGTCGGGCCCTGTCGGGCTCTGTCGGGCTCTGTCGGGCTCTGTCGGGCTCTACTGGGCCCTGTCGGGCTCTGTCGGGCTCTGTCGGGCTCTGTCGGGCCCTGTCGGGCTCTGTCGGGCTATACTGGGCCCTGTCGGGCCCTGTCGGGCTCTGTCGGGCTCTGTCGGGCCCTGTCGGGCTCTGTCGGGCTCTGTCGGGCTCTGTCGGGCCCTGTCGGCCCCTGTCGGGCGCTGTCGGGCTCTGTCGGGCTCTGTCGGGCCCTGTCGGGCTCTGTCGGGCTCTGTCGGGCTCTGTCGGGCTCTACTGGGCCCTGTCGGGTTCTGTCTGTCTCTGTCGGGCACTGTCGGGCTCTGTCGGGCTCTGTCGGGTTCTGTCGGGCCCTGTCGGGCTCTGTCGGGCTCTGTCAGGCTCTGTCGGGCCCTCTCGGGCTCTGTCGGGCTCTACTGGGCCCTGTCGGGCTCTGTCGGGCTCTGTCGGGCCCTGTCGGGCTCTGTCGGGCTCTGTCGGGCTCTACTGGGCCCTGTCGGGCCCTGTCGGGCCCTGTCGGGCTCTGTCGGGCTCTGTCGGGCTCTGTCGGGCACTGTCGGGCTCTGTCGGGCTCTGTCGGGCTCTGTCGGGCCCTGTCGGGCTCTGTCGGGCTCTACTGGGCCCTGTCGGGCCCTGTCGGGCTCTGTCGGGCTCTGTCGGGCTCTGTCGGGCCCTGTCGGGCTCTGTCGGGCTCTGTCGGGCTCTACTGGGCCCTGTCGGACTCTGTCGGACTCTGTCGGGCTCTGTCGGGCTCTGTCGGGCTCTGACGGGTTCTGTCGGGCTCTGTCGGGCTCTGTCGGGCTCTACTGGGCCCTGTCGGGCCCTGTCGGGCCCTGTCGGGCTCTGTCGGGCTCTACTGGGCCCTGTCGGGCCCTGTCGGGCCCTGTCGGGCTCTGTCGGGCTCTGTCGGGCTCTGTCGGGCTCTACTGGGCTCTGTCGGGCTCTGTCGGGCTCTACTGGGCCCTGTCGGGCCCTGTCGGGCTCTGTCGGGCTCTGTCGGGCCCTGTCGGGCTCTACTGGGCTCTACTGGGCTCTGTCGGGCTCTGTCGGGCTCTACTGGGCCCTGTCGGGCCCTGTCGGGCTCTGTCGGGCCCGGTCGGGCCCTGTCGGGCTCTGTCGGGCTCTGTCGGGCCCTGTCGGGCTCTGTCGGGCTCTGTTGGGCTCTGTCGGGATCTACTGGGCTCTACTGGGCTCTGTCGGGCTCTGTCGGGCTCTACTGGGCCCTGTCGGGCCCTGTCGGGCCCTGTCGGGCTCTGTCGGGCTCTACTGGGCTCTGTCGGGCTCTGTCGGGCTCTGTCGGGCCCTGTCGGGCTCTGTCGGGATCTGTCGGGCCCTGTCGGGCTCTGTCGGGCTCTGTCGGGCCCTGTCGGGCTCTGTCGGGCTCTGTTGGGCTCTGTCGGGATCTACTGGGCTCTACTGGGCTCTGTCGGGCTCTGTCGGGCTCTACTGGGCCCTGTCGGGCCCTGTCGGGCCCTGTCGGGCTCTGTCGGACTCTACTGAGCTCTGTCGGGCTCTGTCGGGCTCTGTCGGTCTCTGTCGGGCCCTGTCGGGCCCTGTCGGGCTCTGTCGGGCTCTGTCGGGCCCTGTCGGGCCCTGTCGGGCTCTGTCGGGCCCTGTCGGGCTCTGTCGGGCTCTGTTGGGCTCTACTGGGCTCTGTCGGGCTCTGTCGGGCTCTGTCGGGCTCTGTCGGGCTCTACTGGGCCCTGTCGGGCTCTGTCGGGCTCTGTCGGGCCCTGTCGGGCTCTGTCAGGCTCTGTCGGGCCCTGTCGGGCCCTGTCGGGCTCTGTCGGGCTCTGTCGGGCTCTGTCGGGCTCTACTGGGCCCTGTCGGGCTCTGTCGGGCTCTGTCGGGCTCTGTCGGGCCCTGTCGGGCTCTGTCGGGCTATACTGGGCCCTGTCGGGCCCTGTCGGGCTCTGTCGGGCTCTGTCGGGCCCTGTCGGGCTCTGTCGGGCTCTGTCGGGCTCTGTCGGGCCCTGTCGGCCCCTGTCGGGCGCTGTCGGGCTCTGTCGGGCTCTGTCGGGCCCTGTCGGGCTCTGTCGGGCTCTGTCGGGCTCTGTCGGGCTCTACTGGGCCCTGTCGGGTTCTGTCTGTCTCTGTCGGGCACTGTCGGGCTCTGTCGGGCTCTGTCGGGTTCTGTCGGGCCCTGTCGGGCTCTGTCGGGCTCTGTCAGGCTCTGTCGGGCCCTCTCGGGCTCTGTCGGGCTCTACTGGGCCCTGTCGGGCTCTGTCGGGCTCTGTCGGGCCCTGTCGGGCTCTGTCGGGCTCTGTCGGGCTCTACTGGGCCCTGTCGGGCTCTGTCGGGCCCTGTCGGGCTCTGTCGGGCTCTGTCGGGTTCTGTCGGGCACTGTCGGGCTCTGTCGGGCTCTGTCGGGCTCTGTCGGGCCCTGTCGGGCTCTGTCGGGCTCTACTGGGCCCTGTCGGGCTCTGTCGGGCCCTGTCGGGCTCTGTCGGGCTCTGTCGGGTTCTGTCGGGCACTGTCGGGCTCTGTCGGGCTCTGTCGGGCTCTGTCGGGCCCTGTCGGGCTCTGACGGGTTCTGTCGGGCTCTGTCGGGCTCTACTGGGCCCTGTCGGACTCTGTCGGACTCTGTCGGGCTCTGTCGGGCTCTGTCGGGCTCTGACGGGTTCTGTCGGGCTCTGTCGGGCTCTGTCGGGCTCTACTGGGCCCTGTCGGGCCCTGTCGGGCCCTGTCGGGCTCTGTCGGGCTCTACTGGGCCCTGTCGGGCCCTGTCGGGCCCTGTCGGGCTCTGTCGGGCTCTGTCGGGCTCTGTCGGGCTCTACTGGGCTCTACTGGGCTCTGTCGGGCTCTGTCGGGCTCTACTGGGCCCTGTCGGGCCCTGTCGGGCTCTGTCGGGCTCTGTCGGGCCCTGTCGGGCTCTACTGGGCTCTACTGGGCTCTGTCGGGCTCTGTCGGGCTCTACTGGGCCCTGTCGGGCCCTGTCGGGCTCTGTCGGGCCCGGTCGGGCCCTGTCGGGCTCTGTCGGGCTCTGTCGGGCCCTGTCGGGCTCTGTCGGGCTCTGTTGGGCTCTGTCGGGATCTACTGGGCTCTACTGGGCTCTGTCGGGCTCTGTCGGGCTCTACTGGGCCCTGTCGGGCCCTGTCGGGCCCTGTCGGGCTCTGTCGGGCTCTACTGGGCTCTGTCGGGCTCTGTCGGGCTCTGTCGGGCCCTGTCGGGCTCTGTCGGGATCTGTCGGGCCCTGTCGGGCTCTGTCGGGCTCTGTCGGGCCCTGTCGGGCTCTGTCGGGCTCTGTTGGGCTCTGTCGGGATCTACTGGGCTCTACTGGGCTCTGTCGGGCTCTGTCGGGCTCTACTGGGCCCTGTCGGGCCCTGTCGGGCCCTGTCGGGCTCTGTCGGACTCTACTGAGCTCTGTCGGGCTCTGTCGGGCTCTGTCGGGCTCTACTGGGCTCTGTCGGGCTCTGTCGGGCTCTGTCGGGCTCTACTGGGCCCTGTCGGGCCTTGTCGGGCCCTGTCGGGCTCTGTCGGGCCCTTTCGGGCCCTGTCGGGCTCTGTCGGGCTCTACTGGGCCCTGTCGGGCTCTGTCAGGCTCTGTCGGGCCCTGTCGGGCTCTGTCAGGCTCTGTCGGGCTATGTCGGGCCCTGTCGGGCCCTGTCGGGCTCTGTCGGGCTCTGTCGGGCTCTGTCGGGCTCTGTCGGGTTCTGTCGGGCTCTGTCGGGCTCTACTGGGCCCTGTCGGGCCCTGTCGGGCTCTGTCGGGCTCTGTCGGGCCCTGTCGGGCTCTGTCGGGCTCTGTCGGGCTCTACTGGGCCCTGTCGGGCGCTGTCGGGCTCTGTCGGGCTCTGTCGGGCTCTGTCGGGCTCTGTCGGGCTCTACTGGGCCCTGTCGGGCCCTGTCGGGCCCTGTCGGTCTCTGTCGGGCTCTGTCGGGCTCTGTCGGGCCCTGTCGGGCTCTGTCGGGCTCTGTCGGGCCCTGTCGGGCGCTGTCGGGCTCTGTCGGGCTCTACTGGGCCCTGTCGGGCTCTGTCGGGCTCTGTCGGGCCCTGTCGGGCTCTGTCGGGCTCTGTCGGGCTCTGTCGGGCTCTACTGGGCCCTGTCGGACTCTGTCGGACTCTGTCGGGCTCTGTCGGGCTCTGTCGGGTTCTGTCGGGCTCTGTCGGGCTCTGTCGGGCTCTACTGGGCCCTGTCGGGCCCTGTCGGGCCCTGTCGGGCTCTGTCGGGCTCTACTGGGCCCTGTCGGGCCCTGTCGGGCCCTGTCGGGCTCTGTCGGGCTCTGTCGGGCTCTACTGGGCTCTACTGGGCTCTGTCGGGCTCTGTCGGGCTCTACTGGGCCCTGTCGGGCCCTGTCGGGCTCTGTCGGGCTCTGTCGGGCTCTGTCGGGCTCTACTGGGCCCTGTCGGGCCCTGTCGGGCTCTGTCGGGCTCTGACGGGTTCTGTCGGGCTCTGTCGGGCTCTGTCGGGCTCTACTGGGCCCTGTCGGGCCCTGTCGGGCCCTGTCGGGCTCTGTCGGGCTCTACTGGGCCCTGTCGGGCCCTGTCGGGCCCTGTCGGGCTCTGTCGGGCTCTGTCGGGCTCTACTGGGCTCTACTGGGCTCTGTCGGGCTCTGTCGGGCTCTACTGGGCCCTGTCGGGCCCTGTCGGGCTCTGTCGGGCTCTGTCGGGCTCTGTCGGGCTCTACTGGGCCCTGTCGGGCCCTGTCGGGCTCTGTCGGGCCCGGTCGGGCCCTGTCGGGCTCTGTCGGGCTCTGTCGGGCCCTGTCGGGCTCTGTCGGGCTCTTTCGGGCTCTGTCGGGCTCTACTGGGCTCTACTGGGCTCTGTCGGGCTCTGTCGGGCTCTACTGGGCCCTGTCGGGCCCTGTCGGGCCCTGTCGGGCTCTGTCGGGCTCTACTGGGCTCTGTCGGGCTCTGTCGGGCTCTGTCGGGCCATGTCGGGCTCTGTCGGGCTCTGTCGGGCTCTGTCGGGCTCTGTCGGGCTCTACTGGGCTCTGTCGGGCTCTGTCGGGCTCTGTCGGGCTCTGTCGGGCTCTACTGGGCCCTGTCGGGCTCTGTCGGGCCCTGTCGGGCTCTGTCGGGCTCTGTCGGGCCCTGTCGGGCTCTGTCGGGCTCTGTCGGGCTCTACTGGGCTCTGTCGGGCTCTGTCGGGCTCTGTCGGGCTCTGTCGGGCTCTACCGGACTCTGTCGGGCTTTGTCGGGCCCTGTCGGGCCCTGTCGGGCTCTGTCGGGCTCTGTCGGGCCCTGTCGGGCTCTGTCGGGCTCTGTCGGGCTCTGTCGGGCTCTACTGGGCCCTGTCGGGCTCTGTCGGGCTCTGTCGGGCTCTGTCGGGCCCTGTCGGGGTCTGTCGGGCTCTACTGGGCCCTGTCGGGCCCTGTCGGGCCCTGTCGGGCTCTACTGGGCTCTACCGGGCTCTGTCGGGCTCTACTGGGCCCTGTCGGGCCCTGTCGGGCCCTGTCGGTCCCTGTCGGGCTCTGTCGGGCCCTGTCGGGCCCTGTCGGGCTCTGTCGGGCTCTGTCGGGCCCTGTCGGGCTCTGTCGGGCTCTGTCGGGCTCTGTCGGGCTCTACTGGGCTCTACTGGGCCCTGTCGGGCTCTGTCGGGGTCTACTGGGCCCTGTCGGGCCCTGTCGGGCCCTGTCGGGCTCTGTCGGACTCTACTGGGCTCTGTCGGGCTCTGTCGGGCTCTGTCGGGCTCTACTGGGCTCTGTCGGTCTCTGTCGGGCTCTGTCGGTCTCTGTCGGGCCCTGTCGGGCCCTGTCGGGCCCTGTCGGGCCCTGTCGGGCTCTGTCGGGCTCTGTCGGGCCCTGTCGGGCCCTGTCGGGCTCTGTCGGGCCCTGTCGGGCTCTGTCGGGCTCTGTTGGGCTCTACTGGGCTCTGTCGGGCTCTGTCGGGCTCTGTCGGGCTCTGTCGGGCTCTACTGGGCCCTGTCGGGCTCTGTCGGGCTCTGTCGGGCCCTGTCGGGCTCTGTCAGGCTCTGTCGGGCTCTGTCGGGCCCTGTCGGGCTCTGTCGGGCCCTGTCGGGCCCTGTCGGGCTCTGTCGGGCTCTGTCGGGCTCTGTCGGGCTCTACTGGGCCCTGTCGGGCTCTGTCGGGCTCTGTCGGGCTCTGTCGGGCCCTGTCGGGCTCTGTCGGGCTATACTGGGCCCTGTCGGGCCCTGTCGGGCCCTGTCGGGCTCTGTCGGGCCCTGTCGGGCTCTGTCGGGCTCTGTCGGGCTCTGTCGGGCCCTGTCGGCCCCTGTCGGGCGCTGTCGGGCTCTGTCGGGCTCTGTCGGGCCCTGTCGGGCTCTGTCGGGCTCTGTCGGGCTCTGTCGGGCTCTACTGGGCCCTGTCGGGTTCTGTCTGTCTCTGTCGGGCACTGTCGGGCTCTGTCGGGCTCTGTCGGGTTCTGTCGGGCCCTGTCGGGCTCTGTCGGGCTCTGTCAGGCTCTGTCGGGCCCTCTCGGGCTCTGTCGGGCTCTACTGGGCCCTGTCGGGCTCTGTCGGGCTCTGTCGGGCCCTGTCGGGCTCTGTCGGGCTCTGTCGGGCTCTACTGGGCCCTGTCGGGCCCTGTCGGGCCCTGTCGGGCTCTGTCGGGCTCTGTCGGGTTCTGTCGGGCACTGTCGGGCTCTGTCGGGCTCTGTCGGGCTCTGTCGGGCCCTGTCGGGCTCTGTCGGGCTCTACTGGGCCCTGTCGGGCCCTGTCGGGCTCTGTCGGGCTCTGTCGGGCTCTGTCGGGCCCTGTCGGGCTCTGTCGGGCTCTGTCGGGCTCTACTGGGCCCTGTCGGACTCTGTCGGACTCTGTCGGGCTCTGTCGGGCTCTGTCGGGCTCTGTCGGGCTCTGACGGGTTCTGTCGGGCTCTGTCGGTCTCTGTCGGGCTCTACTGGGCCCTGTCGGGCCCTGTCGGGCCCTGTCGGGCTCTGTCGGGCTCTACTGGGCCCTGTCGGGCCCTGTCGGGCCCTGTCGGGCTCTGTCGGGCTCTGTCGGGCTCTGTCGGGCTCTACTGGGCTCTACTGGGCTCTGTCGGGCTCTGTCGGGCTCTACTGGGCCCTGTCGGGCCCTGTCGGGCTCTGTCGGGCTCTGTCGGGCCCTGTCGGGCTCTACTGGGCTCTGTCGGGCTCTGTCGGGCTCTACTGGGCCCTGTCGGGCCCTGTCGGGCTCTGTCGGGCCCGGTCGGGCCCTGTCGGGCTCTGTCGGGCTCTGTCGGGCCCTGTCGGGCTCTGTCGGGCTCTGTTGGGCTCTGTCGGGATCTACTGGGCTCTACTGGGCTCTGTCGGGCTCTGTCGGGCTCTACTGGGCCCTGTCGGGCCCTGTCGGGCCCTGTCGGGCTCTGTCGGGCTCTACTGGGCTCTGTCGGGCTCTGTTGGGCTCTGTCGGGCCCTGTCGGGCTCTGTCGGGATCTGTCGGGCCCTGTCGGGCTCTGTCGGGCTCTGTCGGGCTCTGTCGGGCTCTACTGGGCCCTGTCGGGCTCTGTCGGGCCCTGTCGGGCTCTGTCGGGCTCTGTCGGGCCCTGTCGGGCTCTGTCGGGCTCTGTCGGGCTCTGTCGGGCTCTACTGGGCTCTGTCGGGCTCTACTGGGCTCTACTGGGCCCTGTCGTGCTCTGTCGGGCTCTGTCGGGCTCTGTCGGGCTGTACTGGGCTCTGTCGGGCCCTGTCGGGCCCTGTCGGGCCCTGTCGGGCTCTGTCGGGCTCTGTCGGGCCCTGTCGGGCTCTGTCGGGCTCTGTCGGGCTCTGTCGGGCTCTACTGGGCCCTGTCGGGCTCTGTCGGGCTCTGTCGGGCCCTGTCGGGCTCTGTCGGGCTCTACTGGGCCCTGTCGGGCCCTGTCCGGCCCTGTCGGGCTCTACTGGGCTCTACTGGGCTCTGTCGGGCTCTGTCGGGCTCTACTGGGCCCTGTCGGGCCCTGTCGGGCTCTGTCGGGCCCTGTCAGGCCCTGTCGGGCTCTGTCGGGCTCTGTCGGGCTCTGTCGGGCTCTACTGGGCTCTACTTGGCCCTGTCGGGCTCTCTCGGGCTCTACTGGGCCCTGTCGGGCCCTGTCGGGCCGTGTCGGGCTCTGTCGGACTCTACTGGGCTCTGTCGGGCTCTGTCGGGCTCTGTCGGGCTCTACTGGGCTCTGTCGGGCTCTGTCGGGCTCTGTCGGGCTCTGTCGGGCTCTGTCGGGCTCTACTGGGCCCTGTCGGGCCCTGTCGGGCCCTGTCGGGCTCTGTCGGGCCCTGTCGGGCCCTGTCGGGCCCTGTCGGGCTCTGTCGGGCCCTGTCGGGCTCTGTCGGGCTCTGTCGGGCTCTACTGGGCTCTGTCGGGCTCTGTCGGGCTCTGTCGGGCTCTGTCGGGCTCTACTGGGCTCTGTCGGGCCCTGTCGGGCTCTGTCGGACCCTGTCGGGCTCTGTCGGGCTCTACTGGGCTCTACTGGGCCCTGTCGGGCCCTGTCGGGCTCTGTCGGGCTCTGTCGGGCCCTGTCGGGCTCTGTCGGGCTCTGTCGGGCTCTGTCAGGCTCTACTGGGCTCTACTGGGCCCTGTCGGGCTCTGTCGGGGTCTACTGGGCCCTGTCGGGCCCTGTCGGGCCCTGTCGGGCTCTGTCGGACTCTACTGGGCTCTGTCGGGCTCTGTCGGGCTCTGTCGGGCTCTACTGGGCTCTGTCGGTCTCTGTCGGGCTCTGTCGGTCTCTGTCGGGCCCTGTCGGGCCCTGTCGGGCCCTGTCGGGCCCTGTCGGGCTCTGTCGGGCTCTGTCGGGCCCTGTCGGGCCCTGTCGGGCTCTGTCGGGCCCTGTCGGGCTCTGTCGGGCTCTGTTGGGCTCTACTGGGCTCTGTCGGGCTCTGTCGGGCTCTGTCGGGCTCTGTTGGGCTCTACTGGGCCCTGTCGGGCTCTGTCGGGCTCTGTCGGGCCCTGTCGGGCTCTGTCAGGCTCTGTCGGGCTCTGTCGGGCCCTGTCGGGCTCTGTCGGGCCCTGTCGGGCCCTGTCGGGCTCTGTCGGGCTCTGTCGGGCTCTGTCGGGCTCTACTGGGCCCTGTCGGGCTCTGTCGGGCTCTGTCGGGCTCTGTCGGGCCCTGTCGGGCTCTGTCGGGCTATACTGGGCCCTGTCGGGCCCTGTCGGGCTCTGTCGGGCTCTGTCGGGCCCTGTCGGGCTCTGTCGGGCTCTGTCGGGCTCTGTCGGGCCCTGTCGGCCCCTGTCGGGCGCTGTCGGGCTCTGTCGGGCTCTGTCGGGCCCTGTCGGGCTCTGTCGGGCTCTGTCGGGCTCTGTCGGGCTCTACTGGGCCCTGTCGGGTTCTGTCTGTCTCTGTCGGGCACTGTCGGGCTCTGTCGGGCTCTGTCGGGTTCTGTCGGGCCCTGTCGGGCTCTGTCGGGCTCTGTCAGGCTCTGTCGGGCCCTCTCGGGCTCTGTCGGGCTCTACTGGGCCCTGTCGGGCTCTGTCGGGCTCTGTCGGGCCCTGTCGGGCTCTGTCGGGCTCTGTCGGGCTCTACTGGGCCCTGTCGGGCCCTGTCGGGCCCTGTCGGGCTCTGTCGGGCTCTGTCGGGTTCTGTCGGGCACTGTCGGGCTCTGTCGGGCTCTGTCGGGCTCTGTCGGGCCCTGTCGGGCTCTGTCGGGCTCTACTGGGCCCTGTCGGGCCCTGTCGGGCTCTGTCGGGCTCTGTCGGGCTCTGTCGGGCCCTGTCGGGCTCTGTCGGGCTCTGTCGGGCTCTACTGGGCCCTGTCGGACTCTGTCGGACTCTGTCGGGCTCTGTCGGGCTCTGTCGGGCTCTGACGGGTTCTGTCGGGCTCTGTCGGGCTCTGTCGGGCTCTACTGGGCCCTGTCGGGCCCTGTCGGGCCCTGTCGGGCTCTGTCGGGCTCTACTGGGCCCTGTCGGGCCCTGTCAGGCCCTGTCGGGCTCTGTCTGGCTCTGTCGGGCTCTGTCGGGCTCTACTGGGCTCTACTGGGCTCTGTCGGGCTCTGTCGGGCTCTACTGGGCCCTGTCGGGCCCTGTCGGGCTCTGTCGGGCTCTGTCGGGCCCTGTCGGGCTCTACTGGGCTCTACTGGGCTCTGTCGGGCTCTGTCGGGCTCTACTGGGCCCTGTCGGGCCCTGTCGGGCTCTGTCGGGCCCGGTCGGGCCCTGTCGGGCTCTGTCGGGCTCTGTCGGGCCCTGTCGGGCTCTGTCGGGCTCTGTTGGGCTCTGTCGGGATCTACTGGGCTCTACTGGGCTCTGTCGGGCTCTGTCGGGCTCTACTGGGCCCTGTCGGGCCCTGTCGGGCCCTGTCGGGCTCTGTCGGGCTCTACTGGGCTCTGTCGGGCTCTGTCGGGCTCTGTCGGGCCCTGTCGGGCTCTGTCGGGATCTGTCGGGCCCTGTCGGGCTCTGTCGGGCTCTGTCGGGCCCTGTCGGGCTCTGTCGGGCTCTGTTGGGCTCTGTCGGGATCTACTGGGCTCTACTGGGCTCTGTCGGGCTCTGTCGGGCTCTACTGGGCCCTGTCGGGCCCTGTCGGGCCCTGTCGGGCTCTGTCGGACTCTACTGAGCTCTGTCGGGCTCTGTCGGGCTCTGTCGGGCTCTACTGGGCTCTGTCGGGCTCTGTCGGGCTCTGTCGGGCTCTACTGGGCCCTGTCGGGCCTTGTCGGGCCCTGTCGGGCTCTGTCGGGCCCTTTCGGGCCCTGTCGGGCTCTGTCGGGCCCTTTCGGGCTCTGTCGGGCTCTGTCGGGCTCTACTGGGCTCTGTCGGTCTCTGTCGGGCTCTGTCGGTCTCTGTCGGGCCCTGTCGGGCCCTGTCGGGCCCTGTCGGGCCCTGTCGGGCTCTGTCGGGCTCTGTCGGGCCCTGTCGGGCCCTGTCGGGCTCTGTCGGGCCCTGTCGGGCTCTGTCGGGCTCTGTTGGGCTCTACTGGGCTCTGTCGGGCTCTGTCGGGCTCTGTCGGGCTCTGTCGGGCTCTACTGGGCCCTGTCGGGCTCTGTCGGGCTCTGTCGGGCCCTGTCGGGCTCTGTCAGGCTCTGTCGGGCTCTGTCGGGCCCTGTCGGGCTCTGTCGGGCCCTGTCGGGCCCTGTCGGGCTCTGTCGGGCTCTGTCGGGCTCTGTCGGGCTCTACTGGGCCCTGTCGGGCTCTGTCGGGCTCTGTCGGGCTCTGTCGGGCCCTGTCGGGCTCTGTCGGGCTATACTGGGCCCTGTCGGGCCCTGTCGGGCTCTGTCGGGCTCTGTCGGGCCCTGTCGGGCTCTGTCGGGCTCTGTCGGGCTCTGTCGGGCCCTGTCGGCCCCTGTCGGGCGCTGTCGGGCTCTGTCGGGCTCTGTCGGGCCCTGTCGGGCTCTGTCGGGCTCTGTCGGGCTCTGTCGGGCTCTACTGGGCCCTGTCGGGTTCTGTCTGTCTCTGTCGGGCACTGTCGGGCTCTGTCGGGCTCTGTCGGGTTCTGTCGGGCCCTGTCGGGCTCTGTCGGGCTCTGTCAGGCTCTGTCGGGCCCTCTCGGGCTCTGTCGGGCTCTACTGGGCCCTGTCGGGCTCTGTCGGGCTCTGTCGGGCCCTGTCGGGCTCTGTCGGGCTCTGTCGGGCTCTACTGGGCCCTGTCGGGCCCTGTCGGGCCCTGTCGGGCTCTGTCGGGCTCTGTCGGGTTCTGTCGGGCACTGTCGGGCTCTGTCGGGCTCTGTCGGGCTCTGTCGGGCCCTGTCGGGCTCTGTCGGGCTCTACTGGGCCCTGTCGGGCCCTGTCGGGCTCTGTCGGGCTCTGTCGGGCTCTGTCGGGCCCTGTCGGGCTCTGTCGGGCTCTGTCGGGCTCTACTGGGCCCTGTCGGACTCTGTCGGACTCTGTCGGGCTCTGTCGGGCTCTGTCGGGCTCTGACGGGTTCTGTCGGGCTCTGTCGGGCTCTGTCGGGCTCTACTGGGCCCTGTCGGGCCCTGTCGGGCCCTGTCGGGCTCTGTCGGGCTCTACTGGGCCCTGTCGGGCCCTGTCGGGCCCTGTCGGGCTCTGTCTGGCTCTGTCGGGCTCTGTCGGGCTCTACTGGGCTCTACTGGGCTCTGTCGGGCTCTGTCGGGCTCTACTGGGCCCTGTCGGGCCCTGTCGGGCTCTGTCGGGCTCTGTCGGGCCCTGTCGGGCTCTACTGGGCTCTACTGGGCTCTGTCGGGCTCTGTCGGGCTCTACTGGGCCCTGTCGGGCCCTGTCGGGCTCTGTCGGGCCCGGTCGGGCCCTGTCGGGCTCTGTCGGGCTCTGTCGGGCCCTGTCGGGCTCTGTCGGGCTCTGTTGGGCTCTGTCGGGATCTACTGGGCTCTACTGGGCTCTGTCGGGCTCTGTCGGGCTCTACTGGGCCCTGTCGGGCCCTGTCGGGCCCTGTCGGGCTCTGTCGGGCTCTACTGGGCTCTGTCGGGCTCTGTCGGGCTCTGTCGGGCCCTGTCGGGCTCTGTCGGGATCTGTCGGGCCCTGTCGGGCTCTGTCGGGCTCTGTCGGGCCCTGTCGGGCTCTGTCGGGCTCTGTTGGGCTCTGTCGGGATCTACTGGGCTCTACTGGGCTCTGTCGGGCTCTGTCGGGCTCTACTGGGCCCTGTCGGGCCCTGTCGGGCCCTGTCGGGCTCTGTCAGACTCTACTGAGCTCTGTCGGGCTCTGTCGGGCTCTGTCGGGCTCTACTGGGCTCTGTCGGGCTCTGTCGGGCTCTGTCGGGCTCTACTGGGCCCTGTCGGGCCTTGTCGGGCCCTGTCGGGCTCTGTCGGGCCCTTTCGGGCCCTGTCGGGCTCTGTCGGGCTCTACTGGGCCCTGTCGGGCTCTGTCAGGCTCTGTCGGGCCCTGTCGGGCTCTGTCAGGCTCTGTCGGGCTATGTCGGGCCCTGTCGGGCCCTGTCGGGCTCTGTCGGGCTCTGTCGGGCTCTGTCGGGCTCTGTCGGGTTCTGTCGGGCTCTGTCGGGCTCTACTGGGCCCTGTCGGGCCCTGTCGGGCTCTGTCGGGCTCTGTCGGGCCCTGTCGGGCTCTGTCGGGCTCTGTCGGGCTCTACTGGGCCCTGTCGGGCGCTGTCGGGCTCTGTCGGGCTCTGTCGGGCTCTGTCGGGCTCTGTCGGGCTCTACTGGGCCCTGTCGGGCCCTGTCGGGCCCTGTCGGTCTCTGTCGGGCTCTGTCGGGCTCTGTCGGGCCCTGTCGGGCTCTGTCGGGCTCTGTCGGGCACTGTCGGGCCCTCTCGGGCTCTGTCGGGCTCTACTGGGCCCTGTCGGGCTCTGTCGGGCTCTGTCGGGCCCTGTCGGGCTCTGTCGGGCTCTGTCGGGCTCTGTCGGGCTCTACTGGGCCCTGTCGGACTCTGTCGGACTTTGTCGGGCTCTGTCGGGCTCTGTCGGGCTCTGTCGGGCTCTGACGGGTTCTGTCGGGCTCTGTCGGGCTCTGTCGGGCTCTACTGGGCCCTGTCGGGCCCTGTCGGGCCCTGTCGGGCTCTGTCGGGCTCTACTGGGCCCTGTCGGGCCCTGTCGGGCCCTGTCGGGCTCTGTCGGGCTCTGTCGGGCTCTACTGGGCTCTACTGGGCCCTGTCGGGCTCTGTCGGGCTCTACTGGGCCCTGTCGGGCCCTGTCGGGCTCTGTCGGGCTCTGTCGGGCCCTGTCGGGCTCTACTGGGCTCTACTGGGCTCTGTCGGGCTCTGTCGGGCTCTACTGGGCCCTGTCGGGCCCTGTCGGGCTCTGTCGGGCCCGGTCGGGCCCTGTCGGGCTCTGTCGGGCTCTGTCGGGCCCTGTCGGGCTCTGTCGGGCTCTGTTGGGCTCTGTCGGGATCTACTGGGCTCTACTGGGCTCTGTCGGGCTCTGTCGGGCTCTACTGGGCCCTGTCGGGCCCTGTCGGGCCCTGTCGGGCTCTGTCGGGCTCTACTGGGCTCTGTCGGGCTCTGTCGGGCTCTGTTGGGCCCTGTCGGGCTCTGTCGGGATCTGTCGGGCCCTGTCGGGCTCTGTCGGGCTCTGTCGGGCTCTGTCGGGCTCTACTGGGCCCTGTCGGGCTCTGTCGGGCCCTGTCGGGCTCTGTCGGGCTCTGTCGGGCCCTGTCGGGCTCTGTCGGGCTCTGTCGGGCTCTGTCGGGCTCTACTGGGCTCTGTCGGGCTCTACTGGGCTCTACTGGGCCCTGTCGTGCTCTGTCGGGCTCTGTCGGGCTCTGTCGGGCTGTACTGGGCTCTGTCGGGCCCTGTCGGGCCCTGTCGGGCCCTGTCGGGCTCTGTCGGGCTCTGTCGGGCCCTGTCGGGCTCTGTCGGGCTCTGTCGGGCTCTGTCGGGCTCTACTGGGCCCTGTCGGGCTCTGTCGGGCTCTGTCGGGCCCTGTCGGGCTCTGTCGGGCTCTACTGGGCCCTGTCGGGCCCTGTCGGGCCCTGTCGGGCTCTACTGGGCTCTACTGGGCTCTGTCGGGCTCTGTCGGGCTCTACTGGGCCCTGTCGGGCCCTGTCGGGCTCTGTCGGGCCCTGTCAGGCCCTGTCGGGCTCTGTCGGGCTCTGTCGGGCTCTGTCGGGCTCTACTGGGCTCTACTTGGCCCTGTCGGGCTCTCTCGGGCTCTACTGGGCCCTGTCGGGCCCTGTCGGGCCGTGTCGGGCTCTGTCGGACTCTACTGGGCTCTGTCGGGCTCTGTCGGGCTCTGTCGGGCTCTACTGGGCTCTGTCGGGCTCTGTCGGGCTCTGTCGGGCTCTGTCGGGCTCTACTGGGCCCTGTCGGGCCCTGTCGGGCCCTGTCGGGCTCTGTCGGGCCCTGTCGGGCCCTGTCGGGCCCTGTCGGGCTCTGTCGGGCCCTGTCGGGCTCTGTCGGGCTCTGTCGGGCTCTACTGGGCTCTGTCGGGCTCTGTCGGGCTCTGTCGGGCTCTGTCGGGCCCTGTCGGGCCCTGTCGGGCTCTGTCGGGCTCTGTCGGGCTCTGTCGGGCTCTACTGGGCCCTGTCGGGCTCTGTCGGGCTCTGTCGGGCTCTGTCGGGCCCTGTCGGGCTCTGTCGGGCTCTACTGGGCCCTGTCGGGCCCTGTCGGGCTCTGTCGGGCCCTGTCGGGCTCTGTCGGGCTCTGTCGGGCTCTGTCGGGCTCTACTGGGCCCTCTCGGGCGCTGTCGGGCTCTGTCGGGCTCTGTCGGGCTCTGTCGGGCCCTGTCGGGCTCTGTCGGGCTCTGTCGGGCTCTGTCGGGCTCTACTGGGCCCTGTGGTGTTCTGTCGGGCTCTGTCGGGCTCTACTGGGCTCTACTGGGCTCTGTCGGGCCCTGTCGGGCCCTGTCGGGCTCTGTCGGGCTCTGTCGGGTTCTGTCGGGCCCTGTCGGGCTCTGTCGGGCTCTGTCGGGCTCTGTCGGGCCGTCTCGGGCTCTGTCGGGCTCTACTGGGCCCTGTCGGGCCCTGTCGGGCTCTGTCGGGCTCTGTCGGGCCCTGTCGGGCTCTGTCGGGCTCTGTTGGGCTCTGTCGGGCTCTACTGGGCTCTACTGGGCTCTGTCGGGCTCTGTCGGGCTCTACTGGGCCCTGTCGGGCCCTGTCGGGCCCTGTCGGGCTCTGTCGGGCTCTGTCGGGCCCTGTCGGGCCCTTTCGGGCTCTGTCGGGATCTGTCGGGCCCTGTCGGGCTCTGTCGGGCTCTGTCGGGCTCTGTCGGGCTCTACTGGGCCCTGTCGGGCCCTGTCGGGCTCTGTCGGGCTCTGTCGGGTTCTGTCGGGCCCTGTCGGGCTCTGTCGGGCTCTACTGGGCTCTGTCGGGCCCTCTCGGGCTCTGTCGGGCTCTACTGGGCCCGGTCGGGCCCTGTCGGGCTCTGTCGGGCTCTGTCGGGCCCTGTCGGGCTCTGTCGGGCTCTGTTGGGCTCTGTCGGGCTCTACTGGGCTCTACTGGGCTCTGTCGGGCTCTGTCGGGCTCTACTGGGCCCTGTCGGGCCCTGTCGGGCCCTGTCGGGCTCTGTCGGGCTCTACTGGGCTCTGTCGGGCTCTGTCGGGCTCTGTCGGGCCCTGTCGGGCTCTGTCGGGATCTGTCGGGCCCTGTCGGGCTCTGTCGGGCTCTGTCGGGCTCTGTCGGGCTCTACTGGGCTCTGTCGGGCTCTGTCGGGCTCTGTCGGTCTCTACTGGGCCCTGTCGGGCTCTGTCGGGCCCTGTCGGGCTCTGTCGGGCTCTGTCGGGCTCTGTCGGGCTCTACTGGGCTCTTTCGGGCTCTACTGGGCTCTACTGGGCCCTGTCGGGCTCTGTCGGGCTCTGTCGGGCTCTGTCGGGCTGTACTGGGCTCTGTCGGGCTCTGTCGGGCCCTGTCGGGCCCTGTCGGGCTCTGTCGGGCTCTGTCGGGCCCTGTCGGGCTCTGTCGGGCTCTGTCGGGCTCTACTGGGCCCTGTCGGGCTCTGTCGGGCTCTGTCGGGCCCTGTCGGGCTCTGTCGGGCTCTACTGGGCCCTGTCGGGCCCTGTCGGGCCCTGTCGGGCTCTACTGGGCTCTACTGGGCTCTGTCGGGCTCTGTCGGGCTCTACTGGGCCCTGTCGGGCCCTGTCGGGCTCTGTCGGGCCCTGTCGGGCTCTGTCGGGCTCTGTCGGGCTCTGTCGGGCTCTACTGGGCTCTACTGGGCCCTGTCGGGCTCTCTCGGGCTCTACTGGGCCCTGTCGGGCCCTGTCGGGCCCTGTCGGGCTCTGTCGGACTCTACTGGGCTCTGTCGGGCTCTGTCGGGCTCTGTCGGGCTCTGTCGGGCTCTACTGGGCTCTGTCGGGCTCTGTCGGGCTCTGTCGGGCTCTACTGGGCCCTGTCGGGCCCTGTCGGGCCCTGTCGGGCTCTGTCGGGCTCTGTCGGGCCCTGTCGGGCCCTGTCGGGCTCTGTCGGGCCCTGTCGGGCTCTGTCGGGCTCTGTCGGGCTCTACTGGGCTCTGTCGGGCTCTGTCGGGCTCTGTCGGGCTCTACTGGGCTCTGTCGGGCCCTGTCGGGCTCTGTCGGGCCCTGTCGGGCTCTGTAAGGCTCTTTCGGGCTCTGTCGGGCCCTGTCGGGCTCTGTCGGGCCCTGTCGGGCTCTGTCGGGCTCTGTCGGGCTCTGTCGGGCTCTGTCGGGCTCTACTGGGCCCTGTCGGGCTCTGTCGGGCTCTGTCGGGTTCTGTCGGGCCCTGTCGGGCCCTGTCGGGCTCTGTCGGGCTCTACTGGGCCCTGTCGGGCTCTGTCGGGCTCTGTCGGGCCCTGTCGGGCTCTGTCGGGCTCTGTCGGGCTCTGTCGGGCTCTACTGGGCCCTGTCGGGCGCTGTCGGGCTCTGTCGGGCCCTGTCGGGCCCTGTCGGGCTCTGTCGGGCTCTGTCGGGCTCTGTCGGGCTCTACTGGGCTCTGTCGGGCTCTGTCGGGCCCTGTCGGGCTCTGTCGGGCTCTGTCGGGTTCTGTCGGGCCCTGTCGGGCTCTGTCGGGCTCTGTCGGGCTCTGTCGGGCCCTCTCGGGCTCTGTCGGGCTCTACTGGGCCCTGTCGGGCCCTGTCGGGCTCTGTCGGGCTCTGTCGGGCTCTGTCGGGCCCTGTCGGGCTCTGTCGGGCTCTGTCGGGCTCTACTGGGCCCTGTCGGGCCCTGTCGGGCTCTGTCGGGCTCTGTCGGGTTCTGTCGGGCCCTGTCGGGCTCTGTCGGGCTCTGTCGGGCTCTGTTAGGCCCTCTCGGGCTCTGTCGGGCTCTACTGGGCCCTGTCGGGCCCTGTCGGGCTCTGTCGGGCTCTGTCGGGCTCTGTCGGGCTCAACTGGTCTCTGTCGGGCTCTGTCGGGTTCTGTCGGGCTCTGTCGGGCTCTACTGGGCCCTGTCGGGCCCTGTCGGGCTCTGTCGGGCTCTACTGGGCCCTGTCGGGCTCTGTCGGGCTCTGTCGGGCCCTGTCGGGCCCTGTCGGGCTCTGTCGGGCTCTGTCGGGCTCTGTCGGGCTCAACTGGTCTCTGTCGGGCTCTGTCGGGTTCTGTCGGGCTCTGTCGGGCTCTACTGGGTCCTGTCGGGCCCTGTCGGGCTCTGTCGGACTCTACTGGGCTCTGTCGGGCTCTGTCGGGCCCTGTCGGGCTCTACTGGGCCCTGTCGGGCTCTGTCGGGCTCTGTCGGGCTCTGTCGGGCTCTACTGGGCTCTGTCGGGCTCTGTCGGGCTCTGTCGGGCTCTACTGGGCCCTGTCGGGCCCTGTCGGGCTCTGTCGGTCTCTGTCGGGCTCTGTCGGGCTCAACTGGTCTCTGTCGGGCTCTGTCGGGTTCTGTCGGGCTCTGTCGGGCTCTGTCGGGCTCTACTGGGCTCTGTCGGGCTCTGTCGGGCTCTACTGGGCCCTGTCGGGCTCTGTCGGGCACTGTCGGGCCCTGTCGGGCCCTGTCGGTCTCTGTCGGGCTCTGTCGGGCTCTGTCGGGTTCTGTCGGGCTCTGTCGGGCTCTGTCGGGCTCTTCTGGGCCCTTTCGGGCCCTGTCGGGCTCGGTCGGGCTCTGTCGGGCTCTGTCGGGCTCTACTGGGCCCTGTCGGGCCCTGTCGGGCCCTGTCGGGCTCTGTCGGGCTCTGTCGGGCTCTACTGGGCTCTGTCGGGCTCTGTCGGGTTCTGTCGGGCTCTGTCGGGCTCTGTCGGGCTATGTCGGGCTCTACTGGGATCTGTCGGGCTCTGTCGGGCCTTGTCGGGCCCTGACGGGCTCTGTCGGGCTCTACTGGGCTCTGTCGGGCTCTGTCGGGCTCTGTCGGGCCCTGTCGGGCTCTGTCGGGCTCTGTCGGGCCCTGTCGGGCTCTGTCGGACTCTGTCGGGCTCTACTGGGCTCTGTCGGGCTCTGTCGGGCTCTACTGGGCTCTGTCGGGGTCTGTCGGGCCCTGTCGGGCTCTGTCGGGCTCTGTCGGGCCCTGTCGGGCTCTGTCGGGCTCTGTCGGGCTCTGTCGGGCTCTACTGGGCTCTGTCGGGTTCTACTGGGCTCTACTGGGCCCTGTCGGGCTCTGTCGGGCTCTGTCGGGCCCTGTCGGGCTCTGTCGGGCTCTGTCGGGCCCTGTCGGGCCCTGTCGGGCTCTGTCGGGCTCTGTCGGGCCCTGTCGGGCTCTGTCGGGCTCTGTCGGGCCCTGTCGGGCTCTGTCGGGCTCTGTCGGGCCCTGTCGGGCTCTGTCGGGCTCTGTCGGGCTCTGTCGGGCTCTACTGGGACCTGTCGGGCTCTGTCGGGCTCTGTCGGGCTCTGTCGGGCCCTGTCAGGCTCTGTTGGGCTCTGTCGGGCCCTGTCGGGCTCTGTCGGGCTCTGTCGGGCTCTGTCGGGCCCTGTCGGGCTCTGTCGGGCTCTGTCGGGCTCTGTCGGGCTCTACTGGGCTCTACTGGGCTCTGTCGGGCTCTGTCGGGCCCTCTCGGGCTCTGTCGGGCCCTGTCGGGCTCTGTCGGGCACTGTCGGGCTCTGTCGGGCTCTACTGGGCCCTGTCGGGCCCTGTCGGGCTCTGTCGGGCTCTGTCGGGCTCTGTCGGGCTCTACTGGGCTCTACTGGGCTCTCTCGGGCTCTGTCGGGCTCTGTCGGGCTCTGTCGGGCCGTGTCGGGCTCTGTCGGGCTCTGTCGGGCCCTGTCGGGCCCTGTCGGGCTCTGTCGGGCTCTGTCGGGCTCTGTCGGGCTCTACTGGGCTCTACTGGGCTCTGTCGGGCTCTACTGGGCCCTGTCGGGCCCTGTTGGGCTCTGTCGGGCTCTGTCGGGCTCTGTCGGGCCCTGTCGGGCTCTTTCGGGCTCTGTCGTGCCCTGTCGGGCTCTGTCGGGCTCTGTCGGGCCCTGTCGGGCTCTATCGGGCTCTGTCGGGCTCTGTCGGGCCCTGTCGGGCTCTGTCGGGCTCTGTCGGGCCCTGTCGGGCCCTGTCGGGCTCTGTCGGGCTCTGTCGGGCCCTGTCGGGCTCTGTCGGGCTCTGTCGGGCTCTGTCGGGCTCTGTCGGGCTCTACTGGGCCCTGTCGGGCTCTGTCGGGCTCTGTCGGGCTCTGTCGGGCCCTGTCAGGCTCTGTCGGGCTCTGTCGGGCCCTGTCGGGCTCTGTCGGGCTCTGTCGGGCTCTGTCGGGCCCTGTCGGGCTCTGTCGGGCTCTGTCAGGCTCTGTCGGGCTCTACTGGGCTCTACTGGGCTCTGTTGGGCTCTGTCGGGCTCTACTGGGCCCTGTCGGGCCCTGTCGGGCTCTGTCGGGCTCTGTCGGGCTCTGTCGGGCTCTACTGGGCCCTGTCGGGCCCTGTCGGGCTCTGTCGGGCTCTGTCGGGCTCTGTCGGGCTCTACTGGGCTCTACTGGGCTCTCTCGGGCTCTGTCGGGCTCTGTCGGGCTCTGTCGTGCCCTGTCGGGCCCTGTCGGGCTCTGTCGGGCCCTGTCGGGCTCTGTCGGGCTCTGTCGGGCCCTGTCGGGCTCTGTCGGGCTCTGTCGGGCTCTGTCGGGCTCTACTGGGCCCTGTCGGGCCCTGCCGGGCCCTGTCGGGCTCTGTCGGGCTCTGTCGGGCTCTACTGGGCTCTGTCGGGCCCTGTCGGGCCCTGTCGGGCTCTGTCGGGCTCTGTCGGGCCCTGTCGGGCCCTGTCGGGCTCTGTCGGGCTCTACTGGGCTCTGTCGGGCTCTGTCGGGCTCTGTCGGGCTCTACTGGGCCCTGTCGGGCTCTGTCGGTCTCTGTCGGGCCCTGTCGGGCTCTGTCGGGCTCTGTCGGGCTCTACTGGGCTCTGTCGGGCTCTGTCGGGCTCTGTGGGGCCCTGTCGGGCTCTGTCGGGCTCTGTCGGGCTCTGTCGGGCCCTGTCGGGCTCTGTCGGGCCCTGTCGGGCCCTGTCGGGCTCTGTCGGGCTCTGCCGGGCCCTGTTGGGCTCTGTCGGGCTCTGTCGGGCTCTGTCGGGCTCTACTGGGCCCTGTCGGGTTCTGTGGGGCTCTGTCGGGCCCTGTCGGGCTCTGTCGGGCTCTGTCGGGCCCTGTCGGGCTCTGTCGGGCTCTACTGGGCCCTGTCAGGCCCTGTCGGGCCCTGTCGGGCTCTGTCGGGCTCTGTCGGGCCCTGTCGGGCTCTACTGGGCTCTACTGGGCTCTGTCGGGCTCTACTGGGCCCTGTCGGGCCCTGTTGGGCTCTGTCGGGCTCTGTCGGGCTCTGTCGGGCCCTGTCGGGCTCTTTCGGGCTCTGTCGTGCCCTGTCGGGCTCTGTCGGGCTCTGTCGGGCCCTGTCGGGCTCTATCGGGCCCTGTCGGGCTCTGTCGGGCCCTGTCGGGCCCTGTCGGGCCCTGTCGGGCTCTGTCGGGCTCTGTCGGGCCCTGTCGGGCTCTGTCGGGCTCTGTCGGGCTCTATCGGGCCCTACTGGGCCCTGTCGGGCCCTGTCGGGCCCTGTCGGGCCCTGTCGGGCTCTGTCGGGCCCTGTCGGGCTCTACTGGGCCCTGTCGGGCTCTGTCGGGCTCTGTCGGGCTCTGTCGGGCTCTGTCGGGCTCTACTGGGCCCTGTCGGGCTCTGTCGGGCTCTGTCGGGCCCTGTCGGGCCCTGTCGGGCTCTGTCAGGCTCTGTCGGGCTCTGTCGGGCTCTACTGGGCCCTGTCGGGCCCTGTCGGGCCCTGTCGGGCTCTACTGGGCTCTACTGGGCTCTATCGGGCTCTTTCGGGCTCTACTGGGCCCTGTCGGGCCCTGTCGGGCTCTGTCGGGCCCTGTCGGGCTCTGTCGGGCTCTGTCGGGCCCTGTCGGGCTCTGTCGGGCTCTGTCGGGCTCTGTCGGGCTCTACTGGGCTCTACTGGGCTCTGTCGGGCTCTGTCGGGCTCTACTGGGCCCTGTCGGGCCCTGTCGGGCCCTGTCGGGCTCTGTCGGGCTCTACTGGGCTCTGTCGGGCTCTGTCGGGCTCTGTCGGGCTCTACTGGGCTCTGTCGGGCTCTGTCGGGCTCTGTCGGGCTCTACTGGGCCCTGTCGGGCTCTGTCGGCCCCTGTCGGGCTCTGTCGGGCTCTGTCGGGCCCTGTCGGGCCCTGTCGGGCTCTGTCGGGCCCTGTCGGGCTCTGTCGGGCTCTGTCGGGCTCTGTCGGGCTCTGTCGGGCTCTGTCGGGCCCTGTCGGGCTCTGTCGGGCTCTGTCGGGCCCTGTCGGGCTCTGTTGGGCCCTGTCGGGCCCTGTCGGGCTCAGTCGGGCTCTGTCGGGCCCTGTCGGGCTCGGTCGGGCTCTGTCGGGCTCTGTCGGGCTCTACTGGGCCCTGTCGGGCTCTGTCGGGCTCTGTCGGTCTCTGTCGGGCCCTGTCGGGCTCTGTCGGGCTCTACTGGGCCCTGTCGGGCTCTGTCGGGCTCTGTCGGGCTCTGTCGGGCCCTGTCGGGCTCTGTCGGGCTCTGTCGGGCTCTGTCGGGCTCTACTGCGCCCTGTCGGGCGCTGTCGGGCTGTGTCGGGCTCTGTCGGGCTCTGTCGGGCCCTGTCGGGCTCTGTCGGGCTCTGTCGGGCTCTGTCGGGCTCTACTTGGCCCTGTCGGGTTCTGTCGGGCTCTGTCGGGCTCTGTCGGGCTCTACTGGGCCCTGTCGGGCTCTGTCGGGCTCTGTCGGGCTCTGTCGGGCCCTGTCGGGCTCTGTCGGGCTCTGTCGGGCTCTGTCGGGCGCTCTCGGCTCTGTCGGGCTCTGTCGGGCCCTGTCGGGCTCTGTCGGGCTCTACTGGGCCCTGTCGGGCCCTGTCGGGCTCTGTCGGGCTCTGTCGGGCCCTGTCGGGCTCTGTCGGGCTCTTTCGGGTTCTGTCGGGCTCTGTCGGGCTCTACTGGGCCCTGCCGGGCCCTGTCGGGCTCTGTCGGGCTCTGTCGGGCTCTGTCGGGCTCTACTGGGCTCTACTGGGCTCTGTCGGGCTCTGTCGCGCTCTGTCGGGCTCTGTCGGGCCCTGTCGGGCTCTGTCGGGCTCTGTCGTGCCCTGTCGGGCCCTGTCGGGCTCTGTCGGGCCCTGTCGGGTTCTGTCGGGCCCTGTCGGGCCCTGTCGGGCTCTGTCGGCCCCTGTCGGGCTCTGTCGGGCTCTGTCGGGCTCTGTCAGGCTGTACTGGGCCCTGTCGGGCCCTGTCGGGCCCTGTCGGGCTCTGTCGGGCTCTGTCGGGCTCTGTCGGGCTCTACTGGGCTCTGTCGGGCCCTGTCGGGCCCTGTCGGGCCCTGTCGGGCTCTGTCGGGCTCTGTCGGGCTCTGTCGGGCTCTACTGGGCCCTGTCGGGCTCTGTCGGGCTCTGTCGGGCTCTGTCGGGCTCTGTCAGGCTGTACTGGGCCCTGTCGGGCCCTGTCGGGCCCTGTCGGGCTCTGTCGGGCTCTGTCGGGCTCTACTGGGCTCTGTCGGGCCCTGTCGGGCCCTGTCGGGCTCTGTCGGGCCCTGTCGGGCCCTGTCGGGCTCTGTCGGGCTCTGTCGGGCTCTGTCGGGCTCTACTGGGCCCTGTCGGGCTCTGTCGGGCTCTGTCGGGCTCTGTCGGGCCCTGTCGGGCTCTGTCGGGCTCTACTGGGCCCTGTCGGGCCCTGTCGGGCTCTGTCGGGCTCTGTCGGGCCCTGTCGGGCTCTGTCGGGCTCTGTCGGGCTCTGTCGGGCTCTACTGGGCCCTCTCGGGCGCTGTTGGGCTCTGTCGGGCTCTGTCGGGCTCTGTCGGGCCCTGTCGGGCTCTGTCGGGCTCTGTCGGGCTCTGTCGGGCTCTACTGGGCCCTGTGGGGTTCTGTCGGGCTCTGTCGGGCTCTGTCGGGCTCTACTGGGCTCTGTCGGGCCCTGTCGGGCCCTGTCGGGCTCTGTCGGGCTCTGTCGGGTTCTGTCGGGCCCTGTCGGGCTCTGTCGGGCTCTGTCGGGCCCTCTCGGGCTCTGTTGGGCTCTACTGGGCCCTGTCGGGCCCTGTCGGGCTCTGTCGGGCTCTGTCGGGCCCTGTCGGGCTCTGTCGGGCTCTGTTGGGCTCTGTCGGGCTCTACTGGGCTCTACTGGGCTCTGTCGGGCTCTGTCGGGCTCTACTGGGCCCTGTCGGGCCCTGTCGGGCCCTGTCGGGCTCTGTCGGGCTCTACTGGGCTCTGTCGGGCTCTGTCGGGCTCTGTCGGGCCCTGTCGGGCTCTGTCGGGATCTGTCGGGCCCTGTCGGGCTCTGTCGGGCTCTGTCGGGCTCTGTCGGGCTCTACTGGGCCCTGTCGGGCCCTGTCGGGCTCTGTCGGGCTCTGTCGGGTTCTGTCGGGCCCTGTCGGGCTCTGTCGGGCTCTACTGGGCTCTGTCGGGCCCTCTCGGGCTCTGTCGGGCTCTACTGGGCCCGGTCGGGCCCTGTCGGGCTCTGTCGGGCTCTGTCGGGCCCTGTCGGGCTCTGTCGGGCTCTGTTGGGCTCTGTCGGGCTCTGTCGGGCTCTGTTGGGCTCTGTCGGGCTCTGTCGGGCTCTACTGGGCCCTGTCGGGCCCTGTCGGGCCCTGTCGGGCTCTGTCGGGCTCTACTGGGCTCTGTCGGGCTCTGTCGGGCTCTGTCGGGCCCTGTCGGGCTCTGTCGGGATCTGTCGGGCCCTGTCGGGCTCTGTCGGGCTCTGTCGGGCTCTGTCGGGCTCTACTGGGCTCTGTCGGGCTCTGTCGGGCTCTGTCGGGCTCTACTGGGCCCTGTCGGGCTCTGTCGGGCCCTGTCGGGCTCTGTCGGGCTCTGTCGGGCCCTGTCGGGCTCTGTCGGGCTCTGTCGGGCTCTGTCGGGCTCTACTGGGCTCTTTCGGGCTCTACTGGGCTCTACTGGGCCCTGTCGGGCTCTGTCGGGCTCTGTCGGGCTCTGTCGGGCTGTACTGGGCTCTGTCGGGCTCTGTCGGGCCCTGTCGGGCCCTGTCGGGCTCTGTCGGGCTCTGTCGGGCCCTGTCGGGCTCTGTCGGGCTCTGTCGGGCTCTACTGGGCCCTGTCGGGCTCTGTCGGGCTCTGTCGGGCCCTGTCGGGCTCTGTCGGGCTCTACTGGGCCCTGTCGGGCCCTGTCGGGCCCTGTCGGGCTCTACTGGGCTCTACTGGGCTCTGTCGGGCTCTGTCGGGCTCTACTGGGCCCTGTCGGGCCCTGTCGGGCTCTGTCGGGCCCTGTCGGGCTCTGTCGGGCTCTGTCGGGCTCTGTCGGGCTCTACTGGGCTCTACTGGGCCCTGTCGGGCTCTCTCGGGCTCTACTGGGCCCTGTCGGGCCCTGTCGGGCCCTGTCGGGCTCTGTCGGACTCTACTGGGCTCTGTCGGGCTCTGTCGGGCTCTGTCGGGCTCTGTCGGGCTCTACTGGGCTCTGTCGGGCTCTGTCGGGCTCTGTCGGGCTCTGTCGGGCTCTGTCGGGCTCTACTGGGCCCTGTCGGGCCCTGTCGGGCTCTGTCGGGCTCTGTCGGGCCCTGTCGGGCCCTGTCGGGCTCTGTCGGGCCCTGTCGGGCTCTGTCGGGCTCTGTCGGGCTCTACTGGGCTCTGTCGGGCTCTGTCGGGCTCTGTCGGGCTCTGTCGGGCTCTACTGGGCTCTGTCGGGCCCTGTCGGGCTCTGTCGGGCCCTGTCGGGCTCTGTAAGGCTCTTTCGGGCTCTGTCGGGCCCGGTCGGGCTCTGTCGGGCCCTGTCGGGCCCTGTCGGGCTCTGTCGGGCTCTGTCGGGCTCTGTCGGGCTCTACTGGGCCCTGTCGGGCTCTGTCGGGCTCTGTCGGGCTCTGTCGGGCCCTGTCGGGCTCTGTCGGGCTCTACTGGGCCCTGTCGGGCCCTGTCGGGCTCTGTCGGCCTCTGTCGGGCCCTGTCGGGCTCTGTCGGGCTCTGTCGGGCTCTGTCGGGCTCTACTGGGCCCTGTCGGGCGCTGTCGGGCTCTGTCGGGCTCTGTCGGGCTCTGTCGGGCTCTGTCGGGCTCTGTCGGGCCCTGTCGGGCTCTGTCGGGCTCTGTCGGGCTCTGTCGGGCTCTGTCGGGCTCTACTGGGCCCTGTGGGGTTCTGTCGGGCTCTGTCGGGCTCTACTGGGCTCTGTCGGGCTCTGTCGGGCCCTGTCGGGCTCTGTCGGGCTCTGTCGGGTTCTGTCGGGCCCTGTCGGGCTCTGTCGGGCTCTGTCGGGCTCTGTCGGGCCCTCTCAGGCTCTGTCGGGCTCTACTGGGCCCTGTCGGGCCCTGTCGGGCTCTGTCGGGCTCTGTCGGGCTCTGTCGGGCCCTGTCGGGCTCTGTCGGGCTCTGTCGGGCTCTACTGGGCCCTGTCGGGCCCTGTCGGGCTCTGTCGGGCTCTGTCGGGTTCTGTCGGGCCCTGTCGGGCTCTGTCGGGCTCTGTCGGGCTCTGTCGGGCCCTCTCGGGCTCTGTCGGGCTCTACTGGGCCCTGTCGGGCCCTGTCGGGCTCTGTCGGGCTCTGTCGGGCTCTGTCGGGCTCAACTGGTCTCTGTCGGGCTCTGTCGGGTTCTGTCGGCTCTGTCGGGCTCTGTCGGGCTCTGTCGGGCTCTACTGGGCTCTACTGGGCTCTGTCGGGCTCTGTCGGGCTCTACTGGGCCCTGTCGGGCTCTGTCGGGGTCTGTCGGGCCCTGTCGGGCCCTGTCGGTCTCTGTCGGGCTCTGTCGGGCTCTGTCGGGTTCTGTCGGGCTCTGTCGGGCTCTGTCGGGCTCTGTCGGACTCTACTGGGCTCTGTCGGGCTCTGTCGGGATCTGTCGGGCTCTACTGGGCTCTGTCGGGCTCTGTCGGGCTCTGTCGGGCTCTACTGGGCCCTGTCGGGCCCTGTCGGGCCCTGTCGGGCTCTACTGGGCCCTGTCGGGCTCTGTCGGGCTCTGTCGGGCTCTGTCGGGCTCTACTGGGCTCTGTCGGGCTCTGTCGGGCTCTGTCGGGCTCTGTCGGGCTCTGTCGGGCTCTACTGGGCCCTGTCGGGCTCTGTCGGGCTCTGTCGGGCTCTGTCGGGCCCTGTCAGGCTCTGTTGGGCTCTGTCGGGCCCTGTCGGGCTCTGTCGGGCTCTGTCGGGCTCTGTCGGGCCCTGTCGGACTCTGTCGGGCTCTGTCGGGCTCTGTCGGCCTCTACTGGGCTCTACTGGGCTCTGTCGGGCTCTACTGGGCCCTGTCGGGCTCTGTCGGGCCCTGTCGGGCTCTGTCGGGCTCTGTCGGGCCCTGTCGGGCTCTGTCGGGCTCTGTCGGGCTCTGTCGGGCTCTACTGGGCTCTTTCGGGCTCTACTGGGCTCTACTGGGCCCTGTCGGGCTCTGTCGGGCTCTGTCGGGCTCTGTCGGGCTGTACTGGGCTCTGTCGGGCTCTGTCGGGCCCTGTCGGGCCCTGTCGGGCTCTGTCGGGCTCTGTCGGGCCCTGTCGGGCTCTGTCGGGCTCTGTCGGGCTCTACTGGGCCCTGTCGGGCTCTGTCGGGCTCTGTCGGGCCCTGTCGGGCTCTGTCGGGCTCTACTGGGCCCTGTCGGGCCCTGTCGGGCCCTGTCGGGCTCTACTGGGCTCTACTGGGCTCTGTCGGGCTCTGTCGGGCTCTACTGGGCCCTGTCGGGCCCTGTCGGGCTCTGTCGGGCCCTGTCGGGCTCTGTCGGGCTCTGTCGGGCTCTGTCGGGCTCTACTGGGCTCTACTGGGCCCTGTCGGGCTCTCTCGGGCTCTACTGGGCCCTGTCGGGCCCTGTCGGGCCCTGTCGGGCTCTGTCGGACTCTACTGGGCTCTGTCGGGCTCTGTCGGGCTCTGTCGGGCTCTGTCGGGCTCTACTGGCTCTGTCGGGCTCTGTCGGGCTCTGTCGGGCTCTGTCGGGCTCTGTCGGGCTCTACTGGGCCCTGTCGGGCCCTGTCGGGCTCTGTCGGGCTCTGTCGGGCTCTGTCGGGCTCTGTTGGGCTCTGTCGGGCTCTACTGGGCTCTACTGGGCTCTGTCGGGCTCTACTGGGCCCTGTCGGGCCCTGTCGGGCTCTGTCGGGCTCTGTCGGGCTCTGTCGGGCCCTGTCGGGCTCTTTCGGGCTCTGTCGTGCCCTGTCGGGCTCTGTCGGGCTCTGTCGGGCCCTGTCGGGCTCTATCGGGCCCTGTCGGGCTCTGTCGGGCCCTGTCGGGCTCTGTCGGGCTCTGTCGGGCTCTGTCGGGCTCTACTGGGCTCTGTCGGGCTCTGTCGGGCTCTGTCGGGCTCTACTGGGCCCTGTCGGGCCCTGTCGGGCTCTGTCGGGCTCTGTCGTGCTCTGTCGGGCTCAACTGGTCTCTGTCGGGCTCTGTCGGGTTCTGTCGGGCTCTGTCGGGCTCTGTCGGGCTCTGTCGGGCTCTACTGGGCTCTACTGGGCTCTGTCGGGCTCTGTCGGGCTCTACTGGGCCCTGTCGGGCTCTGTCGGTGTCTGTCGGGCCCTGTCGGGCCCTGTCGGTCTCTGTCGGGCTCTGTCGGGCTCTGTCGGGTTCTGTCCGGCTCTGTCGGGCTCTGTCAGGCTCTGTCGGACTCTACTGGGCTCTGTCGGGCTCTGTCGGGATCTGTCGGGCTCTACTGGGCTCTGTCGGCTCTGTCGGGCTCTGTCGGGCTCTACTGGGCCCTGTCGGGCCCTGTCGGGCCCTGTCGGGCTCTACTGGGCCCTGTCGGGCTCTGTCGGGCTCTGTCGGGCTCTGTCGGGCTCTACTGGGCTCTGTCGGGCTCTGTCGGGCTCTGTCGGGCTCTACTGGGCCCTGTCGGGCCTGTCGGGCTCTGTCGGGCTCTGTCGGGCTCTGTCGGGCTCAACTGGTCTCTGTCGGGCTCTGTCGGGTTCTGTCGGGCTCTGTCGGGCTCTGTCGGGCTCTACTGGGCTCTACTGGGCTCTGTCGGGCTCTGTCGGGCTCTACTGGGCCCTGTCGGGCTCTGTCGGGCTCTGTCGGGCCCTGTCCGGGCCCTGTCGGGCTCTGTCGGGCTCTGTCGGGCTCTGTCGGGTTCTGTCGGGCTCTGTCGGGCTCTGTCGGGCTCTTCTGGGCCCTTTCGGGCCCTGTCGGGCCTGTCGGGCTCTGTCGGGCTCTGTCGGGCTCTACTGGCTCTGTCGGGCTCTGTCGGGTTCTGTCGGGCTCTGTCGGGCTCTGTCGGGCTATGTCGGGCTCTACTGGGATCTGTCGGGCCTGTCGGGCCCTGTCGGGCTCTGTCGGGCCCTGTCGGGCCCTGTCGGGCTCTGTCGGGCTCTGTCGGGCTCTACTGGGCTCTACTGGGCTCTGTCGGGCTCTGTCGGGCTCTACTGGGCCCTGTCGGGCCTTGTCGGGCCCTGACGGGCTCTGTCGGGCTCTGTCGGGCCTGTCGGGCTCTGTCGGGCTCTGTCGGGCCCTGTCGGGCTCTGTCGGGCTCTGTCGGGCTCTACTGGGCTCTGTCGGGCTCTGTCGGGCTCTACTGGGCTCTGTCGGGGTCTGTCGGGCCCTGTCGGGCTCTGTCGGGCCCTGTCGGGCTCTGTCGGGCTCTGTCGGGCTCTGTCGGGCTCTACTGGGCTCTGTCGGGTTCTACTGGGCTCTACTGGGCCCTGTCGGGCTCTGTCGGGCTCTGTCGGGCTCTGTCGGGCCCTGTCGGGCTCTGTCGGGCTCTGTCGGGCCCTGTCGGGCCCTGTCGGGCTTGGTCGGGCCCTGTCGGGCTCTGTCGGGCTCTGTCGGGCCCTGTCGGGCTCGTCGGGCTCTGTCGGGCTCTGTCGGGCCCTGTCGGGCTCTGTCGGGCTCTGTCGGGCTCTGTCGGGCTCTACTGGGCCCTGTCGGGCTCTGTCGGGCTCTGTCGGGCTCTGTCGGGCCCTGTCAGGCTCTGTCGGGCTCTGTCGGGCCCTGTCGGGCTCTGTCGGGCTCTGTCGGGCTCTGTCGGGCCTGTCGGGCTCTGTCGGGCTCTGTCGGGCTCTGTCGGGCTCTACTGGGCTCTACTGGGCTCTGTCGGGCTCTGTCGGGCCCTCTCGGTCTCTGTCGGGCCCTGTCGGGCTCTGTCGGGCACTGTCGGGCTCTGTCGGGCTCTACTGGGCCCTGTCGGGCCTGTCGGGCTCTGTCGGGCTCTGTCGGGCTCTGTCGGGCTCTACTGGGCCTCTACTGGGCTCTCTCGGGCTCTGTCGGGCTCTGTCGGGCCCTGTCGGGCCCTGTCGGGCTCTGTCGGGCTCTGTCGGCTCTGTCGGGCTCTACTGGGCTCTACTGGGCTCTGTCGGGCTCTACTGGGCCCTGTCGGGCCCTGTTGGGCTCTGTCGGGCTCTGTCGGGCTCTGTCGGGCCCTGTCGGGCTCTTTCGGGCTCTGTCGTGCCCTGTCGGGCTCTGTCGGGCTCTGTCGGGCCCTGTCGGGCTCTATCGGGCCCTGTCGGGCTCTGTCGGGGCCTGTCGGGGCTCTGTCGGGCTCTGTCGGGCCCTGTCGGGCCCTGTCGGGCTCTGTCGGGCTCTGTCGGGCCCTGTCGGGCTCTGTCGGCTCTGTCGGGCTCTGTCGGGCTCTACTGGGCCCTGTCGGGCTCTGTCGGGCTCTGTCGGGCTCTGTCGGGCCCTGTCAGGCTCTGTCGGGCTCTGTCGGGCCCTGTCGGGCTCTGTCGGGCTCTGTCGGGCTCTGTCGGGCTCTGTCAGGATCTGTCGGGCTCTACTGGGCTCTACTGGGCTCTGTTGGGCTCTGTCGGGCTCTACTGGCCCTGTCGGGCCCTGTCGGGCTCTGTCGGGCTCTGTCGGGCTCCTGTCGGGCTCTACTGGGCCCTGTCGGGCCCTGTCGGGCTCTGTCGGGCTCTGTCGGGCTCTGTCGGGCTCTACTGGGCTCTACTGGGCTCTCTCGGGCTCTGTCGGGCTCTGTCGGGCTCTGTCGTGCCCTGTCGGGCCCTGTCGGGCTCTGTCGGGCCCTGTGTCGGGCTCTGTCGGGCTCTGTCGGGCTCTGTCGGGCTCTACTGGGCCCTGTCGGCCCTGTCGGGCCCTGTCGGGCTCTGTCGGGCTCTGTCGGGCTCTACTGGGCTCTGTCGGGCCCTGTCGGGCCCTGTCGGGCTCTGTCGGGCTCTGTCGGGCCCTGTCGGGCCCTGTCGGGCTCTGTCGGGCTCTACTGGGCTCTGTCGGGCTCTGTCCGGGCTCTGTCGGGCTCTACTGGGCCCTGTCGGGCTCTGTCGGTCTCTGTCGGGCCCTGTCGGGCTCTGTCGGGCTCTGTCGGGCTCTACTGGGCTCTGTCGGGCTCTGTCGGGCTCTACTGGGCTCTGTCGGGCTCTGTCGGGCTCTACTGGGCCCTGTCGGGCTCTGTCGGGCTCTGTGGGGCCCTGTCGGGCTCTGTCGGGCTCTGTCGGGCTCTGTCGGGCCCTGTCGGGCTCTGTCGGGCCCTGTCGGGCCCTGTCGGGCTCTGTCGGGCTCTGCCGGGCCCTGTTGGGCTCTGTCGGGCTCTGTCGGGCTCTGTCGGGCTCTACTGGGCCCTGTCGGGTTCTGTGGGCTCTGTCGGGCCCTGTCGGGCTCTGTCGGGCTCTGTCGGGCCCTGTCGGCTCTGTCGGGCTCTACTGGGCCCTGTCGGGCCCTGTCGGGCCCTGTCGGGCTCTGTCGGGCTCTGTCGGGCCCTGTCGGGCTCTACTGGGCTCTACTGGGCTCTGTCGGGCTCTACTGGGCCCTGTCGGGCCCTGTTGGGCTCTGTCGGGCTCTGTCGGGCTCTGTCGGGCCCTGTCGGGCTCTTTCGGGCTCTGTCGTGCCCTGTCGGGCTCTGTCGGGCTCTGTCGGGCCCTGTCGGGCTCTATCGGGCCCTGTCGGGCTCTGTCGGGCCCTGTCGGGCCCTGTCGGGCCCTGTCGGGCTCTGTCGGGCTCTGTCGGGCCCTGTCGGGCTCTGTCGGGCTCTGTCGGGCTCTATCGGGCCCTACTGGGCCCTGTCGGCTCTGTCGGGCCCTGTCGGGCTCTGTCGGGCTCTGTCGGGCTCTGTCGGGCCCTGTCGGGCCCTGTCGGGCTCTGTCGGGCCCTGTCGGCCTCTACTGGGCCCTGTTGGGCTCTGTCGGGCTCTGTCGGGCTCTGTCGGGCTCTGTCGGGCCCTGTCGGGCTCTGTCGGGCTCTGTCGGGCTCTACTGGGCCCTGTCGGGCCCTGTCGGGCTCTGTCGGGCTCTGTCGGGTTCTGTCGGGCCCTGTCGGGCTCTGTCGGGCTCTGTCGGGCTCTGTCGGGCCCTCTCGGGCTCTGTCGGGCTCTACTGGGCCCTGTCGGGCCCTGCTCGGGCTCTGTCGGGCTCTGTCGGGCTCTGTCGGGCTCTGTCGGGCTCTACTGGGCTCTACTGGGCTCTGTCGGGCTCTGTCGGGCTCTACTGGGCCCTGTCGGGCCCTGTCGGGCCCTGTCGGGCTCTGTCGGGCTCTACTGGGCTCTGTCGGGCTCTACTGGGCTCTGTCGGGCTCTGTCGGGCTCTGTCGGGCTCTGTCGGGCTCTACTGGGCCCTGTCGGGCTCTGTCGGCCCCTGTCGGGCTCTGTCGGGCCCTGTCGGGCCCTGTCGGGCCCTGTCGGGCCCTGTCGGGCTCTGTCGGGCTCTGTCGGGCTCTGTCGGGCTCTACTGGGCTCTGTCGGGCTCTGTCGCGCTCTGTCGGGCTCTGTCGGGCTCTACTGGGACCTGTCGGGCTCTGTCGGGCTCTGTCGGGCCCTGTCGGGCTCTGTCGGGCCCTGTCGGGCCCTCTCGGGCTCAGTCGGGCTCTGTCGGGCCCTGTCGGGCTCGGTCGGGCTCTGTCGGGCTCTGTCGGGCTCTACTGGGCCCTGTCGGGCTCTGTCGGGCTCTGTCGGGCTCTGTCGGGCCCTGTCGGGCTCTGTCGGGCTCTACTGGGCCCTGTCGGGCTCTGTCGGGCTCTGTCAGGCTCTGTCGGGCCCTGTCGGGCTCTGTCGGGCTCTGTCGGGCTCTGTCGGGCTCTACTGGGCCCTGTCGGGCGCTGTCGGGCTGTGTCGGGCTCTGTCGGGCTCTGTCGGGCCCTGTCGGGCTCTGTCGGGCTCTGTCGGGCTCTGTCGGGCTCTACTGGGCCCTGTCGGGTTCTGTCGGGCTCTGTCGGGCTCTGTCGGGGTCTACTGGGCCCTGTCGGGCTCTGTCGGGCTCTGTCGGGCTCTGTCGGCCCCTGTCGGGCTCTGTCGGGCTCTGTCGGGCTCTGTCGGGCGCTCTCGGCTCTGTCGGGCTCTGTCGGGCCCTGTCGGGCTCTGTCGGGCTCTACTGGGCCCTGTCGGGCCCTGTCGGGCTCTGTCGGGCTCTGTCGGGCCCTGTCGGGCTCTGTCGGGCTCTGTCGGGTTCTGTCGGGCTCTGTCGGGCTCTACTGGGCCCTGCCGGGCCCTGTCGGGCTCTGTCGGGCTCTGTCGGGCTCTGTCGGGCTCTACTGGGCTCTACTGGGCTCTGTCGGGCTCTGTCGGGCTCTGTCGGGCTCTGTCGGGCCCTGTCGGGCTCTGTCGGGCTCTGTCGTGCCCTGTCGGGCCCTGTCGGGCTCTGTCGGGCCCTGTCGGGTTCTGTCGGGCCCTGTCGGGCCCTGTCGGGCTCTGTCGGCCCCTGTCGGGCTCTGTCGGGCTCTGTCGGGCTCTGTCAGGCTGTACTGGGCCCTGTCGGGCCCTGTCGGGCCCTGTCGGGCTCTGTCGGGCTCTGTCGGGCTCTGTCGGGCTCTACTGGGCTCTGTCGGGCCCTGTCGGGCCCTGTCGGGCTCTGTCGGGCTCTGTCGGGCCCTGTCGGGCCCTGTCGGGCTCTGTCGGGCTCTACTGCGCTCTCTCGGGCTCTGTCGGGCTCTGTCGGGCTCTGTCGGGCTCTGTCGGGCTCTACTGGGCCCTGTCGGGCTCTGTCGGGCTCTGTCGGGCCCTGTCGGGCCCTGTCGGGCTCTGTCGGGCTCTGTCGGGCTCTACTGGGCTCTGTCGGGCTCTGTCGGGCTCTGTCGGGCTCTGTCGGGCTCTACTGGGCCCTGTCGGGCTCTGTCGGGCTCTGTGGGGCCCTGTCGGGCTCTGTCGGGCTCTGTCGGGCTCTGTCGGGCCCTGTCGGGCTCTGTCGGGCCCTGTCGGGCCCTGTCGGGCTCTGTCGGGCTCTACTGGGCTCTGTCGGGCTCTGTCGGGCTCTGTCGGGCTCTGTCGGGCTCTACTGGGCCCTGTCGGGCTCTGTCGGGCTCTGTGGGGCCCTGTCGGGCTCTGTCGGGCTGTGTCGGGCTCTGTCGGGCCCTGTCGGGCTCTGTCGGGCCCTGTCGGGCCCTGTCGGGCTCTGTCGGGCTCTGTCAGGCTCTGTCGGGCTCTACTGGGCCCTGTCGGGCTCTGTCGGGCTCTGTCGGGCTCTGTCGGGCCCTGTCGGGCTCTGTCGGGCTCTGTCGGGCTGTGTTCGGCTCTGTCGGGCTCTACTGGGCTCTACTGGGCTCTGTCGGGCTCTGTCGGGCTCTACTGGGCCCTGTCGGGCCCTGTCGGGCTCTGTCGGGCTCTGTCGGGCTCTGTCGGGCTCTACTGGGCCCTGTCGGGCCCTGTCGGGCTCTGTCGGGCTCTGTCGGGCTCTGTCGGGCTCTACTGGGCTCTGTCGGGCTCTGTCGGGCTCTGTCGGGCCCTGTCGGGCCCTGTCGGGCTCTGTCGGGCTCTGTCGGGCTCTACTGGGCTCTGTCGGGCCCTGTCGGGCCCTGTCGGGCTCTGTCGGGCTCTGTCGGGCCCTGTCGGGCCCTGTCGGGCTCTGTCGGGCTCTACTGGGCCCTGTCGGGCTCTGTCGGGCTCTGTGGGGCTCTGTCGGGCTCTGTCAGGCTCTGTCGGGCCCTGTCGGGCTCTGTCGGGCCCTGTCGGGCCCTGTCGGGCTCTGTCGGGCTCTGTTGGGCCCTGTCGGGCTCTGTCGGGCTCTGTCGGGCTCTGTCGGGCTCTACTGGGCCCTGTCGGGCTCTGTCGGGCTCTGTCGGGCTCTACTGGGCTCTGTCGGGCTCTGTCGGGCCCTGTCGGGCTCTGTCGGGCTCTGTCGGGCTCTACTGGGCCCTGTCGGGCTCTGTCGGGCTCTGTCGGGCCCTGTCGGGCTCTGTCGGGCTCTACTGGGCCCTGTCGGGCCCTGTTGGGCCCTGTCGGGCTCTGTCGGGCTCTGTCGGGCTCTGTCGGGCTCTACTGGGCTCTGTCGGGCTCTACTGGGGTCTACTGGGCCCTGTCGGGCTCTGTCGGGCTCTGTCGGGCTCTGTCGGGCTCTGTCGGGCTCTACTGGGCTCTGTCGGGCTCTGTCGGGCCCTGTCGGGCCCTGTCGGGCTCTGTCGGGCTCTGTCGGGCTCTGTCGGGCTCTACTGGGCCCTGTCGGGCTCTGTCGGGCTCTGTCGGGCTCTGTCGGGCCCTGTCGGGCTCTGTCGGGCTCTACTGGGCCCTGTCGGGCCCTGTCGGGCCCTGTCGGGCTCTACTGGGCTCTACTGGGCTCTGTCGGGCTCTGTCGGGCTCTACTGGGCCCTGTCGGGCTCTGTCGGGCCCTGTCGGGCTCTGTCGGGCTCTGTCGGGCTCTGTCGGGCTCTGCTGGGCTCTACTGGGCCCTGTCGGGCTCTGTCGGGCTCTACTGGGCCCTGTCGGGCCCTGTCGGGCCCTGTCGGGCTCTGTCGGACTCTGTCGGGCTCTACTGGGCCCTGTCGGGCTCTGTCGGGCTCTGTCGGGCTCTGTCGGGCCCTGTCGGGCCCTGTCGGGCTCTGTTGGGCTCTGTCGGGCTCTACTGGGCTCTGTCGGGCTCTGCCGGGCTCTGTCGGGCTCTACTGGGCCCTGTCGGGCTCTGTCGGGCTCTGTGGGGCCCTGTCGGGCTCTGTCGGGCTCTGTCGGGCTCTGTCGGGCCCTGTCGGGCTCTGTCGGGCTCTGTCGGGCCCTGTCGGGCCCTGTCGGGCTCTGACGGGCTCTACTGGGCTCTGTCGGGCTCTGTCGGGCTCTGTCGGGCTCTACAGGGCCCTGTCGGGCTCTGTCGGGCTCTGTGGGGCCCTGTCGGGCTCTGTCGGGCTCTGTCGGGCTCTGTCGGGCCCTGTCGGGCTCTGTCGGGCCCTGTCGGGCCCTGTCGGGCTCTGTCGGGCTCTGTCGGGCTCTGACGGGCTCTACTGGGCCCTGTCGGGCTCTGTCGGGCTCTGTCGGGCTCTGTCGGGCCCTGTCGGGCTCTGTCGGGCTCTGTCGGGCTGTGTTGGGCTCTGTCGGGCTCTACTGGGCTCTACTGGGCTCTGTCGGGCTCTGTCGGGCTCTACTGGGCCCTGTCGGGCCCTGTCGGGCTCTGTCGGGCTCTGTCGGGCTCTGTCGGGCTCTACTGGGCCCTGTCGGGCCCTGTCGGGCCCTGTCGGGCTCTGTCGGGCTCTGTCGGGCTCTACTGGGCTCTATCGGGCCCTGTCGGGCCCTGTCGGGCTCTGTCGGGCTCTGTCGGGCCCTGTTGGGCCCTGTCGGGCTCTGTCGGGCTCTACTGGGCTCTGTCGGGCTCTGTCGGGCTCTGTCGGGCTCTGTCGGGCTCTACTGGGCCCTGTCGGGCTCTGTCGGGCTCTGTCGGGCCCTGTCGGGCCCTGTCGGGCTCTGTCGGGCTCTGTCGGGCTCTACTGGGCCCTGTCGGGCTCTGTCGGGCTCTGTGGGGCCCTGTCGGGCTCTGTCGGGCTCTGTCGGGCTCTGTCGGGCCCTGTCGGGCTCTGTCGGGCCCTGTCGGGCCCTGTCGGGCTCTGTCGGGCTCTGTTGGGCCCTGTCGGGCTCTGTCGGGCTCTGTCGGGCTCTGTCGGGCTCTACTGGGCCCTGTCGGGCTCTGTCGGGCTCTGTCGGCCTCTACTGGGCTCTGTCGGGCTCTGTCGGGCCCTGTCGGGCTCTGTCGGGCTCTGTCGGGCTCTACTGGGCCCTGTCGGGCTCTGTCGGGCTCTGTCGGGCTCTACTGGGCCCTGTCGGGCTCTGTCGGGCTCTGTCGGGCCCTGTCGGGCTCTGTCGGGTTCTACTGGGCCCTGTCGGGCCCTGTCGGGCCCTGTCGGGCTCTGTCGGGCTCTGTCGGGCTCTACTGGGCTCTGTCGGGCTCTACTGGGCTCTACTGGGCCCTGTCAGGCTCTGTCGGGCTCTGTCGGGCTCTGTCGGGCTCTGTCGGGCTCTACTGGGCCCTGTCGGGCTCTGTCGGGCTCTGTCGGGCTCTGTCGGGCCCTGTCGGGCTCTGTCGGGCTCTACTGGGCCCTGTCGGGCCCTGTCGGGACCTGTCGGGCTCTACTGGGCGCTACTGGGCTCTGTCGGGCTCTGTCGGGCTCTACTGGGCCCTGTCGGGCTCTGTCGGGCCCTGTCGGGCTCTGTCGGGCTCTGTCGGCCCCTGTCGGGCTCTGTCGGGCTCTGTCGGGCTCTGTCGGGCTCTGCTGGGCTCTACTGGGCCCTGTCGGGCTCTGTCGGGCTCTACTGGGCCCTGTCGGGCCCTGTCGGGCCCTGTCGGGCTCTGTCGGACTCTACTGGGCTCTGTCGGGCTCTGTCGGGTTCTGTCGGGCTCTACTGGGCTCTGTCGGGCTCTGTCGGGCTCTGTCGGGCTCTACTGGGCCCTGTCGGGCCCTGTCGGGCCCTGTCGGGCTCTGTCGGGCCCTGTCGGGCTCTGCCGGGCTCTGTCGGGCTCTGTCGGGCTCTACTGGGCTCTGTCGGGCTCTGTCGGGCTCTGTCGGGCTCTACTGGGCTCTACTGGGCCCTGTCGGGCTCTGTCGGGCTCTGTCGGGCCCTGTCGGGCTCTGTCAGGCTCTGTCGGGCTATGTCGGGCCCTGTCGGGCTCTGTCGGGCCCTGTCGGGCCCTGTCGGGCGTTGTCGGGCTCTGTCGGGCTCTGTCGGGCTCTGTCGGGCTCTACTGGGCCCTGTCAGGCTCTGTCGGGCTCTGTCGGGCTCTGTCGGGCTCTGTCGGGTTCTGTCGGGCTCTGTCGGGCTCTACTGGGCCCTGTCGGGCCCTGTCGGGCTCTGTCGGGCTCTGTCGGGCCCTGTCGGGCTCTGTCGGGCTCTGTCGGGCTCTACTGGGCCCTGTCGGGCGCTGTCGGGCTCTGTCGGGCTCTGTCTGGCTCTGTCGGGCTCTGTCGGGCTCTACTGGGCCCTGTCGGGCCCTGTCGGGCCCTGTCGGTCTCTGTCGGGCTCTGTCGGGCTCTGTCGGGCCCTGTCAGGCTCTGTCGGGCTCTGTCGGGCTCTGTCGGGCCCTCTCGGGCTCTGTCGGGCTCTACTGGGCCCTGTCGGGCCCTGTCGGGCTCTGTCGGGCTCTGTCGGGCCCTGTCGGGCCCTGTCGGGCTCTGTCGGGCTCTGTCGGACTCTGTCGGGCTCTACTGGGCCCTGTCGGACTCTGTCGGGCTCTGTCGGGCTCTGTCGGGCTCTGTCGGGCCCTGTCGGGCTCTGTCGGGCTCTGTCGGGCTCTGTCGGGCTCTACTGGGCTCTGTCGGGCTCTGTCGGGCTCTGTCGGGCTCTACTGGGCCCTGTCGGGCTCTGTCGGGCTCTGTCGGGCTCTACTGGGTCTGTCGGGCTCTGTCGGGCCCTGTCGGGCTCTGTCGGGCTCTGTCGGGCTCTACTGGGCCCTGTCGGGTTCTGTCGGGCTCTGTCGGGCCCTGTCGGGCTCTGTCGGGCTCTACTGGGCCCTGTCGGGCCCTGTCGGGCCCTGTCGGGCTCTGTCGGGCTCTGTCGGGCCCTGTCGGGCTCTGTCGGGCTCTGTCGGGCTCTACTGGGCCCTGTCGGGCGCTGTCGGGCTCTGTCGGGCTCTGTCGGGCTCTGTCGGGCTCTGTCGGGCTCTACTGGGCCCTGTCGGGCCCTGTCGGTCTCTGTCGGGCTCTGTCGGGCTCTGTCGGGCTCTGTCGGGCTCTGTCGGGCCCTCTCGGGCTCTGTCGGGCTCTACTGGGCCCTGTCGGGCCCTGTCGGGCTCTGTCGGGCTCTGTCGGGCTCTGTCGGGCCCTGTCGGGCTCTGTCGGGCTCTGTCGGGCTCTACTGGGCCCTGTCGGACTCTGTCGGGCCCTGTCGGGCTCTGTCGGGCCCTGTCGGGCTCTGTCGGGCTCTGTCGGGCTCTGTCGGGCTCTACTGGGCCCTGTCGGGCCCTGTCGGGCTCTGTCGGGCTCTGTCGGGCTCTGTCGGGCTCTACTGGGCCCTGTCGGGCTCTGTCGGGCTCTGTCGGGCTCTACTGGGCTCTGTCGGGCCCTGTCGGGCTCTGTCGGGCTCTGTCGGGCTCTGTCGGGCTCTACTGGGCCCTGTCGGGCTCTGTCGGGCTCTGTCGGGCCCTGTCGGGCTCTGTCGGGCTCTACTGGGCCCTGTCGGGCCCTGTCGGGCCCTGTCGGGCTCTGTCGGGCTCTGTCGGGCTCTGTCGGGCTCTACTGGGCTCTGTCGGGCTCTACTGGGCTCTACTGGGCCCTGTCGGGCTCTGTCGGGCTCTGTCGGGCTCTGTCGGGCTCTGTCGGGCTCTACTGGGCTCTGTCGGGCTCTGTCGGGCCCTGTCGGGCTCTGTCGGGCTCTGTCGGGCTCTGTCGGGCTCTACTGGGCCCTGTCGGGCTCTGTCGGGCTCTGTCGGGCTCTACTGGGCCCTGTTGGGCTCTGTCGGGCTCTGTCGGGCCCTGTCGGGCTCTGTCGGGCTCTACTGGGCCCTGTCGGGCCCTGTCGGGCCCTGTCGGGCTCTGTCGGGCTCTGTCGGGCTCTACTGGGCTCTGTCGGGCTCTACTGGGCTCTACTGGGCCCTGTCAGGCTCTGTCGGGCTCTGTCGGGCTCTGTCGGGCTCTGTCGGGCTCTACTGGGCTCTGTCGGGCTCTATCGGGCCCTGTCGGGCCCTGTCGGGCCCTGTCGGGCTCTGTCGGGCTCTGTCGGGCTCTACTGGGCCCTGTCGGGCTCTGTCGGGCTCTGTCGGGCTCTGTCGGGCCCTGTCGGGCTCTGTCGGGCTCTACTGGGCCCTGTCGGGACCTGTCGGGCTCTACTGGGCTCTACTGGGCTCTGTCGGGCTCTGTCGGGCTCTACTGGGCCCTGTCGGGCTCTGTCGGGCCCTGTCGGGCTCTGTCGGGATCTGTCGGGCTCTGCTGGGCTCTACTGGGCCCTGTCGGGCTCTGTCGGGCTCTACTGTGCCCTGTCGGGCCCTGTCGGGCCCTGTCGGGCTCTGTCGGACTCTACTGGGCTCTGTCGGGCTCTGTCGGGCTCTGTCGGGCTCTACTGGGCTCTGTCGGGCTCTGTCGGGCTCTGTCGGGCTCTACTGGGCCCTGTCGGGCCCTGTCGCGCCCTGTCGGGCTCTGTCGGGCCCTGTCGGGCTCTGCCGGGCTCTGTCGGGCTCTGTCGGGCTCTACTGGGCTCTGTCGGGCTCTGTCGGGCTCTGTCGGGCTCTACTGGGCTCTACTGGGCCCTGTCGGGCTCTGTCGGGCTCTGTCGGGCCCTGTCGGGCTCTGTCAGGCTCTGTCGGGCTATGTCGGGCCCTGTCGGGCTCTGTCGGGCCCTGTCGGGCCCTGTCGGGCGCTGTCGGGCTCTGTCGGGCTCTGTCGGGCTCTGTCGGGCTCTACTGGGCCCTGTCAGGCTCTGTTGGGCTCTGTCGGGCTCTGTCGGGCTCTGTCGGGTTCTGTCGGGCTCTGTCGGGCTCTACTGGGCCCTGTCGGGCCCTGTCGGGCTCTGTCGGGCTCTGTCGGGCCCTGTCGGGCTCTGTCGGGCTCTGTCGGGCTCTACTGGGCCCTGTCGGGCGCTGTCGGGCTCTGTCGGGCTCTGTCGGGCTCTGTCGGGCTCTGTCGGGCTCTACTGGGCCCTGTCGGGCCCTGTCGGGCCCTGTCGGTCTCTGTCGGGCTCTGTCGGGCTCTGTCGGGCCCTGTCGGGCTCTGTCGGGCTCTGTCGGGCTCTGTCGGGCCCTCTCGGGCTCTGTCGGGCTCTACTGGGCCCTGTCGGGCCCTGTCGGGCTCTGTCGGGCTCTATCGGGCTCTGTCGGGCTCTACTGGGCCCTGTCGGGCCCTGTCGGGCTCTGTCGGGCTCTGTCGGGCTCTGTCGGGCTCTACTGGGCCCTGTCGGGCTCTGTCGGGCTCTGTCGGGCTCTACTGGGCTCTGTCGGGCTCTGTCGGGCTCTGTCGGGCTCTGTCGGGCTCTGTCGGGCTCTACTGGGCCCTGTCGGGTTCTGTCGGGCTCTGTCGGGCCCTGTCGGGCTCTGTCGGGCTCTACTGGGCCCTGTCGGGCCCTGTCGGGCCCTGTCGGGCTCTGTCGGGCTCTGTCGGGCCCTGTCGGGCTCTGTCGGGCTCTACTGGGCCCTGTCGGGCGCTGTCGGGCTCTGTCGGGCTCTGTCGGGCTCTGTCGGGCTCTGTCGGGCTCTACTGGGCCCTGTCGGGCCCTGTCGGGCCCTGTCGGTCTCTGTCGGGCTCTGTCGGGCTCTGTCGGGCCCTGTCGGGCTCTGTCGGGCTCTGTCGGGCTCTGTCGGGCCCTCTCGGGCTCTGTCGGGCTCTACTGGGCCCTGTCGGGCCCTGTCGGGCTCTGTCGGGCTCTGGCGGGCCCTGTCGGGCCCTGTCGGGCTCTGTCGGGCTCTGTCGGGCTCTGTCGGGCTCTACTGGGCTCTGTCGGGCTCTGTCGGGCCCTGTCGGGCTCTGTCGGGCTCTGTCGGGCTCTGTCGGGCTCTACTGGGCCCTGTCGGGCCCTGTCGGGCTCTGTCGGGCTCTGTCGGGCTCTGTCGGGCTCTACTGGGCCCTGTCGGGCTCTGTCGGGCTCTGTCGGGCTCTACTGGGCTCTGTCGGGCTCTGTCGGGCCCTGTCGGGCTCTGTCGGGCTCTGTCGGGCTCTACTGGGCCCTGTCGGGCTCTGTCGGGCTCTGTCGGGCCCTGTCGGGCTCTGTCGGGCTCTACTGGGCCCTGTCGGGCCCTGTCGGGCCCTGTCGGGCTCTGTCGGGCTCTGTCGGGCTCTGTCGGGCTCTACTGGGCTCTACTGGGCCCTGTCGGGCTCTGTCGGGCTCTGTCGGGCTCTGTCGGGCTCTGTCGGGCTCTACTGGGCTCTGTCGGGCTCTGTCGGGCCCTGTCGGGCCCTGTCGGGCTCTGTCGGGCTCTGTCGGGCTCTGTCGGGCTCTACTGGGCCCTGTCGGGCTCTGTCGGGCTCTGTCGGGCTCTGTCGGGCCCTGTCGGGCTCTGTCGGGCTCTACTGGGCCCTGTCGGGCCCTGTCGGGACCTGTCGGGCTCTACTGGGCTCTACTGGGCTCTGTCGGGCTCTGTCGGGCTCTACTGGGCCCTGTCGGGCCCTGTCGGGCCCTGTCGGGCTCTGTCGGGATCTGTCGGGCCCTGTCGGGCTCTGTCGGGCTCTGTCGGGCTCTGTCGGGCTCTGCTGGGCTCTACTGGGCCCTGTCGGGCTCTGTCGGGCTCTACTGGGCCCTGTCGGGCCCTGTCGGGCCCTGTCGGGCTCTGTCGGACTCTACTGGGCTCTGTCGGGCTCTGTCGGGCTCTGTCGGGCTCTACTGGGCTCTGTCGGGCTCTGTCGGGCTCTGTCGGGCTCTACTGGGCCCTGTCGGGCCCTGTCGGGCCCTGTCGAGCTCTGTCGGGCCCTGTCGGGCTCTGCCGGGCTCTGTCAGGCTCTGTCGGGCTCTACTGGGCTCTGTCGGGCTCTGTCGGGCTCTGTCGGGCTCTGTCGGGCTCTACTGGGCTCTACTGGGCCCTGTCGGGCTCTGTCGGGCTCTGTCGGGCCCTGTCGGGCTCTGTCAGGCTCTGTCGGGCTATGTCGGGCCCTGTCGGGCTCTGTCGGGCCCTGTCGGGCCCTGTCGGGCGCTGTCGGGCTCTGTCGGGCTCTGTCGGGCTCTGTCGGGCTCTACTGGGCCCTGTAGGGCTCTGTCGGGCTCTGTCGGGCTCTGTCGGGTTCTGTCGGGCTCTGTCGGGCTCTACTGGGCCCTGTCGGGCCCTGTCGGGCTCTGTCGGGCTCTGTCGGGCCCTGTCGGGCTCTGTCGGGCTCTGTCGGGCTCTACTGGGCCCTGTCGGGCGCTGTCGGGCTCTGTCGGGCTCTGTCGGGCTCTGTCGGGCTCTGTCGGGCTCTACTGGGCCCTTTCGGGCCCTGTCGGGCCCTGTCGGTCTCTGTCGGGCCCTGTCGGGCTCTGTCGGGCCCTGTCGGGCTCTGTCGGGCTCTGTCGGGCTCTGTCGGGCCCTCTCGGGCTCTGTCGGGCTCTACTGGGCCCTGTCGGGCCCTGTCGGGCTCTGTCGGGCTCTGTCGGGCTCTGTCGGGTCCTGTCGGGCTCTGTCGGGCTCTGTCGGGCTCTACTGGGCCCTGTCGGACTCTGTCGGGCTCTGTCGGGCTCTGTCGGGCCCTGTCGGGCTCTGTCGGGCTCTGTCGGGCTCTGTCGGGCTCTACTGGGCCCTGTTGGGCCCTGTCGGGCTCTGTCGGGCTCTGTCGGGCTCTGTCGGGCTCTACTGGGCTCTGTCGGGCCCTGTCGGGCCCTGTCGGGCTCTGTCGGGCCCTGTCGGGCCCTGTCGGGCCCTGTCGGGCTCTGTCGGGCTCTGTCGGGCTCTACTGGGCCCTGTCGGGCTCTGTCGGGCTCTGTCGGGCTCTGTCGGGCCCTGACGGGCTCTGTCGGGCTCTGTCAGGCCCTGTCGGGCTCTGTCGGGCTCTGTCGGGCTCTGTCGGGCTCTACTGGGCTCTCTCGGGCTCTGTCGGGCCCTGTCGGGCTCTGTCGGGCTCTACTGGGCCCTGTCGGGCTCTGTCGGGCTCTGTCGGGCCCTGTCAGGCTCTGTCGGGCTCTGTCGGGCCCTGTCGGGCCCTGTCGGGCTCTGTCGGGCTCTGTCGGGCTCTACTGGGCCCTGTCGGGCTCTGTCGGGCTCTGTCGGGCCCTGTCGGGCTCTGTCGGGCTCTGTCGGGCCCTGTCGGGCTCTGTCGGGCTCTACTGGGCCCTGTCGGGCTCTGTCGGGCTCTGTCGGGCCCTGTCGGGCTCTGTCGGGCTCTGTCGGGCCCTGTCGGGCTCTGTCGGGCTCTACTGGGCTCTGTCGGGCTCTACTGGGCTCTACTGGGCTCTGTCGGGCTCTGTCGGGCTCTGTCGGGCTCTACTGGGCCCTGTCGGGCCCTGTCGGGCCCTGTCGGGCTCTGTCAGGCTCGGTCGGGCCCTGTCGGGCTCTGTCGGGCTCTGTCGGGCTCTGTCGGGCTCTACTGGGCTCTGTCGGGCTCTGTCGGGCTCTGTCGGGCTCTACTGGGCTCTGTCGGGATCTGTCGGGCTCTGTCGGGCTCTGTCGGGCTCAACTGGTCTCTGTCGGGCTCTGTCGGGTTCTGTCGGGCTCTGTCGGGCTCTGTCGGGCTCTGTCGGGCTCTACTGGGCTCTACTGGGCTCTGTCGGGCTCTGTCGGGCTCTACTGGGCTCTGTCGGGCTCTGTCGGGGTCTGTCGGGCCCTGTCGGGCCCTGTCGGGCTCTGTCGGGCTCTGTCGGGCTCTGTCGGGTTCTGTCGGGCTCTGTCGGGCTCTGTCGGGCTCTTCTGGGCCCTTTCGGGCCCTGTCGGGCTCTGTCGGTCTCTGTCGGGCTCTGTCGGGCTCTACTGGGCCCTGTCGGGCCCTGTCGGGCCCTGTCGGGCTCTGTCGGGCTCTGTCGGGCTCTGTCGGGCTCTACTGGGCTCTGTCGGGCTCTGTCGGGTTCTGTCGGGCTCTGTCGGGCTCTGTCGGGCTCTGTCGGGCTCTACTGGGCTCTGTCAGGCCCTGTCGGGCCCTGTCGGGCTCTGTCGGGCCCTGTCGGGCCCTGTCGGGCTCTGTCGGGCTCTGTCGGGCTCTGTCGGGCTCTACTGGGCCCTGTCGGGCCCTGTCGGGCCCTGTCGGGCTCTGTCGGGCTCTGTCGGGCCCTGTCGGGCTCTGTCGGGCTCTGTCGGGCTCTGTCGGGCTCTACTGGGCTCTACTGGGCTCTGTCGGGCTCTGTCGGGCTCTACTGGGCCCTGTCGGGCCTTGTCGGGCCCTGACGGGCTCTGTCGGGCTCTACTGGGCTCTGTCGGGGTCTGTCGGGCTCTGTCGGGCCCTGTCGGGCTGTGTCGGGCTCTGTCGGGCCCTGTCGGGCTCTGTCGGGCTCCGTCGGGCTCTACTGGGCTCTGTCGGGCTCTGTCGGGCTCTACTGGGCCCTGTCGGGGTTGTCGGGCCCTGTCGGGCTCTGTCGGGCCCTGTCGGGCTCTGTCGGGCTCTGTCGGCCTCTGTCGGGCTCTGTCGGGCTCTACTGGGCTCTGTCGGGTTCTACTGGGCTCTACTGGGCCCTGTCGGGCCATGTCGGGCTCTGTCGGGCTCTGTCGGGCCCTGTCGGGCTCTGTCGGGCTCTGTCGGGCTCTACTGGGCCCTGTCGGGCTCTGTCGGGCTCTGTCGGGCCCTGTCGGGCTCTGTCGGGCTCTACTGGGCCCTGTCGGGCCCTGTCGGGCCCTGTCGGGCTCTGTCGGGCTCTGTCGGGCTCTGTCGGGCTCTACTGGGCTCTGTCGGGCTCTACTGGGCTCTACTGGGCCCTGTCGGGCTCTGTCGGGCTCTGTCGGGCTCTGTCGGGCTCTGTCGGGCTCTACTGGGCTCTGTCGGGCTCTGTCGGGCCCTGTCGGGCCCTGTCGGGCCCTGTCGGGCTCTGTCGGGCTCTGTCGGGCTCTACTGGGCCCTGTCGGGCTCTGTCAGGCTCTGTCGGGCTCTGTCGGGCCCTGTCGGGCTCTGTCGGGCTCTACTGGGCCCTGTCGGGCCCTGTCGGGACCTGTCGGGCTCTACTGGGCTCTACTGGGCTCTGTCGGGCTCTGTCGGGCTCTACTGGGCCCTGTCGGGCTCTGTCGGGCCCTGTCGGGCTCTGTCGGGATCTGTCGGGCCCTGTCGGGCTCTGTCGGGCTCTGTCGGGCTCTGTCGGGCTCTGCTGGGCTCTACTGGGCCCTGTCGGGCTCTGTCGGGCTCTACTGGGCCCTGTCGGGCCCTGTCGGGCCCTGTCGGGCTCTGTCGGACTCTACTGGGCTCTGTCGGGCTCTGTCGGGCTCTGTCGGGCTCTACTGGGCTCTGTCGGGCTCTGTCGGGCTCTGTCGGGCTCTACTGGGCCCTGTCGGGCCCTGTCGGGCCCTGTCGAGCTCTGTCGGGCCCTGTCGGGCTCTGCCGGGCTCTGTCGGGCTCTGTCGGGCTCTACTGGGCTCTGTCGGGCTCTGTCGGGCTCTGTCGGGCTCTACTGGGCTCTACTGGGCCCTGTCGGGCTCTGTCGGGCTCTGTCGGGCCCTGTCGGGCTCTGTCAGGCTCTGTCGGGCTATGTCGGGCCCTGTCGGGCTCTGTCGGGCCCTGTCGGGCCCTGTCGGGCGCTGTCGGGCTCTGTCGGGCTCTGTCGGGCTCTGTCGGTCTCTGTCGGGCTCTGTCGGGCTCTGTCGGGTTCTGTCGGGCTCTGTCGGGCTCTACTGGGCCCTGTCGGGCCCTGTCGGGCTCTGTCGGGCCCTGTCGGGCCCTGTCGGGCTCTGTCGGGCTCTGTCGGGCTCTACTGGGCCCTGTCGGGCGCTGTCGGGCTCTGTCGGGCTCTGTCGGGCTCTGTCGGGCTCTGTCGGGCTCTACTGGGCCCTGTCGGGCCCTGTCGGGCCCTGTCGGTCTCTGTCGGGCTCTGTCGGGCTCTGTCGGGCCCTGTCGGGCTCTGTCGGGCTCTGTCGGGCCCTCTCGGGCTCTGTCGGGCTCTACTGGGCCCTGTCGGGCCCTGTCGGGCTCTGTCGGGCTCTGTCGGGCTCTGTCGGGCCCTGTCGGGCTCTGTCGGGCTCTGTCGGGCTCTACTGGGCCCTGTCGGACTCTGTCGGGCTCTGTCGGGCTCTGTCGGGCCCTGTCGGGCTCTGTCGGGCTCTGTCGGGCTCTGTCGGGCTCTACTGGGCCCTGTCGGGCCCTGTCGGGCTCTGTCGGGCTCTGTCGGGCTCTGTCGGGCTCTACTGGGCCCTGTCGGGCCCTGTCGGGCTCTGTCGGGCCCTGTCGGGCCCTGTGGGGCCCTGTCGGGCTCTGTCGGGCTCTGTCGGGCTCTACTGGGCCCTGTCGGGCTCTGTCGGGCTCTGTCGGGCTCTGTCGGGCCCTGACGGGCTCTGTCGGGCTCTGTCAGGCCCTGTCGGGCTCTGTCGGGCTCTGTCGGGCTCTGTCGGGCTCTACTGGGCTCTGTCGGGCTCTGTCGGGCCCTGTCGGGCTCTGTCGGGCTCTACTGGGCCCTGTCGGGCTCTGTCGGGCTCTGTCGGGCCCTGTCGGGCTCTGTCGGGCTCTGTCGGGCCCTGTCGGGCCCTGTCGGGCTCTGTCGGGCTCTGTCGGGCTCTACTGGGCCCTGTCGGGCTCTGTCGGGCTCTCTCGGGCCCTGTCGGGCTCTGTCGGGCTCTGTCGGGCCCTGTCGGGCCCTGTCGGGCTCTGTCGGGCTCTGTCGGGCTCTGTCGGGCTCTACTGGGCTCTGTCGGGCTCTACTGGGCTCTACTGGGCTCTGTCGGGCTCTGTCGGGCTCTGTCGGGCTCTACTGGGCTCTACTGGGCTCTGTCGGGCTCTGTCGGGCTCTGTCGGGCTCTGTCGGGCTCTACTGGGCCCTGTCGGGCCCTGTCGGGCCCTGTCGGGCTCTGTCAGGCTCGGTCGGGCCCTGTCGGGCTCTGTCGGGCTCTGTCGGGCTCTGTCGGGCTCTACTGGGCTCTGTCGGGCTCTGTCGGGCTCTGTCGGGCTCTACTGGCCTCTGTCGGGATCTGTCGGGCTCTGTCGGGCTCTGTCGGGCTCAACTGGTCTCTGTCGGGCTCTGTCGGGTTCTGTCGGGCTCTGTCGGGCTCTGTCGGGCTCTGTCGGGCTCTACTGGGCTCTACTGGGCTCTGTCGGGCTCTGTCGGGCTCTACTGGGCTCTGTCGGGCTCTGTCGGGGTCTGTCGGGCCCTGTCGGGCCCTGTCGGGCTCTGTCGGGCTCTGTCGGGCTCTGTCGGGTTCTGTCGGGCTCTGTCGGGCTCTGTCGGGCTCTTCTGGGCCCTTTCGGGCCCTGTCGGGCTCTGTCGGGCTCTGTCGGGCTCTGTCGGGCTCTACTGGGCCCTGTCGGGCCCTGTCGGGCCCTGTCGGGCTCTGTCGGGCTCTGTCGGGCTCTGTCGGGCTCTACTGGGCTCTGTCGGGCTCTGTCGGGTTCTGTCGGGCTATGTCGGGCTCTGTCGGGCTCTACTGGGCTCTGTCAGGCCCTGTCGGGCCCTGTCGGGCTCTGTCGGGCTCTACTGGGCCCTGTCGGGCCCTGTCGGGCCCTGTCGGGCTCTGTCGGGCTCTGTCGGGCTCTGTCGGGCTCTACTGGGCTCTGTCGGGCTCTGTCGGGTTCTGTCGGGCTCTGTCGGGCTCTGTCGGGCTCTACTGGGCTCTGTCAGGCCCTGTCGGGCCCTGTCGGGCTCTGTCGGGCCCTGTCGGGCCCTGTCGGGCTCTGTCGGGCTCTGTCGGGCTCTGTCGGGCTCTACTGGGCCCTGTCGGGCCCTGTCGGGCCCTGTCGGGCTCTGTCGGGCTCTGTCGGGCCCTGTCGGGCTCTGTCGGGCTCTGTCGGGCTCTACTGGGCTCTACTGGGCTCTGTCGGGCTCTGTCGGGCTCTACTGGGCCCTGTCGGGCCTTGTCGGGCCCTGACGGGCTCTGTCGGGCTCTACTGGGCTCTGTCGGGGTCTGTCGGGCTCTGTCGGGCCCTGTCGGGCTGTGTCGGGCTCTGTCGGGCCCTGTCGGGCTCTGTCGGGCTCTGTCGGGCTCTACTGGGCTCTGTCGGGCTCTGTCGGGCTCTACTGGGCCCTGTCGGGGTTGTCGGGCCCTGTCGGGCTCTGTCGGGCCCTGTCGGGCTCTGTCGGGCTCTGTCGGCCTCTGTCGGGCTCTGTCGGGCTCTACTGGGCTCTGTCGGGTTCTACTGGGCTCTACTGGGCCCTGTCGGGCCATGTCGGGCTCTGTCGGGCTCTGTCGGGCCCTGTCGGGCTCTGTCGGGCTCTGTCGGGCTCTGTCGGGCCCTGTCGGGCCCTGTCGGGCTCTGTCGGGCTCTGTCGGGCTCTACTGGGCCCTGTCGGGCTCTGTCGGGCTCTGTCGGGCCCTGTCGGGCTCTGTCGGGCTCTGTCGGGCCCTGTCGGGCTCTGTCGGGCTCTGTCGGGCTCTGTCGGGCTCTACTGGGCTCTGTCGGGCTCTACTGGGCTCTACTGGGCTCTGTCGGGCTCTGTCGGGCTCTGTCGGGCTCTGTCGGGCTCTACTGGGCCCTGTCGGGCCCTGTCGGGCCCTGTCGGGCTCTGTCAGGCTCGGTCGGGCCCTGTCGGGCTCTGTCGGGCTCTGTCGGGCTCTGTCGGGCTCTACTGGGCTCTGTCGGGCTCTGTCGGGCTCTGTCGGGCTCTACTGGCCTCTGTCGGGATCTGTCGGGCTCTGTCGGGCTCTGTCGGGCTCAACTGGTCTCTGTCGGGCTCTGTCGGGTTCTGTCGGGCTCTGTCGGGCTCTGTCGGGCTCTGTCGGGCTCTACTGGGCTCTACTGGGCTCTGTCGGGCTCTGTCGGGCTCTACTGGGCTCTGTCGGGCTCTGTCGGGGTCTGTCGGGCCCTGTCGGGCCCTGTCGGGCTCTGTCGGGCTCTGTCGGGCTCTGTCGGGTTCTGTCGGGCTCTGTCGGGCTCTGTCGGGCTCTTCTGGGCCCTTTCGGGCCCTGTCGGGCTCTGTCGGGCTCTGTCGGGCTCTGTCGGGCTCTACTGGGCCCTGTCGGGCCCTGTCGGGCCCTGTCGGGCTCTGTCGGGCTCTGTCGGGCTCTGTCGGGCTCTACTGGGCTCTGTCGGGCTCTGTCGGGTTCTGTCGGGCTCTGTCGGGCTCTGTCGGGCTCTACTGGGCTCTGTCAGGCCCTGTCGGGCCCTGTCGGGCTCTGTCGGGCTCTACTGGGCCCTGTCGGGCCCTGTCGGGCCCTGTCGGGCTCTGTCGGGCTCTGTCGGGCTCTGTCGGGCTCTATTGGGCTCTGTCGGGCTCTGTCGGGTTCTGTCGGGCTCTGTCGGGCTCTGTCGGGCTCTACTGGGCTCTGTCAGGCCCTGTCGGGCCCTGTCGGGCTCTGTCGGGCCCTGTCGGGCCCTGTCGGGCTCTGTCGGGCTCTGTCGGGCTCTGTCGGGCTCTACTGGGCCCTGTCGGGCCCTGTCGGGCCCTGTCGGGCTCTGTCGGGCTCTGTCGGGCCCTGTCGGGCTCTGTCGGGCTCTGTCGGGCTCTGTCGGGCTCTACTGGGCTCTACTGGGCTCTGTCGGGCTCTGTCGGGCTCTACTGGGCTCTGTCGGGGTCTGTCGGGCTCTGTCGGGCCCTGTCGGGCTCTGTCGGGCTCTGTCGGGCCCTGTCGGGCTCTGTCGGGCTCTGTCGGGCTCTACTGGGCTCTGTCGGGCTCTGTCGGGCTCTACTGGGCCCTGTCGGGGTTGTCGGGCCCTGTCGGGCTCTGTCGGGCCCTGTCGGGCTCTGTCGGGCTCTGTCGGCCTCTGTCGGGCTCTGTCGGGCTCTACTGGGCTCTGTCGGGTTCTACTGGGCTCTACTGGGCCCTGTCGGGCCATGTCGGGCTCTGTCGGGCTCTGTCGGGCCCTGTCGGGCTCTGTCGGGCTCTGTCGGGCCCTGTCGGGCCCTGTCGGGCTCTGTCGGGCTCTGTCGGGCCCTGTCGGGCTCTGTCGGGCTCTGTCGGGCTCTGTCGGGCTCTACTGGGCCCTGTCGGGCTCTGTCGGGCTCTGTCGGCCTCTGTCGGGCCCTGTCAGTCTCTGTCGGGCTCTGTCGGGCCCTGTCGGGCTCTGTCGGGCTCTGTCGGGCCCTGTCGGGCTCTGTCGGGCTCTGTCGGGCTCTGTCGGGCTCTACTGGGCTCTACTGGGCTCTGTCGGGCTCTGTCGGGCTCTACTGGGCCCTGTCGGGCCCTGTCGGGCTCTGTCGGGCTCTGTCGGGCTCTGTCGGGCTCTACTGGGCTCTACTGGGCTCTCTCGGGCTCTTTCGGGTTCTTTCGGGCTCTGTCGGGCTCTGTCGGGCTCTGTCGGGCCCTGTCGGGCTCTGTCGGGCTCTGTCGTGCCCTGTCGGGCCCTGTCGGGCTCTGTCGGGCCCTGTCGGGCTCTGTCGGGCTCTGTTGGGCCCTGTCGGGCTCTGTCGGGCTCTGTCGGGCCCTGTCGGGCTCTACTGGGCCCTGTCGGGCCCTGTCGGGCTCTGTCGGGCTCTGTCGGGCCCTGTCGGGCCCTGTCAGGCTCTGTCGGGCTCTGTCGGGCCCTGTCGGGCTCTGTCGGGCTCTGTCGGGCTCTACTGGGCTCTGTCGGGCTCTGTCGGGCTCTGTCGGGCTCTACTGGGCCCTGTCGGGCTCTGTCGGGCTCTGTCGGGCCCTGTCGGGCTCTGTCGGGCTCTGTCGGGCTCTACTGGGCTCTGTCGGGCTCTGTCGGGCTCTACTGGGCCCTGTCGGGCTCTGTCGGGCTCTGTCGGGCTCTGTCGGGCTCTGTCGGGCTCTACTGGGCTCTGTCGGGCTCTGTCGGGCTCTGTCGGGCTCTACTGGGCCCTGTCGGGCTCTGTCGGGCTCTGTCGGGCCCTGTCGGGCTCTGTCGGGCTCTGTCGGGCTCTACTGGGCTCTGTCGGGCTCTGTCGGGCTCTACTGGGCTCTGTCGGGCTCTGTCGGGCTCTACTGGGCCCTGTCGGGCTCTGTCGGGCTCTGTGGGGCCCTGTCGGGCTCTGTCGGGCTCTGTCGGGCTCTGTCGGGCCCTGTTGGGCTCTGTCGGGCCCTGTCGGGCCCTGTCGGGCTCTGTCGGGCTCTGTCGGGCCCTGTCGGGCTCTGTCGGGCTCTGTCGGGCTCTGTCGGGCTCTACTGGGCCCTGTCGGGTTCTGTGGGGCTCTGTCGGGCCCTGTCGGGCTCTGTCGGGCTCTGTCGGGCCCTGTCGGGCTCTGTCGGGCTCTACTGGGCCCTGTCGGGCCCTGTCGGGCCCTGTCGGGCTCTGTCGGGCTCTGTCGGGCTCTGTTGGGCTCTACTGGGCTCTACTGGGCTCTGTCGGGCTCTACTGGGCCCTGTCGGGCCCTGTTGGGCTCTGTCGGGCTCTGTCGGGCTCTGTCGGGCCCTGTCGGGCTCTTTCGGGCTCTGTCGTGCCCTGTCGGGCTCTGTCGGGCTCTGTCGGGCCCTGTCGGGCTCTATCGGGCCCTGTCGGGCTCTTTCGGGCCCTGTCGGGCCCTGTCGGGCTCTGTCGGGCTCTGTCGGGCCCTGTCGGGCTCTGTTGGGCTCTGTCGGGCTCTGTCGGGCTCTACTGGGCCCTGTCGGGCCCTGTCGGGCTCTGTCGGGCCCTGTCGGGCCCTGTCGGGCTCTGTCGGGCTCTGTCGGGCCCTGTCGGGCTCTACTGGGCCCTGTCGGGCTCTATCGGGCTCTGTCGGGCTCTACTGGGCCCTGTCGGGCTCTGTCGGGCTCTGTCGGGCCCTGTCGGGCCCTGTCGGACTCTGTCAGGCTCTGTCGGGCTCTGTCGGGCTCTACTGGGCCCTGTCGGGCTCTACTGGGCTCTACTGGGCTCTATCGGGCTCTTTCGGGCTCTACTGGGCCCTGTCGGGCTCTGTCGGGCTCTGTCGGGCCCTGTCGGGCTCTGTCGGGCTCTGTCGGGCTCTGTCGGGCTCTACTGGGCTCTACTGGTCTCTGTCGGGCTCTGTCGGGCTCTACTGGGCCCTGTCGGGCCCTGTCGGGCCCTGTCGGGCTCTGTCGGGCTCTACTGGGCTCTGTCGGGCTCTGTTGGGCTCTGTCGGGCTCTACTGGGCTCTGTCGGGCTCTGTCGGGCTCTGTCGGGCTCTACTGGGCCCTGTCGGGCTCTGTCGGCCCCTGTCGGGCTCTGTCGGGCTCTGTCGGGCCCTGTCGGGCTCTGTCGGGCTCTGTCGGGCTCTACTGGGCTCTGTCGGGCTCTGTCGGGCTCTGTCGGGCTCTGTCGGGCTCTACTGGGCCCTGTCGGGCTCTGTCGGGCTCTGTCGGGCCCTGTCGGGCTCTGTCGGGCTCTGTCGGGCCCTGTCGGGCTCTGTCGGGCCCTGTCGGGCCCTGTCGGGCTCAGTCGGGGTCTGTCGGGCCCTGTCGGGCTCTGTCGGGCTCTGTCGGGCTCTGTCGGGCTCTACTAGGCCCTGTCGGGCCCTGTCGGGCTCTGTCGGGCTCTGTCGGGCCCTGTCGGGCTCTGTCGGGCTCTGTCGGGCTGTGTTGGGCTCTGTCGGGCTCTACTGGGCTCTACTGGGCTCTGTCGGGCTCTGTCGGGCTCTACTGGGCCCTGTCGGGCCCTGTCGGGCTCTGTCGGGCTCTGTCGGGCTCTGTCGGGCTCTACTGGGCCCTGTCGGGCCCTGTCGGGCTCTGTCGGGCTCTGTCGGGCTCTGTCGGGCTCTACTGGGCTCTGTCGGGCTCTGTCTGGCTCTGTCGGGTTCTGTCGGGCTCTGTCGGGCTCTGTCGGGCTCTGTCGGGCCCTGTCGGGCTCTGTCGGGTTCTACTGGGCTCTACTGGGCCCTGTCGGGCCATGTCGGGTTCTGTCGGGCTCTGTCGGGCACTGTCGGGCTCTGTCGGGCTCTGTCGGGCTCTGTCGGGCCCTGTCGGGCTCTGTCGGGCTCTGTCGGGCTCTACTGGCTCTGTCGGGCTCTGTCCGGCTCTGTCGGGCTCTGTCGGGCCCTGTCGGGCTCTGTCGGGCTCTGTCGGCCTCTGTCGGGCCCTGTCAGGCTCTGTCGGGCTCTGTCGGGCCCTGTCGGGCTCTGTCGGGCTCTGTCGGGCTCTGTCGGGCTCTACTGGGCTCTGTCGGGCTCTGTCGGGCTCTGTCGGGCTCTACTGGGCCCTGTCGGGCTCTGTCGGGCTCTGTCGGGCTCTGTCGGGCCCTGTCGGGCCCTGTCGGGCTCTGTCGGGCTCTGTCGGGCTCTACTGGGCTCTGTCGGGCTCTGTCGGGCTCTGTCGGGCTCTGTCGGGCTCTACTGGGCCCTGTCGGGCTCTGTCGGGCTCTGTGGGGCCCTGTCGGGCTCTGTCGGGCTCTGTCGGGCTCTGTCGGGCCCATGTCGGGCTCTGTCGGGCCCTGTCGGGCCCTGTCGGGCCCTGTAGGGCTCTGTCGGGCTCTGTTGGGCCCTGTCGGGCTCTGTCGGGCTCTGTCGGGCTCTGTCGGGCTCTACTGGGCCCTGTCGGGCTCTGTCGGGCTCTGTCGGGCCCTGTCGGGCTCTGTCAGGCTCTGTCGGGCCCTGTCGGGATCTGTCGGGCTCTACTGGGCCCTGTCGGGCCCTGTCGGGCTCTGTCGGGCTCTGTCGGGCTCTGTCGGGCTCTACTGGGCTCTACTGGGCTCTGTCGGGCTCTACTGGGCCCTGTCGGGCCCTGTCGGGCTCTGTCGGGCCCTGTCGGGCTCTGTCGGGCTCTGTCGTGCCCTGTCGGGCTCCGTCGGGCTCTGTCGGGCCCTGTCGGGCTCTATCGGGCCCTGTCGGGCCCTGTCGGGCCCTGTCGGGCCCTGTCGGGCTCTGTCGGGCTCTGTCGGGCTCTGTCGGGCTCTGTCGGGCTCTATCGGGCTCTACTGGGCCCTGTCGGGCCCTGTCGGGCCCTGTCGGGCACTGTCGGGCTCTGTCGGGCCCTGTCGGGCTCTACTGGGCTCTACTGGGCTCTGTCGGGCTCTACTGGGCCCTGTCGGGCTCTGTCGGGCTCTGTCGGGCTCTGTCGGGCTCTGTCGGGCCCTGTCGGGCTCTGTCGGGCTCTGTCGGGCCCTGTCGGGCTCTGTCGGACTCTGTCGGGCTCTATCGGGCTCTACTGGGCCCTGTCGGGCCCTGTCGGGCCCTGTCGGGCACTGTCGGGCTCTGTCGGGCCCTGTCGGGCCCTGTCGGGCTCTGTCGGGCTCTGTCGGGCCCTGTCGGGCTCTACTGGGCCCTGTCGGGCTCTGTCGGGCTCTGTCGGGCTCTGTCGGGCTCTACTGGGCCCTGTCGGGCCCTGTCGGGCTCTGTCGGGCTCTGTCGGGCCCTGTCGGGCCCTGTCGGGCTCTGTCGGGCTCTGTCGGGCCCTGTCGGGCTCTGTCGGGCTCTGTCGGGCTCTACTGGGCTCTGTCGGGCTCTGTCGGGCTCTGTCGGGCTCTACTGGGCCCTGTCGGGCTCTGTCGGGCTCTGTCGGGCCCTGTCGGGCTCTGTCGGGCTCTGTCGGGCTCTACTGGGCTCTGTCGGGCTCTGTCGGGCTCTACTGGGCTCTGTCGGGCTCTGTCGGGCTCTACTGGGCCCTGTCGGGCTCTGTCGGGCTCTGTGGGGCCCTGTCGGGCTCTGTCGGGCTCTGTCGGGCTCTGTCGGGCCCTGTTGGGCTCTGTCGGGCCCTGTCGGGCCCTGTCGGGCTCTGTCGGGCTCTGTCGGGCCCTGTCGGGCTCTGTCGGGCTCTGTCGGGCTCTGTCGGGCTCTACTGGGCCCTGTCGGGCTCTGTGGGGCTCTGTCGGGCCCTGTCGGGCTCTGTCGGGATCTACTGGGCCCTGTCGGGCCCTGTCGGGCTCTGTCGGGCTCTGTCGGGCTCTACTGGGCTCTACTGGGCTCTGTCGGGCTCTACTGGGCCCTGTCGGGCCCTGTTGGGCTCTGTCGGGCTCTGTCGGGCTCTGTCGGGCCCTGTCGGGCTCTTTCGGGCTCTGTCGTGCCCTGTCGGGCTCTGTCGGGCTCTGTCGGGCCCTGTCGGGCTCTATCGGGCCCTGTCGGGCTCTTTCGGGCCCTGTCGGGCCCTGTCGGGCTCTGTCGGGCTCTGTCGGGCTCTGTCGGGCCCTGTCGGGCTCTGTCGGGCTCTGTCGGGCTCTATCGGGCTCTACTGGGCACTGTCGGGCCCTGTCGGGCTCTGTCGGGCCCTGTCGGGCCCTGTCGGGCTCTGTCGGGCTCTGTCGGGCCCTGTCGGGCTCTACTGGGCCCTGTCGGGCTCTGTCGGGCTCTGTCGGGCCCTGTCGGGCCCTGTCGGGCTCTGTCAGGCTCTGTCGGGCTCTGTCGGGCTCTACTGGGCCCTGTCGGGCCCTGTCGGGCCCTGTCGGGCTCTACTGGGCTCTACTGGGCTCTATCGGGCTCTTTCGGGCTCTACTGGGCCCTGTCGGGCTCTGTCGGGCCCTGTCGGGCCCTGTCGGGCTCTGTCGGGCTCTGTCGGGCTCTGTCGGGCTCTACTGGGCTCTACTGGTCTCTGTCGGGCTCTGTCGGGCTCTACTGGGCCCTGTCGGGCCCTGTCGTGCCCTGTCGGGCTCTGTCGGGCTCTACTGGGCTCTGTCAAGCTCTGTTGGGCTCTGTCGGGCTCTACTGGGCTCTGTCGGGCTCTGTCGGGCTCTGTCGGGCTCTACTGGGCCCTGTCGGGCTCTGTCGGCCCCTGTCGGGCTCTGTCGGGCTCTGTCGGGCCCTGTCGGGCTCCGTCGGGCTCTGTCGGGCTCTACTGGGCTCTGACGGGCTCTGTCGGGCTCTGTCGGGCTCTGTCGGGCTCTACTGGGCCCTGTCGGGCTCTGTCGGGCTCTGTCGGGCCCTGTCGGGCTCTGTCGGGCTCTGTCGGGCCCTGTCGGGCTCTGTCGGGCTCTGTCGGGCTCTGTCGGGCTCTACTAGGCCCTGTCGGGCCCTGTCGGGCTCTGTCGGGCTCTGTCGGGCCCTGTCGGGCTCTGTCGGGCTCTGTCGGGCTGTGTTGGGCTCTGTCGGGCTCTACTGGGCTCTACTGGGCTCTGTCGGGCTCTGTCGGGCTCTACTGGGCCCTGTCGGGCCCTGTCGGGCTCTGTCGGGCTCTGTCGGGCTCTGTCGGGCTCTGTCGGGTTCTGTCGGGCTCTGTCGGGCCCTGTCGGGCTCTGTCGGGCTCTGTTGGGCTCTGTCGGGCTCTACTGGGCTCTACTGGGCTCTGTCGGGCTCTGTCGGGTTCTGTCGGGTTCTGTCGGGCTCTGTCGGGCTCTGTCGGGCTCTGTCGGGCCCTGTCGGGCCCTGTCGGGCTCTGTCGGGCCCTGTCGGGCCCTGTCGGGCTCTGTCGGGCCCTGTCGGGCCCTGTCGGGCTCTGTCAGGCTCTACTGGGCTCTGTCAAGCTCTGTTGGGCTCTGTCGGGCTCTACTGGGCCCTGTCGGGCTCTGTCGGGCTCTGTCGGGCTCTACTGGGCCCTGTCGGGTCCTGTCGGGCCCTGTCGGGCTCTGTCGGGCTCTGTCGGGCTCTACTGGCTCTGTCGGCCCCTGTCGGGCCCTGTCGGGCTCTGTCGGGCTCTGTCGGGCCCTGTCGGGCCCTGTCGGGCTCTGTCGGGCTCTACTGGGCTCTGTCGGGCTCTGTCGGGCTCTGTCGGGCTCTGTCGGGCTCTACTGGGCCCTGTCGGGCTCTGTCGGGCTCTGTCGGGCCCTGTCGGGCCCTGTCGGGCTCTGTCGGGCTCTGTCGGGCTCTACTGGGCTCTGTCGGGCTCTGTCGGGCTCTGTCGGGCTCTGTCGGGCTCTACTGGGCCCTGTCGGGCTCTGTCGGGCTCTGTGGGGCCCTGTCGGGCTCTGTCGGGCTCTGTCGGGCTCTGTCGGGCCCATGTCGGGCTCTGTCGGGCCCTGTCGGGCCCTGTCGGGCCCTGTAGGGCTCTGTCGGGCTCTGTTGGGCCCTGTCGGGCTCTGTCGGGCTCTCTCGGGCTCTGTCGGGCTCTACTGGGCCCTGTCGGGCTCTGTCGGGCTCTGTCGGGCCCTGTCGGGCTCTGTCAGGCTCTGTCGGGCCCTGTCGGGATCTGTCGGGCTCTACTGGGCCCTGTCGGGCCCTGTCGGGCACTGTCGGGCTCTGTCGGGCTCTGTCGGGCTCTACTGGGCTCTACTGGGCTCTGTCGGGCTCTACTGGGCCCTGTCGGGCTCTGTCGGGCTCTGTCGGGCTCTGTCGGGCCCTGTCGGGCTCTGTCGGGCTCTGTCGTGCCCTGTCGGGCTCCGTCGGGCTCTGTCGGGCCCTGTCAGGCTCTATCGGGCCCTGTCGGGCTCTGTCGGGCCCTGTCGGGCCCTGTCGGGCCCTGTCGGGCTCTGTCGGGCTCTGTCGGGCCCTGTCGGGCTCTGTCGGGCTCTGTCGGGCTCTATCGGGCTCTACTGGGCCCTGTCGGGCCCTGTCGGGCCCTGTCGGGCACTGTCGGGCTCTGTCGGGCCCTGTCGGGCTCTACTGGGCTCTACTGGGCTCTGTCGGGCTCTACTGGGCCCTGTCGGGCCCTGTCGGGCTCTGTCGGGCTCTGTCGGGCTCTGTCGGGCCCTGTCGGGCTCTGTCGGGCCCTGTCGGGCTCTGTCGGACTCTGTCGGGCTCTATCGGGCTCTACTGGGCCCTGTCGGGCCCTGTCGGGCACTGTCGGGCTCTGTCGGGCCCTGTCGGGCTCTACTGGGCTCTACTGGGCTCTGTCGGGCTCTACTGGGCCCTGTCGGGCCCTGTCGGGCTCTGTCGGGCTCTGTCGGGCTCTGTCGGGCCCTGTCGGGCTCTGTCGGGCTCTGTCGGGCCCTGTCGGGCTCTGTCGGACTCTGTCGGGCTCTATCGGGCTCTACTGGGCCCTGTCGGGCCCTGTCGGGCCCTGTCGGGCACTGTCGGGCTCTGTCGGGCCCTGTCGGGCCCTGTCGGGCTCTGTCGGGCTCTGTCGGGCCCTGTCGGGCTCTACTGGGCCCTGTCGGGCTCTGTCGGGCTCTGTCGGGCTCTGTCGGGCTCTACTGGGCCCTGTCGGGCCCTGTCGGGCTCTGTCGGGCTCTGTCGGGCCCTGTCGGGCCCTGTCGGGCTCTGTCGGGCTCTGTCGGGCCCTGTCGGGCTCTGTCGGGCTCTGTCGGGCTCTACTGGGCTCTGTCGGGCTCTGTCGGGCTCTGTCGGGCTCTACTGGGCCCTGTCGGGCTCTGTCGGGCTCTGTCGGGCCCTGTCGGGCTCTGTCGGGCTCTGTCGGGCTCTACTGGGCTCTGTCGGGCTCTGTCGGGCTCTACTTGGCTCTGTCGGGCTCTGTCGGGCTCTACTGGGCCCTGTCGGGCTCTGTCGGGCTCTGTGGGGCCCTGTCGGGCTCTGTCGGGCTCTGTCGGGCTCTGTCGGGCCCTGTTGGGCTCTGTCGGGCCCTGTCGGGCCCTGTCGGGCTCTGTCGGGCCCTGTCGGGCCCTGTCGGGCTCTGTCGGGCTCTGTCGGGCTCTGTCGGGCTCTACTGGGCCCTGTCGGGTTCTGTGGGGCTCTGTCGGGCCCTGTCGGGCTCTGTCGGGCTCTGTCGGGCCCTGTCGGGCTCTGTCGGGCTCTACTGGGCCCTGTCGGGCCCTGTCGGGCCCTGTCGGGCTCTGTCGGGCTCTGTCGGGCTCTGTCGGGCTCTACTGGGCTCTACTGGGCTCTGTCGGGCTCTACTGGGCCCTGTCGGGCCCTGTTGGGCTCTGTCGGGCTCTGTCGGGCTCTGTCGGGCCCTGTCGGGCTCTTTCGGGCTCTGTCATGCCCTGTCGGGCTCTGTCGGGCTCTGTCGGGCCCTGTCGGGCTCTATCGGGCCCTGTCGGGCTCTTTCGGGCCCTGTCGGGCCCTGTCGGGCTCTGTCGGGCTCTGTCGGGCTCTGTCGGGCCCTGTCGGGCTCTGTCGGGCTCTGTCGGGCTCTATCGGGCTCTACTGGGCCCTGTCGGGCCCTGTCGGGCTCTGTCGGGCCCTGTCGGGCCCTGTCGGGCTCTGTCGGGCTCTGTCGGGCCCTGTCGGGCTCTACTGGGCCCTGTCGGGCTCTGTCGGGCTCTGTCGGGCCCTGTCGGGCCCTGTCGGGCTCTGTCAGGCTCTGTCGGGCTCTGTCGGGCTCTACTGGGCCCTGTCGGGCCCTGTCGGGCCCTGTCGGGCTCTACTGGGCTCTACTGGGCTCTATCGGGCTCTTTCGGGCTCTACTGGGCCCTGTCGGGCTCTGTCGGGCCCTGTCGGGCCCTGTCGGGCTCTGTCGGGCTCTGTCGGGCTCTGTCGGGCTCTACTGGGCCCTGTCGGGTCCTGTCGGGCCCTGTCGGGCTCTGTCGGGCTCTGTCGGGCTCTACTGGCTCTGTCGGCCCCTGTCGGGCCCTGTCGGGCTCTGTCGGGCTCTGTCGGGCCCTGTCGGGCCCTGTCGGGCTCTGTCGGGCTCTACTGGGCTCTGTCGGGCTCTGTCGGGCTCTGTCGGGCTCTGTCGGGCTCTACTGGGCCCTGTCGGGCTCTGTCGGGCTCTGTCGGGCCCTGTCGGGCCCTGTCGGGCTCTGTCGGGCTCTGTCGGGCTCTACTGGGCTCTGTCGGGCTCTGTCGGGCTCTGTCGGGCTCTGTCGGGCTCTACTGGGCCCTGTCGGGCTCTGTCGGGCTCTGTGGGGCCCTGTCGGGCTCTGTCGGGCTCTGTCGGGCTCTGTCGGGCCCATGTCGGGCTCTGTCGGGCCCTGTCGGGCCCTGTCGGGCCCTGTAGGGCTCTGTCGGGCTCTGTTGGGCCCTGTCGGGCTCTGTCGGGCTCTCTCGGGCTCTGTCGGGCTCTACTGGGCCCTGTCGGGCTCTGTCGGGCTCTGTCGGGCCCTGTCGGGCTCTGTCAGGCTCTGTCGGGCCCTGTCGGGATCTGTCGGGCTCTACTGGGCCCTGTCGGGCCCTGTCGGGCACTGTCGGGCTCTGTCGGGCTCTGTCGGGCTCTACTGGGCTCTACTGGGCTCTGTCGGGCTCTACTGGGCCCTGTCGGGCCCTGTCGGGCTCTGTCGGGCTCTGTCGGGCTCTGTCGGGCCCTGTCGGGCTCTGTCGGGCTCTGTCGTGCCCTGTCGGGCTCCGTCGGGCTCTGTCGGGCCCTGTCAGGCTCTATCGGGCCCTGTCGGGCTCTGTCGGGCCCTGTCGGGCCCTGTCGGGCCCTGTCGGGCTCTGTCGGGCTCTGTCGGGCCCTGTCGGGCTCTGTCGGGCTCTGTCGGGCTCTATCGGGCTCTACTGGGCCCTGTCGGGCCCTGTCGGGCCCTGTCGGGCACTGTCGGGCTCTGTCGGGCCCTGTCGGGCTCTACTGGGCTCTACTGGGCTCTGTCGGGCTCTACTGGGCCCTGTCGGGCCCTGTCGGGCTCTGTCGGGCTCTGTCGGGCTCTGTCGGGCCCTGTCGGGCTCTGTCGGGCCCTGTCGGGCTCTGTCGGACTCTGTCGGGCTCTATCGGGCTCTACTGGGCCCTGTCGGGCCCTGTCGGGCACTGTCGGGCTCTGTCGGGCCCTGTCGGGCTCTGTCAGGCTCTGTCGGGCCCTGTCGGGATCTGTCGGGCTCTACTGGGCCCTGTCGGGCCCTGTCGGGCTCTGTCGGGCTCTGTCGGGCTCTGTCGGGCTCTACTGGGCTCTACTGGGCTCTGTCGGGCTCTACTGGGCCCTGTCGGGCCCTGTCGGGCTCTGTCGGGCCCTGTCGGGCTCTGTCGGGCTCTGTCGGGCTCTGTCGGGCCCTGTCGGGCTCTACTGGGCTCTACTGGGCTCTGTCGGGCTCTACTGGGCCCTGTCGGGCTCTGTCGGGCTCTGTCGGGCTCTGTCGGGCTCTGTCGGGCCCTGTCGGGCTCTGTCGGGCTCTGTCGGGCCCTGTCGGGCTCTGTCGGACTCTGTCGGGCTCTATCGGGCTCTACTGGGCCCTGTCGGGCCCTGTCGGGCCCTGTCGGGCACTGTCGGGCTCTGTCGGGCCCTGTCGGGCCCTGTCGGGCTCTGTCGGGCTCTGTCGGGCCCTGTCGGGCTCTACTGGGCCCTGTCGGGCTCTGTCGGGCTCTGTCGGGCTCTGTCGGGCTCTACTGGGCCCTGTCGGGCCCTGTCGGGCTCTGTCGGGCTCTGTCGGGCCCTGTCGGGCCCTGTCGGGCTCTGTCGGGCTCTGTCGGGCCCTGTCGGGCTCTGTCGGGCTCTGTCGGGCTCTACTGGGCTCTGTCGGGCTCTGTCGGGCTCTGTCGGGCTCTACTGGGCCCTGTCGGGCTCTGTCGGGCTCTGTCGGGCCCTGTCGGGCTCTGTCGGGCTCTGTCGGGCTCTACTGGGCTCTGTCGGGCTCTGTCGGGCTCTACTGGGCTCTGTCGGGCTCTGTCGGGCTCTACTGGGCCCTGTCGGGCTCTGTCGGGCTCTGTGGGGCCCTGTCGGGCTCTGTCGGGCTCTGTCGGGCTCTGTCGGGCCCTGTTGGGCTCTGTCGGGCCCTGTCGGGCCCTGTCGGGCTCTGTCGGGCTCTGTCGGGCCCTGTCGGGCTCTGTCGGGCTCTGTCGGGCTCTGTCGGGCTCTACTGGGCCCTGTCGGGCTCTGTGGGGCTCTGTCGGGCCCTGTCGGGCTCTGTCGGGATCTACTGGGCCCTGTCGGGCCCTGTCGGGCTCTGTCGGGCTCTGTCGGGCTCTACTGGGCTCTACTGGGCTCTGTCGGGCTCTACTGGGCCCTGTCGGGCCCTGTTGGGCTCTGTCGGGCTCTGTCGGGCTCTGTCGGGCCCTGTCGGGCTCTTTCGGGCTCTGTCGTGCCCTGTCGGGCTCTGTCGGGCTCTGTCGGGCCCTGTCGGGCTCTATCGGGCCCTGTCGGGCTCTTTCGGGCCCTGTCGGGCCCTGTCGGGCTCTGTCGGGCTCTGTCGGGCTCTGTCGGGCCCTGTCGGGCTCTGTCGGGCTCTGTCGGGCTCTATCGGGCTCTACTGGGCACTGTCGGGCCCTGTCGGGCTCTGTCGGGCCCTGTCGGGCCCTGTCGGGCTCTGTCGGGCTCTGTCGGGCCCTGTCGGGCTCTACTGGGCCCTGTCGGGCTCTGTCGGGCTCTGTCGGGCCCTGTCGGGCCCTGTCGGGCTCTGTCAGGCTCTGTCGGGCTCTGTCGGGCTCTACTGGGCCCTGTCGGGCCCTGTCGGGCCCTGTCGGGCTCTACTGGGCTCTACTGGGCTCTATCGGGCTCTTTCGGGCTCTACTGGGCCCTGTCGGGCTCTGTCGGGCCCTGTCGGGCCCTGTCGGGCTCTGTCGGGCTCTGTCGGGCTCTGTCGGGCTCTACTGGGCTCTACTGGTCTCTGTCGGGCTCTGTCGGGCTCTACTGGGCCCTGTCGGGCCCTGTCGTGCCCTGTCGGGCTCTGTCGGGCTCTACTGGGCTCTGTCAAGCTCTGTTGGGCTCTGTCGGGCTCTACTGGGCTCTGTCGGGCTCTGTCGGGCTCTGTCGGGCTCTACTGGGCCCTGTCGGGCTCTGTCGGCCCCTGTCGGGCTCTGTCGGGCTCTGTCGGGCCCTGTCGGGCTCCGTCGGGCTCTGTCGGGCTCTACTGGGCCCTGACGGGCTCTGTCGGGCTCTGTCGGGCTCTGTCGGGCTCTACTGGGCCCTGTCGGGCTCTGTCGGGCTCTGTCGGGCCCTGTCGGGCTCTGTCGGGCTCTGTCGGGCCCTGTCGGGCTCTGTCGGGCTCTGTCGGGCTCTGTCGGGCTCTACTAGGCCCTGTCGGGCCCTGTCGGGCTCTGTCGGGCTCTGTCGGGCCCTGTCGGGCTCTGTCGGGCTCTGTCGGGCTGTGTTGGGCTCTGTCGGGCTCTACTGGGCTCTACTGGGCTCTGTCGGGCTCTGTCGGGCTCTACTGGGCCCTGTCGGGCCCTGTCGGGCTCTGTCGGGCTCTGTCGGGCTCTGTCGGGCTCTGTCGGGTTCTGTCGGGCTCTGTCGGGCCCTGTCGGGCTCTGTCGGGCTCTGTTGGGCTCTGTCGGGCTCTACTGGGCTCTACTGGGCTCTGTCGGGCTCTGTCGGGTTCTGTCGGGTTCTGTCGGGCTCTGTCGGGCTCTGTCGGGCTCTGTCGGGCCCTGTCGGGCCCTGTCGGGCTCTGTCGGGCCCTGTCGGGCCCTGTCGGGCTCTGTCGGGCCCTGTCGGGCCCTGTCGGGCTCTGTCAGGCTCTACTGGGCTCTGTCAAGCTCTGTTGGGCTCTGTCGGGCTCTACTGGGCCCTGTCGGGCTCTGTCGGGCTCTGTCGGGCTCTACTGGGCCCTGTCGGGTCCTGTCGGGCCCTGTCGGGCTCTGTCGGGCTCTGTCGGGCTCTACTGGCTCTGTCGGCCCCTGTCGGGCCCTGTCGGGCTCTGTCGGGCTCTGTCGGGCCCTGTCGGGCCCTGTCGGGCTCTGTCGGGCTCTACTGGGCTCTGTCGGGCTCTGTCGGGCTCTGTCGGGCTCTGTCGGGCTCTACTGGGCCCTGTCGGGCTCTGTCGGGCTCTGTCGGGCCCTGTCGGGCCCTGTCGGGCTCTGTCGGGCTCTGTCGGGCTCTACTGGGCTCTGTCGGGCTCTGTCGGGCTCTGTCGGGCTCTGTCGGGCTCTACTGGGCCCTGTCGGGCTCTGTCGGGCTCTGTGGGGCCCTGTCGGGCTCTGTCGGGCTCTGTCGGGCTCTGTCGGGCCCATGTCGGGCTCTGTCGGGCCCTGTCGGGCCCTGTCGGGCCCTGTAGGGCTCTGTCGGGCTCTGTTGGGCCCTGTCGGGCTCTGTCGGGCTCTCTCGGGCTCTGTCGGGCTCTACTGGGCCCTGTCGGGCTCTGTCGGGCTCTGTCGGGCCCTGTCGGGCTCTGTCAGGCTCTGTCGGGCCCTGTCGGGATCTGTCGGGCTCTACTGGGCCCTGTCGGGCCCTGTCGGGCACTGTCGGGCTCTGTCGGGCTCTGTCGGGCTCTACTGGGCTCTACTGGGCTCTGTCGGGCTCTACTGGGCCCTGTCGGGCCCTGTCGGGCTCTGTCGGGCTCTGTCGGGCTCTGTCGGGCCCTGTCGGGCTCTGTCGGGCTCTGTCGTGCCCTGTCGGGCTCCGTCGGGCTCTGTCGGGCCCTGTCAGGCTCTATCGGGCCCTGTCGGGCTCTGTCGGGCCCTGTCGGGCCCTGTCGGGCCCTGTCGGGCTCTGTCGGGCTCTGTCGGGCCCTGTCGGGCTCTGTCGGGCTCTGTCGGGCTCTATCGGGCTCTACTGGGCCCTGTCGGGCCCTGTCGGGCCCTGTCGGGCACTGTCGGGCTCTGTCGGGCCCTGTCGGGCTCTACTGGGCTCTACTGGGCTCTGTCGGGCTCTACTGGGCCCTGTCGGGCCCTGTCGGGCTCTGTCGGGCTCTGTCGGGCTCTGTCGGGCCCTGTCGGGCTCTGTCGGGCCCTGTCGGGCTCTGTCGGACTCTGTCGGGCTCTATCGGGCTCTACTGGGCCCTGTCGGGCCCTGTCGGGCACTGTCGGGCTCTGTCGGGCCCTGTCGGGCTCTACTGGGCTCTACTGGGCTCTGTCGGGCTCTACTGGGCCCTGTCGGGCCCTGTCGGGCTCTGTCGGGCTCTGTCGGGCTCTGTCGGGCCCTGTCGGGCTCTGTCGGGCTCTGTCGGGCCCTGTCGGGCTCTGTCGGACTCTGTCGGGCTCTATCGGGCTCTACTGGGCCCTGTCGGGCCCTGTCGGGCCCTGTCGGGCACTGTCGGGCTCTGTCGGGCCCTGTCGGGCCCTGTCGGGCTCTGTCGGGCTCTGTCGGGCCCTGTCGGGCTCTACTGGGCCCTGTCGGGCTCTGTCGGGCTCTGTCGGGCTCTGTCGGGCTCTACTGGGCCCTGTCGGGCCCTGTCGGGCTCTGTCGGGCTCTGTCGGGCCCTGTCGGGCCCTGTCGGGCTCTGTCGGGCTCTGTCGGGCCCTGTCGGGCTCTGTCGGGCTCTGTCGGGCTCTACTGGGCTCTGTCGGGCTCTGTCGGGCTCTGTCGGGCTCTACTGGGCCCTGTCGGGCTCTGTCGGGCTCTGTCGGGCCCTGTCGGGCTCTGTCGGGCTCTGTCGGGCTCTACTGGGCTCTGTCGGGCTCTGTCGGGCTCTACTTGGCTCTGTCGGGCTCTGTCGGGCTCTACTGGGCCCTGTCGGGCTCTGTCGGGCTCTGTGGGGCCCTGTCGGGCTCTGTCGGGCTCTGTCGGGCTCTGTCGGGCCCTGTTGGGCTCTGTCGGGCCCTGTCGGGCCCTGTCGGGCTCTGTCGGGCCCTGTCGGGCCCTGTCGGGCTCTGTCGGGCTCTGTCGGGCTCTGTCGGGCTCTACTGGGCCCTGTCGGGTTCTGTGGGGCTCTGTCGGGCCCTGTCGGGCTCTGTCGGGCTCTGTCGGGCCCTGTCGGGCTCTGTCGGGCTCTACTGGGCCCTGTCGGGCCCTGTCGGGCCCTGTCGGGCTCTGTCGGGCTCTGTCGGGCTCTGTCGGGCTCTACTGGGCTCTACTGGGCTCTGTCGGGCTCTACTGGGCCCTGTCGGGCCCTGTTGGGCTCTGTCGGGCTCTGTCGGGCTCTGTCGGGCCCTGTCGGGCTCTTTCGGGCTCTGTCATGCCCTGTCGGGCTCTGTCGGGCTCTGTCGGGCCCTGTCGGGCTCTATCGGGCCCTGTCGGGCTCTTTCGGGCCCTGTCGGGCCCTGTCGGGCTCTGTCGGGCTCTGTCGGGCTCTGTCGGGCCCTGTCGGGCTCTGTCGGGCTCTGTCGGGCTCTATCGGGCTCTACTGGGCCCTGTCGGGCCCTGTCGGGCTCTGTCGGGCCCTGTCGGGCCCTGTCGGGCTCTGTCGGGCTCTGTCGGGCCCTGTCGGGCTCTACTGGGCCCTGTCGGGCTCTGTCGGGCTCTGTCGGGCCCTGTCGGGCCCTGTCGGGCTCTGTCAGGCTCTGTCGGGCTCTGTCGGGCTCTACTGGGCCCTGTCGGGCCCTGTCGGGCCCTGTCGGGCTCTACTGGGCTCTACTGGGCTCTATCGGGCTCTTTCGGGCTCTACTGGGCCCTGTCGGGCTCTGTCGGGCCCTGTCGGGCCCTGTCGGGCTCTGTCGGGCTCTGTCGGGCTCTGTCGGGCTCTACTGGGCCCTGTCGGGTCCTGTCGGGCCCTGTCGGGCTCTGTCGGGCTCTGTCGGGCTCTACTGGCTCTGTCGGCCCCTGTCGGGCCCTGTCGGGCTCTGTCGGGCTCTGTCGGGCCCTGTCGGGCCCTGTCGGGCTCTGTCGGGCTCTACTGGGCTCTGTCGGGCTCTGTCGGGCTCTGTCGGGCTCTGTCGGGCTCTACTGGGCCCTGTCGGGCTCTGTCGGGCTCTGTCGGGCCCTGTCGGGCCCTGTCGGGCTCTGTCGGGCTCTGTCGGGCTCTACTGGGCTCTGTCGGGCTCTGTCGGGCTCTGTCGGGCTCTGTCGGGCTCTACTGGGCCCTGTCGGGCTCTGTCGGGCTCTGTGGGGCCCTGTCGGGCTCTGTCGGGCTCTGTCGGGCTCTGTCGGGCCCATGTCGGGCTCTGTCGGGCCCTGTCGGGCCCTGTCGGGCCCTGTAGGGCTCTGTCGGGCTCTGTTGGGCCCTGTCGGGCTCTGTCGGGCTCTCTCGGGCTCTGTCGGGCTCTACTGGGCCCTGTCGGGCTCTGTCGGGCTCTGTCGGGCCCTGTCGGGCTCTGTCAGGCTCTGTCGGGCCCTGTCGGGATCTGTCGGGCTCTACTGGGCCCTGTCGGGCCCTGTCGGGCACTGTCGGGCTCTGTCGGGCTCTGTCGGGCTCTACTGGGCTCTACTGGGCTCTGTCGGGCTCTACTGGGCCCTGTCGGGCCCTGTCGGGCTCTGTCGGGCTCTGTCGGGCTCTGTCGGGCCCTGTCGGGCTCTGTCGGGCTCTGTCGTGCCCTGTCGGGCTCCGTCGGGCTCTGTCGGGCCCTGTCAGGCTCTATCGGGCCCTGTCGGGCTCTGTCGGGCCCTGTCGGGCCCTGTCGGGCCCTGTCGGGCTCTGTCGGGCTCTGTCGGGCCCTGTCGGGCTCTGTCGGGCTCTGTCGGGCTCTATCGGGCTCTACTGGGCCCTGTCGGGCCCTGTCGGGCCCTGTCGGGCACTGTCGGGCTCTGTCGGGCCCTGTCGGGCTCTACTGGGCTCTACTGGGCTCTGTCGGGCTCTACTGGGCCCTGTCGGGCCCTGTCGGGCTCTGTCGGGCTCTGTCGGGCTCTGTCGGGCCCTGTCGGGCTCTGTCGGGCCCTGTCGGGCTCTGTCGGACTCTGTCGGGCTCTATCGGGCTCTACTGGGCCCTGTCGGGCCCTGTCGGGCACTGTCGGGCTCTGTCGGGCCCTGTCGGGCTCTACTGGGCTCTACTGGGCTCTGTCGGGCTCTACTGGGCCCTGTCGGGCCCTGTCGGGCTCTGTCGGGCTCTGTCGGGCTCTGTCGGGCCCTGTCGGGCTCTGTCGGGCTCTGTCGGGCCCTGTCGGGCTCTGTCGGACTCTGTCGGGCTCTATCGGGCTCTACTGGGCCCTGTCGGGCCCTGTCGGGCCCTGTCGGGCACTGTCGGGCTCTGTCGGGCCCTGTCGGGCCCTGTCGGGCTCTGTCGGGCTCTGTCGGGCCCTGTCGGGCTCTACTGGGCCCTGTCGGGCCCTGTCTGGCTCTGTCGGGCCCTGTCGGGCCCTGTCGGGCTCTGTCGGGCTCTGTCGGGCCCTGTCGGGCTCTGTCGGGCTCTACTGGGCCCTGTCGGGCCCTGTCGGGCTCTGTCGGGCTCTACTGGGCTCTGTCGGGCTCTGTCGGGCTGTACTGGGCCCTGTCGGGTTCTGTCGGGCTCTGTCGGGCCCTGTCGGGCTCTGTCGGGCTCTGTCGGGCCCTGTCGGGCTCTGTCGGGCTCTGTCGGGCCCTGTCGGGCTCTGTCGGGCTCTGTCGGGCCCTGTCGGGCTCTGTCGGGCTCTGTCGGGCTCTGTCGGGCTCTACTGGGCTCTGTCGGGCCCTGTCGGGCTCTGTCGGGCTCTGTCGGGCCCTGTCGGGCTCTGTCGGGCTCTGTCGGGCTCTGTCGGGCTCTACTGGGCTCTGTCGGGCTCTGTCGGGCTCTGTCGGGCTCTGTCGGGCTCAACTGGTCTCTGACGGGCTCTGTCGGGTTCTGTCGGGCTCTGTCGGGCTCTGTCGGGCTCTACTGGGCTCTACTGGGCTCTGTCGGGCTCTGTCGGGCTCTACTGGGCCCTGTCGGGCCCTGTCGGGCCCTGTCAGGCTCTGTCGGGCTCTACTGGGCTCTGTCAGGCTCTGTCGGGCTCTGTCGGGACCTGTCGGGCTCTGTCGGGCTCTGTCGGGCCCTGTCGGGCTCTGTCGGGCTATGTCGGGCTCTGTCGGGCTCTACTGGGCTCTGTCGGGCTCTGTCGGGCTCTGTCGGGCTCTACTGGGCCCTGTCGGGCTCTGTCGGGCCCTGTCGGGCTCTGTCGGGCTCTGTCGGGCTCTGTCGGGCCCTGTCGGGCTCTGTCGGGCTCTGTCGGGCTCTGTCGGGCTCTACTGGGCTCTGTCGGGCTCTACTGGGCTCTACTGGGCCCTGTCGGGCTCTGTCGGGCTCTGTCGGGCTCTGTCGGGCTCTACTGGGCTCTGTCGGGCTCTGTCGGGCCCTGTTGGGACCTGTCGGGCTCTGTCGGGCTCTGTCGGGCCCTGTCGGGCTCTGTCGGGCTCTGTCGGGCTCTACTGGGCCCTGTCGGGCTCTGTCGGGCTCTGTCGGGCCCTGTCGGGCTCTGTCGGGCTCTGTCGGGCCCTGTCGGGCTCTGTCGGGCTCTACTGGGCCCTGTCGGGCCCTGTCGGGCTCTGTCGTGCTCTGTCGGGCTCTGTCGGGCTCTGTCGGGCCCTGTCGGGCTCTGTCGGGCTCTACTGGGCCCTGTCGGGCCCTGTCGGGCTCTGTCGGGCTCTACTGGGCCCTGTCGGGCCCTGTGGGGCTCTACTGGGCCCTGTCGGGCCCTGTCGGGCTCTGTCGGGCTCTACTGGGCTCTGTCGGGCTCTGTCGGGCTCTACTGGGCCCTGTCGGGCCCTGTCGGGCTCTGTCGGGCTCTACTGGGCCCTGTCGGGCTCTGTCGGGCCCTGTCGGGCCCTGTCGGGCTCTGTCGGGCTCTGTCGGGCTCTGTCGGTCCCTGTCGGGCTCTGTCGGGCTCTGTCGGGCCCTGTCGGGCCCTGTCGGGCTCTGTCGGGCTCTGTCGGGCTCTGTCGGGCTCTACTGGGCTCTGTCGGGCTCTGTCGGGCTCTGTCGGGCTCTACTGGGACCTGTCGGGCTCTGTCAGGCTCTGTCGGGCCCTGTCGGGCTCTGTCGGGCTCTGTCGGGCCCTGTCGGCCCCTGTCGGGCCCTGTCGGGCTCTGTCGGGCTCTGTCGGGCTCTACTGGGCTCTGTCGGGCTCTGCTGGGCTCTACTGGGCCCTGTCGGGCTCTGTCGGGCTCTGTCGGGCTCTGTCGGGCTCTGTCGGGCTCTACTGGGCTCTGTCGGGCCCTGTCGGGCTCTGTCGGGCCCTGTCGGGCTCTGTCGGGCTCTGTCGGGCTCTGTCGGGCTCTACTGGGCTCTGTCGGGCTCTGTCGGGCTCTGTCGGACTCTACTGGGCCCTGTCGGGCCCTGTCGGGCTCTGTCGGGCTCTGTCGGGCTCTGTTGGGCTCAACTGGTCCCTGTCGGTCTGTGTCGGATTCTGTCGGGCTCTGTCGGGCTCTGTCGGGCTCTGTCGGGCTCTACTGGGCTCTACTGGGCTCTGTCGGGCTCTGTCGGGCTCTACTGGGCCCTGTCGGGCTCTGTCGGGCTCTGTCGGGCCCTGTCGGGCTCTGTCGGGCTCTGTCGGGCTCTGTCGGGCTCTACTGGGCTCTGTCGGGCTCTGTCGGGCTCTGTCGGGCTCTACTGGGCCCTGTCGTGCCCTGTCGGGCTCTGTCGGGCTCAACTGGTCTCTGTCGGGCTCTGTCGGGCCCTGTCGGGCCCTGTCGGGCTCTGTCGGGCTTTGTCGGACTCTATCGGGCTCTACTGGGCCCTGTCGGGCCCTGTCGGGCCCTGTCGGGCACTGTCGGGCTCTGTCGGGCCCTGTCGGGCTCTACTGGGCTCTACTGGGCTCTGTCGGGCTCTACTGGGCCCTGTCGGGCCCTGTCGGGCTCTGTCGGGCTCTGTCGGGCTCTGTCGGGCCCTGTCGGGCTCTGTCGGGCCCTGTCGGGCTCTGTCGGACTCTGTCGGGCTCTATCGGGCTCTACTGGGCCCTGTCGGGCCCTGTCGGGCACTGTCGGGCTCTGTCGGGCCCTGTCGGGCTCTACTGGGCTCTACTGGGCTCTGTCGGGCTCTACTGGGCCCTGTCGGGCCCTGTCGGGCTCTGTCGGGCTCTGTCGGGCTCTGTCGGGCCCTGTCGGGCTCTGTCGGGCTCTGTCGGGCCCTGTCGGGCTCTGTCGGACTCTGTCGGGCTCTATCGGGCTCTACTGGGCCCTGTCGGGCCCTGTCGGGCCCTGTCGGGCACTGTCGGGCTCTGTCGGGCCCTGTCGGGCCCTGTCGGGCTCTGTCGGGCTCTGTCGGGCCCTGTCGGGCTCTACTGGGCCCTGTCGGGCTCTGTCGGGCTCTGTCGGGCTCTGTCGGGCTCTACTGGGCCCTGTCGGGCCCTGTCGGGCTCTGTCGGGCTCTGTCGGGCCCTGTCGGGCCCTGTCGGGCTCTGTCGGGCTCTGTCGGGCCCTGTCGGGCTCTGTCGGGCTCTGTCGGGCTCTACTGGGCTCTGTCGGGCTCTGTCGGGCTCTGTCGGGCTCTACTGGGCCCTGTCGGGCTCTGTCGGGCTCTGTCGGGCCCTGTCGGGCTCTGTCGGGCTCTGTCGGGCTCTACTGGGCTCTGTCGGGCTCTGTCGGGCTCTACTTGGCTCTGTCGGGCTCTGTCGGGCTCTACTGGGCCCTGTCGGGCTCTGTCGGGCTCTGTGGGGCCCTGTCGGGCTCTGTCGGGCTCTGTCGGGCTCTGTCGGGCCCTGTTGGGCTCTGTCGGGCCCTGTCGGGCCCTGTCGGGCTCTGTCGGGCCCTGTCGGGCCCTGTCGGGCTCTGTCGGGCTCTGTCGGGCTCTGTCGGGCTCTACTGGGCCCTGTCGGGTTCTGTGGGGCTCTGTCGGGCCCTGTCGGGCTCTGTCGGGCTCTGTCGGGCCCTGTCGGGCTCTGTCGGGCTCTACTGGGCCCTGTCGGGCCCTGTCGGGCCCTGTCGGGCTCTGTTGGGCTCTGTCGGGCTCTGTCGGGCTCTACTGGGCTCTACTGGGCTCTGTCGGGCTCTACTGGGCCCTGTCGGGCCCTGTTGGGCTCTGTCGGGCTCTGTCGGGCTCTGTCGGGCCCTGTCGGGCTCTTTCGGGCTCTGTCGTGCCCTGTCGGGCTCTGTCGGGCTCTGTCGGGCCCTGTCGGGCTCTATCGGGCCCTGTCGGGCTCTTTCGGGCCCTGTCGGGCCCTGTCGGGCTCTGTCGGGCTCTGTCGGGCTCTGTCGGGCCCTGTCGGGCTCTGTCGGGCTCTGTCGGGCTCTATCGGGCTCTACTGGGCCCTGTCGGGCCCTGTCGGGCTCTGTCGGGCCCTGTCGGGCCCTGTCGGGCTCTGTCGGGCTCTGTCGGGCCCTGTCGGGCTCTACTGGGCCCTGTCGGGCTCTGTCGGGCTCTGTCGGGCCCTGTCGGGCCCTGTCGGGCTCTGTCAGGCTCTGTCGGGCTCTGTCGGGCTCTACTGGGCCCTGTCGGGCCCTGTCGGGCCCTGTCGGGCTCTACTGGGCTCTACTGGGCTCTATCGGGCTCTTTCGGGCTCTACTGGGCCCTGTCGGGCTCTGTCGGGCCCTGTCGGGCCCTGTCGGGCTCTGTCGGGCTCTGTCGGGCTCTGTCGGGCTCTACTGGGCTCTACTGGTCTCTGTCGGGCTCTGTCGGGCTCTACTGGGCCCTGTCGGGCCCTGTCGGGCCCTGTCGGGCTCTGTCGGGCTCTACTGGGCTCTGTCAAGCTCTGTTGGGCTCTGTCGGGCTCTACTGGGCTCTGTCGGGCTCTGTCGGGCTCTGTCGGGCTCTACTGGGCCCTGTCGGGCTCTGTCGGCCCCTGTCGGGCTCTGTCGGGCTCTGTCGGGCCCTGTCGGGCTCTGTCGGGCTCTGTCGGGCTCTACTGGGCTCTGACGGGCTCTGTCGGGCTCTGTCGGGCTCTGTCGGGCTCTACTGGGCCCTGTCAGGCTCTGTCGGGCTCTGTCGGGCCCTGTCGGGCTCTGTCGGGCCCTGTCGGGCCCTGTCGGGCTCAGTCGGGGTCTGTCGGGCCCTGTCGGGCTCTGTCGGGCTCTGTCGGGCTCTGTCGGGCTCTACTAGGCCCTGTCGGGCCCTGTCGGGCTCTGTCGGGCTCTGTCGGGCCCTGTCGGGCTCTGTCGGGCTCTGTCGGGCTGTGTTGGGCTCTGTCGGGCTCTACTGGGCTCTACTGGGCTCTGTTGGGCTCTGTCGGGCTCTACTGGGCCCTGTCGGGCCCTGTCGGGCTCTGTCGGGCTCTGTCGGGCTCTGTCGGGCTCTGTCGGGCTCTACTGGGCCCTGTCGGGCCCTGTCGGGCTCTGTCGGGCTCTGTCGGGCTCTGTCGGGCTCTACTGGGCTCTACTGGGCTCTGTCGGGCTCTGTCGGGTTCTGTCGGGCTCTGTCGGGCTCTGTCGGGCTCTGTCGGGCCCTGTCGGGCTCTGTCGGGCTCTGTCGTGCCCTGTCGGGCCCTGTCGGGCTCTGTCGGGCCCTGTCGGGCTCTGTCGGGCTCTGTCGGGCTCTACTGGGCCCTGTCGGGTCCTGTCGGGCCCTGTCGGGCTCTGTCGGGCTCTGTCGGGCTCTACTGGCTCTGTCGGCCCCTGTCGGGCCCTGTCGGGCTCTGTCGGGCTCTGTCGGGCCCTGTCGGGCCCTGTCGGGCTCTGTCGGGCTCTACTGGGCTCTGTCGGGCTCTGTCGGGCTCTGTCGGGCTCTGTCGGGCTCTACTGGGCCCTGTCGGGCTCTGTCGGGCTCTGTCGGGCCCTGTCGGGCCCTGTCGGGCTCTGTCGGGCTCTGTCGGGCTCTGTGGGGCCCTGTCGGGCTCTGTCGGGCTCTGTCGGGCTCTGTCGGGCCCATGTCGGGCTCTGTCGGGCCCTGTCGGGCCCTGTCGGGCCCTGTAGGGCTCTGTCGGGCTCTGTTGGGCCCTGTCGGGCTCTGTCGGGCTCTCTCGGGCTCTGTCGGGCTCTACTGGGCCCTGTCGGGCTCTGTCGGGCTCTGTCGGGCCCTGTCGGGCTCTGTCAGGCTCTATCGGGCCCTTTCGGGATCTGTCGGGCTCTACTGGGCCCTGTCGGGGCCTGTCGGGCTCTGTCGGGCTCTGTCGGGCTCTAGTGGGCTCTACTGGGCTCTACTGGGCTCTGTCGGGCTCTACTGGGCCCTGTCGGGCCCTGTCGGGCTCTGTCGGGCTCTGTCGGGCTCTGTCGGGCCCTGTCGGGCTCTGTCGGGCTCTGTCGTGCCCTGTCGGGCTCCGTCGGGCTCTGTCGGGCCCTGTCAGGCTCTATCGGGCCCTGTCGGGCCCTGTCGGGCCCTGTCGGGCCCTGTCGGGCTCTGTCGGGCTCTGTCGGGCCCTGTCGGGCTCTGTCGGGCTCTGTCGGGCTCTATCGGGCTCTACTGGGCCCTGTCGGGCCCTGTCGGGCCCTGTCGGGCACTGTCGGGCTCTGTCGGGCCCTGTCGGGCTCTACTGGGCTCTACTGGGCTCTGTCGGGCTCTACTGGGCCCTGTCGGGCCCTGTCGGGCTCTGTCGGGCTCTGTCGGGCTCTGTCGGGCCCTGTCGGGCTCTGTCGGGCTCTGTCGGGCCCTGTCGGGCTCTGTCGGACTCTGTCGGGCTCTATCGGGCTCTACTGGGCCCTGTCGGGCCCTGTCGGGCCCTGTCGGGCACTGTCGGGCTCTGTCGGGCCCTGTCGGGCCCTGTCGGGCTCTGTCGGGCTCTGTCGGGCCCTGTCGGACTCTACTGGGCCCTGTCGGGCTCTGTCGGGCTCTGTCGGGCTCTGTCGGGCTCTACTGGGCCCTGTCGGGCTCTGTCGGGCTCTGTCTGGCCCTGTCGGGCCCTGTCGGGCTCTGCCAGGCTCTGTCGGGCTCTGTCGGGCTCTAGTGGGCCCTGTCGGGCCCTGTCGGGCCCTGTCGGGCTCTACTGGGCTCTACTGGGCTCTATCGGGCTCTTTCGGGTTCTACTGGGCCCTGTCGGGCCCTGTCGGGCCTTGTCGGGCTCTGTCGGGCCCTGTCGGGCCCTGTCGGGCTCTGTCGGGCTCTGTCGGGCCCTGTCGGGCTCTGTCGGGCTCTGTCGGGCTCTACTGGGCTCTACTGGGCTCTGTCGGGCTCTGTCGGGCTCTACTGGGCCCTGTCGGGCCCTGTCGGGCCCTGTCGGGCTCTGTCGGGCTCTACTGGGCTCTGTCGGGCTCTGTCGGGCTCTGTCGGGCTCTACTGGGCTCTGTCGGGCTCTGTCGGGCCCTGTCGGGCTCTGTCGGGCCCTGTCGGGCTCTGTCGGGCCCTGTCGGGCCCTGTCGGGCCCTGTCGGGCCCTGTCGGGCTCTGTCGGGCTCTGTCGGGCTCTGTCGGGCTCTACTGGGCTCTGTCGGGCTCTGTCGGGCTCTGTCGGGCTCTACTGGGCCCTGTCGGGCTCTTTCGGGCTCTGTCGGGCCCTGTCGGGCTCTGTCGGGCTCTGTCGGGCCCTGTCGGGCCCTGTCGGGCTCTGTCGGGCTCTACTGGGCCCTGTCGGGCTCTACTGGGCTCTGTCGGGCTCTGTCGGGCCCTGTCGGGCTCTGTCGGGCTCTGTCGGGCTCTGTCGGGCTCTACTGGGCCCTGTCGGACTCTGTCGGGCTCTGTCGGGCTCTGTCGGGCTCTGACGGGTTCTGTCGGGCTCTGTCGGGCTCTGTCGGGCTCTACTGGGCCCTGTCGGGCCCTGTCGGGCTCTGTCGGGCTCTGTCGGGCTCTGTCGGGCTCTACTGGGCCCTGTCGGGCCCTGTCGGGCCCTGTCGAGCTCTGTCGGGCCCTGTCGGGCTCTGCCGGGCTCTGTCGGGCTCTGTCGGGCTCTACTGGGCTCTGTCGGGCTCTACTGGGCTCTACTGGGCCCTGTCGGGCTTTGTCGGGCTCTGTCGGGCCCTGTAGGGCTCTGTCAGGCTCTGTCGGGCTATGTCGGGCCCTGTCGGGCTCTGTCGGGCCCTGTCGGGCCCTGTCGGGCGCTGTCGGGCGCTGTCGGGCTCTGTCGGGCTCTGTCGGGCTCTGTCGGGCTCTACTGGGCCCTGTAGGGCTCTGTCGGGCTCTGTCGGGCTCTGTCGGGCTCTGTCGGGTTCTGTCGGGCTCTGTCGGGCTCTACTGGGCCCTGTCGGGCCCTGTCGGGCTCTGTCGGGCTCTGTCGGGCCCTGTCGGGCTCTGTCGGGATCTGTCGGGCTCTACTGGGCCCTGTCGGGCGCTGTCGGGCTCTGTCGGGCTCTGTCGGGCTCTGTCGGGCTCTGTCGGGCTCTACTGGGCCCTGTCGGGCCCTGTCGGGCCCTGTCGGTCTCTGTCGGGCTCTGTCGGGCTCTGTCGGGCCCTGTCGGGCTCTGTCGGGCTCTGTCGGGCTCTGTCGGGCCCTCTCGGGCTCTGTCGGGCTCTACTGGGCCCTGTCGGGCCCTGTCGGGCTCTGTCGGGCTCTGTCGGGCTCTGTCGGGCCCTGTCGGGCTCTGTCGGGCTCTGTCGGGCTCTACTGGGCCCTGTCGGACTCTGTCGGGCTCTGTCGGGCTCTGTCGGGCCCTGTCGGGCTCTGTCGGGCTCTGTCGGGCTCTGTCGGGCTCTACTGGGCCCTGTCGGGCCCTGTCGGGCTCTGTCGGGCTCTGTCGGGCTCTACTGGGCTCTGTCGGGCCCTGTCGGGCCCTGTCGGGCTCTGTCGGGCCCTGTCGGGCCCTGTCGGGCCCTGTCGGGCTCTGTCGGGCTCTGTCGGGCTCTACTGGGCCCTGTCGGGCTCTGTCGGGCTCTGTCGGGCCCTGTCGGGCCCTGTCGGGCTCTGTCGGGCTCTGTCGGGCTCTGTCGGGCTCTACTGGGCTCTGTCGGGCTCTGTCGGGCTCTGTCGGGCCCTGTCGGGCTCTGTCGGGCTCTGTCGGGCTCTACTGGGCCCTGTCGGGCTCTGTCGGGCTCTGTCGGGCTCTGTCGGGCTCTGTCGGGCTCTGTCGGGCTCTACTGGGCTCTGTCGGGCTCTGTCGGGCTCTGTCGGGCCCTGTCGGGCTCTGTCGGGCTCTGTCGGGCTCTACTGGGCCCTGTCGGGCTCTGTCGGGCTCTGTCGGGCTCTGTCGGGCCCTGACGGGCTCTGTCGGGCTCTGTCAGGCCCTGTCGGGCTCTGTCGGGCTCTGTCGGGCTCTGTCGGGCTCTACTGGGCTCTGTCGGGCTCTGTCGGGCCCTGTCGGGCTCTGTCGGGCTCTACTGGGCCCTGTCGGGCTCTGTCGGGTCTGTCGGGCCCTGTCGGGCTCTGTCGGGCTCTGTCGGGCCCTGTCGGGCCCTGTCGGGCTCTGTCGGGCTCTGTCGGGCTCTACTGGGCCCTGTCGGGCTCTGTCGGGCTCTGTCGGGCCCTGTCGGGCTCTGTCGGGCTCTGTCGGGCCCTGTCGGGCCCTGTCGGGCTCTGTCGGGCTCTGTCGGGCTCTGTCGGGCTCTACTGGGCTCTACTGGGCTCTGTCGGGCTCTGTCGGGCTCTGTCGGGCTCTACTGGGCCCTGTCGGGCCCTGTCGGGCCCTGTCGGGCTCTGTCAGGCTCGGTCGGGCCCTGTCGGGCTCTGTCGGGCTCTGTCGGGCTCTGTCGGGCTCTACTGGGCTCTGTCGGGCTCTGTCGGGCTCTGTCGGGCTCTGTCGGGCTCTACTGGGCTCTGTCGGGATCTGTCGGGCTCTGTCGGGCTCTGTCGGGCTCAACTGGTCTCTGTCGGGCTCTGTCGGGTTCTGTCGGGCTCTGTCGGGCTCTGTCGGGCTCTGTCGGGCTCTACTGGGCTCTACTGGGCTCTGTCGGGCTCTGTCGGGCTCTACTGGGCTCTGTCGGGCTCTGTAGGGGTCTGTCGGGCCCTGTCGGGCCCTGTCGGGCTCTGTCGGGCTCTGTCGGGCTCTGTCGGGTTCTGTCGGGCTCTGTCGGGCTCTGTCGGGCTCTTCTGGGCCCTTTCGGGCCCTGTCGGGCTCTGTCGGGCTCTGTCGGGCTCTGTCGGGCTCTACTGGGCCCTGTCGGGCCCTGTCGGGCCCTGTCGGGCTCTGTCGGGCTCTGTCGGGCTCTGTCGGGCTCTACTGGGCTCTGTCGGGCTCTGTCGGGTTCTGTCGGGCTCTGTCGGGCTCTGTCGGGCTCTACTGGGCTCTGTCAGGCCCTGTCGGGCCCTGTCGGGCTCTGTCGGGCCCTGTCGGGCCCTGTCGGGCTCTGTCGGGCTCTGTCGGGCTCTGTCGGGCTCTACTGGGCCCTGTCGGGCCCTGTCGGGCCCTGTCGGGCTCTGTCGGGATCTGTCGGGCCCTGTCGGGCTCTGTCGGGCTCTGTCGGGCTCTGTCGGGCTCTACTGGGCTCTACTGGGCTCTGTCGGGCTCTGTCGGGCTCTTCTGGGCCCTGTCGGGCTGTGTCGGGCTCTGTCGGGCCCTGTCGGGCTCTGTCGGGCTCTGTCGGGCTCTACTGGGCTCTGTCGGGCTCTGTCGGGCTCTACTGGGCCCTGTCGGGGTTGTCGGGCCCTGTCGGGCTCTGTCGGGCCCTGTCGGGCTCTGTCGGGCTCTGTCGGCCTCTGTCGGGCTCTGTCGGGCTCTACTGGGCTCTGTCGGGTTCTACTGGGCTCTACTGGGCCCTGTCGGGCCATGTCGGGCTCTGTCGGGCTCTGTCGGGCCCTGTCGGGCTCTGTCGGGCTCTGTCGGGCCCTGTCGGGCCCTGTCGGGCTCTGTCGGGCTCTGTCGGGCCCTGTCGGGCTCTGTCGGGCTCTGTCCGGCTCTGTCGGGCTCTACTGGGCCCTGTCGGGCTCTGTCGGGCTCTGTCGGCCTCTGTCGGGCCCTGTCAGGCTCTGTTGGGCCCTGTCGGGCTCTGTCGGGCTCTGTCGGGCTCTGTCGGGCTCTGTCGGGCTCTGTCGGGCTCTACTAGGCTCTACTGGGCTCTGTCGGGCTCTGTCGGGCTCTACTGGGCCCTGTCGGGCCCTGTCGCGCTCTGTCGGGCTCTGTCGGGCTCTGTCGGGCTCTACTGGGCTCTACTGGGCTCTCTCGGGCTCTTTCGGGTTCTGTCGGGCTCTGTCGGTCTCTGTCGGGCTCTGTCGGGCCCTGTCGGGCTCTGTCGGGTTCTGTCGTGCCCTGTCGGGCCCTGTCGGGCTCTGTCGGGCCCTGTCGGGCTCTGTCGGGCTCTGTTGGGCCCTGTCGGGCTCTGTCGGGCTCTGTCGGGCTCTGTCGGGCTCTACTGGGCCCTGTCGGGCCCTGTCGGGCTCTGTCGGGCTCTGTCGGGCCCTGTCGGGCCCTGTCGGGCTCTGTCGGGCTCTGTCGGGCCCTGTCGGGCTCTGTCGGGCTCTGTCGGGCTCTACTGGGCTCTGTCGGGCTCTGTCGGGCTCTGTCGGGCTCTACTGGGCCCTGTCGGGCTCTGTCGGGCTCTGTCGGGCCCTGTCGGGCTCTGTCGGGCTCTGTCGGGCTCTACTGGGCTCTGTCGGGCTCTGTCGGGCTCTACTGGGCTCTGTCGGGCTCTGTCGGGCTCTACTGGGCCCTGTCGGGCTCTGTCGGGCTCTGTGGGGCCCTGTCGTGCTCTGTCGTGCTCTGTCGGGTTCTGTCGGGCCCTGTTGGGCTCTGTCGGGCCCTGTCGGGCCCTGTCGGGCTCTGTCGGGCTCTGTCGGGCCCTGTCGGGCTCTGTCGGGCTCTGTCGGGCTCCGTCGGGCTCTACTAGGCCCTGTCGGGTTCTGTGGGGCTCTGTCGGGCCCTGTCGGGCTCTGTCGGGCTCTGTCGGGCCCTGTCGGGCTCTGTCGGGCTCTACTGGGCCCTGTCGGGCCCTGTCGGGCCCTGTCGGGCTCTGTCGGGCTCTGTCGGGCTCTGTCGGGCTCTACTGGGCTCTACTGGGCTCTGTCGGGCTCTGTCGGGCTCTGTCGGGCCCTGTCGGGCTCTTTCGGGCTCTGTCGTGCCCTGTCGGGCTCTGTCGGGCTCTGTCGGGCCCTGTCGGGCTCTGTCGGGCCCTGTCGGGCTCTTTCGGGCCCTGTCGGGCCCTGTCGGGCCCTGTCGGGCTCTGTCGTGCTCTGTCGGGCCCTGTCGGGCTCTGTCGGGCTCTGTCGGGCTCTATCGGGCTCTACTGGGCCCTGTCGGGCCCTGTCGGGCTCTGTCGGGCCCTGTCGGGCCCTGTCGGGCTCTGTCGGGCTCTGTCGGGCCCTGTCGGGCTCTACTGGGCCCTGTCGGGCTCTGTCGGGCTCTGTCGGGCTCTACTGGGCCCTGTCGGGCTCTGTCGGGCTCTGTCGGGCCCTGTCGGGCCCTGTCGGGCTCTGTCAGGCTCTGTCGGGCTCTGTCGGGCTCTACTGGGCCCTGTCGGGCCCTGTCGGGCCCTGTCGGGCTCTACTGGGCTCTACTGGGCTCTATCGGGCTCTTTCGGGCTCTACTGGGCCCTGTCGGGCTCTGTCGGGCCCTGTCGGGCCCTGTCGGGCTCTGTCGGGCTCTGTCGGGCCCTGTCGGGCTCTGTCGGGCTCTGTCGGGCTCTGTCGGGCTCTACTGGGCTCTACTGGTCTCTGTCGGGCTCTGTCGGGCTCTACTGGGCCCTGTCGGGCCCTGTCGGGCCCTGTCGGGCTCTGTCGGGCTCTACTGAGCTCTGTCGGGCTCTGTTGGGCTCTGTCGGGCTCTACTGGGCTCTGTTGGGCTCTGTCGGGCTCTGTCGGGCTCTACTGGGCCCTGTCGGGCTCTGTCGGCCCCTGTCGGGCTCTGTCGGGCTCTGTCGGGCCCTGTCGGGCTCTGTCGGGCTCTGTCGGGCTCTACTGGGCTCTGTCGGGCTCTGTCGGGCTCTGTCGGGCTCTACTGGGCCCTGTCGGGCTCTGTCGGGCTCTGTCGGGCCCTGTCGGGCTCTGTCGGGCTCTGTGGGCCCTGTCGGGCCCTGTCGGGCCCTGTCGGGCCCTGTCGGGCTCAGTCGGGGTCTGTCGGGCCCTGTCGGGCTCTGTCGGGCTCTGTCGGGCTCTGTCGGGCTCTGTCGGGCTGTGTTGGGCTCTGTCGGGCTCTACTGGGCTCTACTGGGCTCTGTCGGACTCTGTCGGGCTCTACTGGGCCCTGTCGGGCCCTGTCGGGCTCTGTCGGGCTCTGTCGGGCTCTGTCGGGCTCTGTCGGGCTCTACTGGGCCCTGTCGGGCCCTGTCGGGCTCTGTCGGGCTCTACTGGGCTCTACTGGGCTCTGTCGGGCTCTGTCGGGCCCTGTCGGGCTCTGTCGGGCTCTGTCGTGCCCTGTCGGGCCCTGTCGGGCTCTGTCGGGCCCTGTCGGGCTCTGTCGGGCTCTGTCGGGCTCTACTGGGCCCTGTCGGGTCCTGTCGGGCCCTGTCGGGCTCTGTCGGGCTCTGTCGGGCTCTACTGGCTCTGTCGGCCCCTGTCGGGCCCTGTCGGGCTCTGTCGGGCTCTGTCGGGCCCTGTCGGGCCCTGTCGGGCTCTGTCGGGCTCTACTGGGCTCTGTCGGGCTCTGTCGGGCTCTGTCGGGCTCTGTCGGGCTCTACTGGGCCCTGTCGGGCTCTGTCGGGCTCTGTCGGGCTCTGTCGGGCCCTGTCGGGCCCTGTCGGGCTCTGTCGGGCTCTGTCGGGCTCTACTGGGCTCTGTCGGGCTCTGTCGGGCTCTGTCGGGCTCTGTCGGGCTCTACTGGGCCCTGTCGGGCTCTGTCGGGCTCTGTGGGGCCCTGTCGGGCTCTGTCGGGCTCTGTCGGGCTCTGTCGGGCCCATGTCGGGCTCTGTCGGGCCCTGTAGGGCCCTGTCGGGCCCTGTAGGGCTCTGTCGGGCTCTGTTGGGCCCTGTCGGGCTCTGTCGGGCTCTCTCGGGCTCTGTCGGGCTCTACTGGGCCCTGTCGGGCTCTGTCGGGCTCTGTCGGGCCCTGTCGGGCTCTGTCAGGCTCTGTCGGGCCCTGTCGGGATCTGTCGGGCTCTACTGGGCCCTGTCGGGCCCTGTCGGGCTCTGTCGGGCTCTGTCGGGCTCTGTCGGGCTCTACTGGGCTCTACTGGGCTCTGTCGGGCTCTACTGGGCCCTGTCGGGCCCTGTCGGGCTCTGTCGGGCTCTGTCGGGCTCTGTCGGGCCCTGTCGGGCTCTGTCGGGCTCTGTCGTGCCCTGTCGGGCTCCGTCGGGCTCTGTCGGGCCCTGTCAGGCTCTATCGGGCCCTGTCGGGCTCTGTCGGGCCCTGTCGGGCCCTGTCGGGCCCTGTCGGGCTCTGTCGGGCTCTGTCGGGCCCTGTCGGGCTCTGTCGGGCTCTGTCGGGCTCTATCGGGCTCTACTGGGCCCTGTCGGGCCCTGTCGGGCCCTGTCGGGCACTGTCGGGCTCTGTCGGGCCCTGTCGGGCTCTACTGGGCTCTACTGGGCTCTGTCGGGCTCTACTGGGCCCTGTCGGGCCCTGTCGGGCTCTGTCGGGCTCTGTCGGGCTCTGTCGGGCCCTGTCGGGCTCTGTCGGGCTCTGTCGTGCCCTGTCGGGCTCCGTCGGGCTCTGTTGGGCCCTGTCAGGCTCTATCGGGCCCTGTCGGGCTCTGTCGGGCCCTGTCGGGCCCTGTCGGGCCCTGTCGGGCTCTGTCGGGCTCTGTCGGGCCCTGTCGGGCTCTGTCGGACTCTGTCGGGCTCTATCGGGCTCTACTGGGCCCTGTCGGGCCCTGTCGGGCCCTGTCGGGCACTGTCGGGCTCTGTCGGGCCCTGTCGGGCCCTGTCGGGCTCTGTCGGGCTCTGTCGGGCCCTGTCGGGCTCTACTGGGCCCTGTCGGGCTCTGTCGGGCTCTGTCGGGCTCTGTCGGGCTCTACTGGGCCCTGTCGGGCTCTGTCGGGCTCTGTCTGGCCCTGTCGGGCCCTGTCGGGCTCTGTCAGGCTCTGTCGGGCTCTGTCGGGCTCTAGTGGTCCCTGTCGGGCCCTGTCGGGCCCTGTCGGGCTCTACTGGGCTCTACTGGGCACTATCGGGCTCTTTCGGGCTCTACTGGGCCCTGTCGGGCCCTGTCGGGCCCTGTCGGGCTCTGTCGGGCCCTGTCGGGCCCTGTCGGGCTCTGTCGGGCTCTGTCGGGCCCTGTCGGGCTCTGTCGGGCTCTGTCGGGCTCTACTGGGCTCTACTGGGCTCTGTCGGGGTCTGTCGGGCTCTACTGGGTCCTGTCGGGCCCTGTCGGGCCCTGTCGGGCTCTGTCGGGCTCTACTGGGCTCTGTCGGGCTCTGTCGGGCTCTGTCGGGCTCTACTGGGCTCTGTCGGGCTCTGTCGGGCTCTACTGGGCCCTGTCGGGCTCTGTCGGGCCCTGTCGGGCTCTGTCGGGCTCTGTCGGGCCCTGTCGGGCCCTGTCGGGCTCTGTCGGGCCCTGTCGGGCTCTGTCGGGCTCTGTCGGGCTCTGTCGGGCTCTACTGGGCTCTGTCGGGCTCTGTCGGGCTCTGTCGGGCTCTGTCGGGCTCTACTGGGCCCTGTCGGGCTCTTTCGGGCTCTGTCGGGCCCTGTCGGGCTCTGTCGGGCCCTGTCGGGCCCTGTCGGGCTCTGTCGGGCTCTGTCGGGCTCTACTGGGCCCTGTCGGGCTCTGTCGGGCTCTGTCGGGCCCTGTCGGGCCCTGTCGGGCTCTGTCGGGCTCTACTGGGCCCTGTCGGGCTCTACTGGGCTCTGTCGGGCTCTGTCGGGCCCTGTCGGGCTCTGTCGGGCTCTGTCGGGCTCTGTCGGGCTCTACTGGGCCCTGTCGGACTCTGTCGGGCTCTGTCGGGCTCTGTCGGGCTCTGACGGGTTCTGTCGGGCTCTGTCGGGCTCTGTCGGGCTCTACTGGGCCCTGTCGGGCCCTGTCGGGCTCTGTCGGGCTCTGTCGGGCTCTGTCGGGCTCTACTGGGCTCTGTCGGGCACTGTCGGGCCCTGTCGGGCCCTGTCGGGCTCTGTCGGGCTCTGTCGGGCTCTACTGGGCCCTGTCGGGCTCTGTCGGGCTCTGTCGGGCCCTGTCGGGCCCTGTCGGGCTCTGTCGGGCTCTGTCGGGCTCTGTCGGGCTCTACTGGGCTCTGTGGGGCTCTGTCGGGCTCTGTCGGGCTCTGTCGGGCTCTACTGGGCCCTGTCGGGCTCTGTCAGGCTCTGTCGGGCCCTGTCGGGCTCTGTCGGGCTCTGTCGGGCTCTGTCGGGCCCTGTCGGGCTCTGTCGGGCCCTGTCGGGCCCTGTCGGGCTCTGTAGGGCTCTGTCGGGCTCTGTCGGGCTCTACTGGGCTCTGTCGGGCTCTACTGGGCTCTACTGGGCCCTGGCGGGCTCTGTCAGGCTCTGTCGGGCTCTGTCGGGCCCTGTCGGGCTTTGTCGGGCCCTGTCGGGCTTTGTCGGGCTCTGTCGGGCTCTGTCGGGCTCTACTGGGCTCTGTCGGGCTCTGTCGGGCTCTGTCGGGCTCTGTCGGGCTCTACTGGGCCCTGTCGGGCTCTGTCGGGCTCTGTCGGGCTCTGTCGGGCTCTACTGGGCCCTGTCGGGCCCTGTCGGGCTCTGTCGGGCTCTGTCGGGCCCTGTCGGGCCCTGTCGGGCTCTGTCGGGCTCTGTCGGGCCCTGTCGGGCTCTACTGGGCCCTGTCGGGCTCTGTAGGGCCCTGTCGGGCCCTGTCGGGCCCTGTCGGGCTCTCTCGGGCCCTGTCGGGCTCTGTCGGGCTCTGTCGTGCCCTGTCGGGCCCTGTCGGGCTCTGTCGGGCCCTGTCGGGCTCTGTCGGGCTCTGTCGGGCTCTACTGGGCCCTGTCGGGTCCTGTCGGGCCCTGTCGGGCTCTGTCGGGCTCTGTCGGGCTCTACTGGCTCTGTCGGCCCCTGTCGGGCCCTGTCGGGCTCTGTCGGGCTCTGTCGGGCCCTGTCGGGCCCTGTCGGGCTCTGTCGGGCTCTACTGGGCTCTGTCGGGCTCTGTCGGGCTCTGTCGGGCTCTGTCGGGCTCTACTGGGCCCTGTCGGGCTCTGTCGGGCTCTGTCGGGCTCTGTCGGGCCCTGTCGGGCCCTGTCGGGCTCTGTCGGGCTCTGTCGGGCTCTACTGGGCTCTGTCGGGCTCTGTCGGGCTCTGTCGGGCTCTGTCGGGCTCTACTGGGCCCTGTCGGGCTCTGTCGGGCTCTGTGGGGCCCTGTCGGGCTCTGTCGGGCTCTGTCGGGCTCTGTCGGGCCCATGTCGGGCTCTGTCGGGCCCTGTAGGGCCCTGTCGGGCCCTGTAGGGCTCTGTCGGGCTCTGTTGGGCCCTGTCGGGCTCTGTCGGGCTCTCTCGGGCTCTGTCGGGCTCTACTGGGCCCTGTCGGGCTCTGTCGGGCTCTGTCGGGCCCTGTCGGGCTCTGTCAGGCTCTGTCGGGCCCTGTCGGGATCTGTCGGGCTCTACTGGGCCCTGTCGGGCCCTGTCGGGCTCTGTCGGGCTCTGTCGGGCTCTGTCGGGCTCTACTGGGCTCTACTGGGCTCTGTCGGGCTCTACTGGGCCCTGTCGGGCCCTGTCGGGCTCTGTCGGGCTCTGTCGGGCTCTGTCGGGCCCTGTCGGGCTCTGTCGGGCTCTGTCGTGCCCTGTCGGGCTCCGTCGGGCTCTGTCGGGCCCTGTCAGGCTCTATCGGGCCCTGTCGGGCTCTGTCGGGCCCTGTCGGGCCCTGTCGGGCCCTGTCGGGCTCTGTCGGGCTCTGTCGGGCCCTGTCGGGCTCTGTCGGGCTCTGTCGGGCTCTATCGGGCTCTACTGGGCCCTGTCGGGCCCTGTCGGGCCCTGTCGGGCACTGTCGGGCTCTGTCGGGCCCTGTCGGGCTCTACTGGGCTCTACTGGGCTCTGTCGGGCTCTACTGGGCCCTGTCGGGCCCTGTCGGGCTCTGTCGGGCTCTGTCGGGCTCTGTCGGGCCCTGTCGGGCTCTGTCGGGCTCTGTCGTGCCCTGTCGGGCTCCGTCGGGCTCTGTTGGGCCCTGTCAGGCTCTATCGGGCCCTGTCGGGCTCTGTCGGGCCCTGTCGGGCCCTGTCGGGCCCTGTCGGGCTCTGTCGGGCTCTGTCGGGCCCTGTCGGGCTCTGTCGGACTCTGTCGGGCTCTATCGGGCTCTACTGGGCCCTGTCGGGCCCTGTCGGGCCCTGTCGGGCACTGTCGGGCTCTGTCGGGCCCTGTCGGGCCCTGTCGGGCTCTGTCGGGCTCTGTCGGGCCCTGTCGGGCTCTACTGGGCCCTGTCGGGCTCTGTCGGGCTCTGTCGGGCTCTGTCGGGCTCTACTGGGCCCTGTCGGGCTCTGTCGGGCTCTGTCTGGCCCTGTCGGGCCCTGTCGGGCTCTGTCAGGCTCTGTCGGGCTCTGTCGGGCTCTAGTGGTCCCTGTCGGGCCCTGTCGGGCCCTGTCGGGCTCTACTGGGCTCTACTGGGCACTATCGGGCTCTTTCGGGCTCTACTGGGCCCTGTCGGGCCCTGTCGGGCCCTGTCGGGCTCTGTCGGGCCCTGTCGGGCCCTGTCGGGCTCTGTCGGGCTCTGTCGGGCCCTGTCGGGCTCTGTCGGGCTCTGTCGGGCTCTACTGGGCTCTACTGGGCTCTGTCGGGGTCTGTCGGGCTCTACTGGGTCCTGTCGGGCCCTGTCGGGCCCTGTCGGGCTCTGTCGGGCTCTACTGGGCTCTGTCGGGCTCTGTCGGGCTCTGTCGGGCTCTACTGGGCTCTGTCGGGCTCTGTCGGGCTCTACTGGGCCCTGTCGGGCTCTGTCGGGCCCTGTCGGGCTCTGTCGGGCTCTGTCGGGCCCTGTCGGGCCCTGTCGGGCTCTGTCGGGCCCTGTCGGGCTCTGTCGGGCTCTGTCGGGCTCTGTCGGGCTCTACTGGGCTCTGTCGGGCTCTGTCGGGCTCTGTCGGGCTCTGTCGGGCTCTACTGGGCCCTGTCGGGCTCTTTCGGGCTCTGTCGGGCCCTGTCGGGCTCTGTCGGGCCCTGTCGGGCCCTGTCGGGCTCTGTCGGGCTCTGTCGGGCTCTACTGGGCCCTGTCGGGCTCTGTCGGGCTCTGTCGGGCCCTGTCGGGCCCTGTCGGGCTCTGTCGGGCTCTACTGGGCCCTGTCGGGCTCTACTGGGCTCTGTCGGGCTCTGTCGGGCCCTGTCGGGCTCTGTCGGGCTCTGTCGGGCTCTGTCGGGCTCTACTGGGCCCTGTCGGACTCTGTCGGGCTCTGTCGGGCTCTGTCGGGCTCTGACGGGTTCTGTCGGGCTCTGTCGGGCTCTGTCGGGCTCTACTGGGCCCTGTCGGGCCCTGTCGGGCTCTGTCGGGCTCTGTCGGGCTCTGTCGGGCTCTACTGGGCTCTGTCGGGCACTGTCGGGCCCTGTCGGGCCCTGTCGGGCTCTGTCGGGCTCTGTCGGGCTCTACTGGGCCCTGTCGGGCTCTGTCGGGCTCTGTCGGGCCCTGTCGGGCCCTGTCGGGCTCTGTCGGGCTCTGTCGGGCTCTGTCGGGCTCTACTGGGCTCTGTGGGGCTCTGTCGGGCTCTGTCGGGCTCTGTCGGGCTCTACTGGGCCCTGTCGGGCTCTGTCAGGCTCTGTCGGGCCCTGTCGGGCTCTGTCGGGCTCTGTCGGGCTCTGTCGGGCCCTGTCGGGCTCTGTCGGGCCCTGTCGGGCCCTGTCGGGCTCTGTAGGGCTCTGTCGGGCTCTGTCGGGCTCTACTGGGCTCTGTCGGGCTCTACTGGGCTCTACTGGGCCCTGGCGGGCTCTGTCGGGCTCTGTCGGGCTCTGTCGGGCCCTGTCGGGCTTTGTCGGGCCCTGTCGGGCTTTGTCGGGCTCTGTCGGGCTCTGTCGGGCTCTACTGGGCTCTGTCGGGCTCTGTCGGGCTCTGTCGGGCTCTGTCGGGCTCTACTGGGCCCTGTCGGGCTCTGTCGGGCTCTGTCGGGCTCTGTCGGGCTCTACTGGGCCCTGTCGGGCCCTGTCGGGCTCTGTCGGGCTCTGTCGGGCCCTGTCGGGCCCTGTCGGGCTCTGTCGGGCTCTGTCGGGCCCTGTCGGGCTCTACTGGGCCCTGTCGGGCTCTGTAGGGCCCTGTCGGGCCCTTTCGGGCCCTGTCGGGCTCTGTCAGGCTCTGTCGGGCTCTGTCGGGCTCTAGTGGGCCCTGTCGGGCCCTGTCGAGCCCTGTCGGGCTCTGTCGGGCTCTGTCGGGCCCTGTCGGGCTCTACTGGGCCCTGTCGGGCTCTGTCGGGCTCTGTTGGGCTCTGTCGGGCTCTGTCGGGCTCTACTGGGCCCTGTCGGGCCCTGTCGGGCCCTGTCGGGCCCTGTCGGGCTCTGTCAGGCCCTGTCGGGCCCTGTCGGGCCCTGTCGGGCTCTGTCGGGCTCTGTCGGGCTCTGTCGGGCTCTGTCGGGCTCTACTGGGCCCTGTCGGGCCCTGTCGAGCCCTGTCGGGCTCTGTCGGGCCCTGTCGGGCCCTGTCGGGCTCTGTCGGGCTCTGTCGGGCCCTGTCGGGCTCTGTCGGGCTCTGTCGGGCTCTGTCGGGCTCTACTGGGTTCTACTGGGCTCTGTCGGGCTCTGTCGGGCTCTACTGGGCCCTGTCGGGCCCTGTCGGGCCCTGTCGGGCTCTGTCGGGCTCTACTGGGCTCTGTCGGGCTCTGTCGGGCTCTGTCGGGCTCTACTGGGCTCTGTCGGGCTCTGTCGGGCTCTGTCGGGCTCTGTCGGGCCCTGTCGGGCTCTGTCGGGCCCTGTCGGGCTCTGTCGGGCTCTGTCAGGCCCTGTCGGGCCCTGTCGGGCTCTGTCGGGCCCTGTCGGGCTCTGTCGGGCTCTGTCGGGCTCTGTCGGGCTCTACTGGGCTCTGTCGGGCTCTGTCGGGCTCTGTCGGGCTCTGTCGGGCTCTACTGGGCCCTGTCGGGCTCTGTCGGGCCCTGTCGGGCCCTGTCGGGCTCTGTCGGGCCCTGTCGGGCCCTGTCGGGCCCTGTCGGGCTCTGTCGGGCTCTGTCGGGCCCTGTCGTGCTCTGTCGGGCTCTGTCGGGCTCTACTGGGCCCTGTCGGGCTCTGTCGGGCTCTGTCGGGCTCTGTCGGGCCCTGTCGGGCTCTACTGGGCCCTGTCGGGCTCTACTGGGCCCTGTCGGGCTCTGTCGGGCTCTGTCGGGCTCTGTCGGGCTCTGTCGGGCTCTACTGGGCCCTGTCGGGCACTGTCGGGCCCTGTTGGGCCCTGTCGGGCTCTGTCGGGCTCTGTCGGGCTCTGTCGGGCTCTACTGGGCTCTGTCGGGCACTGTCGGGCCCTGTCGGGCCCTGTCGGGCTCTGTCGGGCTCTGTCGGGCTCTACTGGGCCCTGTCGGGCTCTGTCGGGCTCTGTCGGGCCCTGTCGGGCTCTGTCGGGCCCTGTCGGGCCCTGTCGGGCTCTGTCGGGCTCTGTCGGGCTCTGTCGGGCTCTACTGGGCTCTGTGGGGCTCTGTCGGGCTCTGTCGGGCTCTGTCGGGCTCTACTGGGCCCTGTCGGGCTCTGTCAGGCTCTGTCGGGCCCTGTCGGGCTCTGTCGGGCTCTGTCGGGCTCTGTCGGGCTCTGTCGGGCCCTGTCGGGCCCTGTCGGGCTCTGTAGGGCTCTGTCGGGCTCTGTCGGGCTCTACTGGGCTCTGTCGGGCTCTACTGGGCTCTACTGGGCCCTGTCGGGCTCTGTCGGGCTCTGTCGGGCCCTGTCGGGCTCTGTCGGGCTCTGTCGGGCCCTGTCGGGCTCTGTCGAGCTCTGTTGGGCTCTGTCGGGCTCTACTGGGCTCTGTCGGGCTCTGTCGGGCTCTGTCGGGCTCTGTCGGGCTCTACTGGGCCCTGTCGGGCCCTGACGGGCTCTGTCGGGCTCTGTCGGGCTCTGTCGGGCTCAACTGGTCTCTGTCGGGCTCTGTCGGGTTCTGTCGGGCTCTGTCGGGCTCTGTCGGGCTCTACTGGGCTCTAACGGGCTCTGTCGGGCTCTGTCGGGCTCTACTGGGCCCTGTCGGGCTCTGTCGGGCCCTGTCGGGCTCTGTCGGGCTCTGTCGGGCTCTGTCGGGTTCTGTCGGGCTCTGTCGGGCTCTGTCGGGCTCTTCTGGGCCCTGTCGGGCCCTGTCGGGCTCTGTCGGGCTCTGTCGGGCTCTGTCGGGCTCTTCTGGGCCCTGTCGGGCCCTGTCGGGCTCTGTCGGGCTCTGTCGGGCTCTGTCGGGCTCTACTGGGCCCTGTCGGGCCCTGTCGGGCTCTGTCGGGCTCTGTCGGGCTCTGTCGGGCTCTGTCGGGCTCTACTGGGCCCTGTCGGGCTCTGTCGGGCCCTGTCGGGACCTGTCGGGCTCTGTCAGGCTCTGTCGGGCCCTGTCGGGCTCTGTCGGGCTCTGTCGGGCTCTGTCGGGCTCTACTGGGCTCTGTCGGGCTCTGTCGGGCTCTGTCGGGCTCTACTGGGCCCTGTCGGGCCCTGTCGGGCCCTGTCGGGCTCTGTCGGGCTCTGTCGGGCTCTACTGGGCTCTGTCGGGCTCTGTCGGGTTCTGTCGGGCTCTGTCGGGCTTTGTCGGGCTCTACTGGGCTCTGTCGGGCCCTGTCGGTCCCTGTCGGGCCCTGTCGGGCTCTGTCGGGCTCTGTCGGGCTCTGTCGGGCTCTACTGGGCCCTGTCGGGCCCTGTCGGGCTCTGTCGGGCCCTGTCGGGCCCTGTCGGGCTCTGTCGGGCCCTGTCGGGCCCTGTCGGGCTCTGTCGGGCTCTGTCGGGCCCTGTCGGGCTCTGTCGGGCTCTGTCGGGCTCTGTCGGGCTCTACTGGGTTCTACTGGGCTCTGTCGGGCTCTGTCGGGCTCTACTGGGCCCTGTCGGGCCCTGTCGGGCCCTGTCGGGCTCTGTCGGGCTCTACTGGGCTCTGTCGGGCTCTGTCGGGCTCTGTCGGGCTCTACTGGGCTCTGTCGGGCTCTGTCGGGCTCTGTCGGGCTCTGTCGGGCCCTGTCGGGCTCTGTCGGGCCCTGTCGGGCTCTGTCGGGCTCTGTCAGGCCCTGTCGGGCCCTGTCGGGCTCTGTCGGGCCCTGTCGGGCTCTGTCGGGCTCTGTCGGGCTCTGTCGGGCTCTACTGGGCTCTGTCGGGCTCTGTCGGGCTCTGTCGGGCTCTGTCGGGCTCTACTGGGCCCTGTCGGGCTCTGTCGGGCCCTGTCGGGCCCTGTCGGGCTCTGTCGGGCCCTGTCGGGCCCTGTCGGGCCCTGTCGGGCTCTGTCGGGCTCTGTCGGGCCCTGTCGTGCTCTGTCGGGCTCTCTCGGGCTCTACTGGGCCCTGTCGGGCTCTGTCGGGCTCTGTCGGGCTCTGTCGGGCCCTGTCGGGCTCTACTGGGCCCTGTCGGGCTCTACTGGGCCCTGTCGGGCTCTGTCGGGCTCTGTCGGGCTCTGTCGGGCTCTGTCGGGCTCTACTGGGCCCTGTCGGGCACTGTCGGGCCCTGTCGGGCTCTGTCGGGCTCTGTCGGGCTCTGTCGGGCTCTGTCGGGCTCTACTGGGCTCTGTCGGGCACTGTCGGGCCCTGTCGGGCCCTGTCGGGCTCTGTCGGGCTCTGTCGGGCTCTACTGGGCCCTGTCGGGCTCTGTCGGGCTCTGTCGGGCCCTGTCGGGCTCTGTCGGGCTCTGTCGGGCTCTGTCGGGCCCTGTCGGGCTCTGTCGGGCTCTGTCGGGCTCTGTCGGGCTCTACTGGGCTCTGTGGGGCTCTGTCGGGCTCTGTCGGGCTCTGTCGGGCTCTACTGGGCCCTGTCGGGCTCTGTCAGGCTCTGTCGGGCCCTGTCGGGCTCTGTCGGGCTCTGTCGGGCTCTGTCGGGCTCTGTCGGGCCCTGTCGGGCCCTGTCGGGCTCTGTAGGGCTCTGTCGGGCTCTGTCGGGCTCTACTGGGCTCTGTCGGGCTCTACTGGGCTCTACTGGGCCCTGTCGGGCTCTGTCGGGCTCTGTCGGGCCCTGTCGGGCTCTGTCGGGCTCTGTCGGGCCCTGTCGGGCTCTGTCGGGCTCTGTTGGGCTCTGTCGGGCTCTACTGGGCTCTGTCGGGCTCTGTCGGGCTCTGTCGGGCTCTGTCGGGCTCTACTGGGCCCTGTCGGGCCCTGACGGGCTCTGTCGGGCTCTGTCGGGCTCTGTCGGGCTCAACTGGTCTCTGTCGGGCTCTGTCGGGTTCTGTCGGGCTCTGTCGGGCTCTGTCGGGCTCTACTGGGCTCTAACGGGCTCTGTCGGGCTCTGTCGGGCTCTACTGGGCCCTGTCGGGCTCTGTCGGGCCCTGTCGGGCTCTGTCGGGCTCTGTCGGGCTCTGTCGGGTTCTGTCGGGCTCTGTCGGGCTCTGTCGGGCTCTTCTGGGCCCTGTCGGGCCCTGTCGGGCTCTGTCGGGCTCTGTCGGGCTCTGTCGGGCTCTTCTGGGCCCTGTCGGGCCCTGTCGGGCTCTGTCGGGCTCTGTCGGGCTCTGTCGGGCTCTACTGGGCCCTGTCGGGCCCTGTCGGGCTCTGTCGGGCTCTGTCGGGCTCTGTCGGGCTCTGTCGGGCTCTACTGGGCCCTGTCGGGCTCTGTCGGGCCCTGTCGGGACCTGTCGGGCTCTGTCAGGCTCTGTCGGGCCCTGTCGGGCTCTGTCGGGCTCTGTCGGGCTCTGTCGGGCTCTACTGGGCTCTGTCGGGCTCTGTCGGGCTCTGTCAGGCTCTACTGGGCCCTGTCGGGCCCTGTCGGGCCCTGTCGGGCTCTGTCGGGCTCTGTCGGGCTCTACTGGGCTCTGTCGGGCTCTGTCGGGTTCTGTCGGGCTCTGTCGGGCTTTGTCGGGCTCTACTGGGCTCTGTCGGGCCCTGTCGGTCCCTGTCGGGCCCTGTCGGGCTCTGTCGGGCTCTGTCGGGCTCTGTCGGGCTCTACTGGGCCCTGTCGGGCCCTGTCGGGCTCTGTCGGGCCCTGTCGGGCCCTGTCGGGCTCTGTCGGGCTCTGTCGGGCCCTGTCGGGCTCTGTCGGGCTCTGTCGGGCTCTGTCGGGCTCTACTGGGCTCTACTGGGCTCTGTCGGGCTCTGTCGGGCTCTACTGGGCCCTGTCGGGCCCTGTCGGGCCCTGACGGGCTCTGTCGGGCTCTACTGGGCTCTGTCGGGCTCTGTCGGGCTCTGTCGGGCCCTGTCGGGCTCTGTCGGGCTCTACTGGGCTCTGTCGGGCTCTGTCGGGCTTTGTCGGGCTCTGTCGGGCTCTACTGGGCCCTGTCGGGCCCTGTCGGGCCCTGACGGGCTCTGTCGGGCTCTGTCGGGTTCTGTCGGGCTCTGTCGGGCTCTGTCGGGCCCTGTCGGGCCTTGTCGGGCTCTGTCGGGCTCTGTCGGACTCTGTCGGGCTCTACTGGGCCCTGTCGGGCCCTGTCGGGCTCTGTCGGGCCCTGTCGGGCCCTGTCGGGCTCTGTCGGGCTCTGTCGGGCCCTGTCGGGCTCTGTCGGGCTCTGTCGGGCTCTGTCGGGCTCTACTGGGCTCTACTGGGCTCTGTCAGGCTCTGTCGGGCTCTACTGGGCCCTGTCGGGCCCTGTCGGGCCCTGTCGGGCTCTGTCGGGCTCTGTCGGGCCCTGTCGGGCTCTACTGGGCCCTGTCGGGCTCTGTCGGGCTCTGTCGGGCCCTGTCGGGCTCTGTCGGGCTCTGTCGGGCCCTGTCGGGCTCTGTTAGGCTCTACTGGGCCCTGTCAGGCCCTGTCAGGCCCTGTCGGGCTCTGTCGGGCTCTGTCGGGCTCTGTCGGGCTCTACTGGGCTCTACTGGGCTCTGTCGGGCTCTACTGGGCCCTGTCGGGCTCTGTCGGGCTCTGTTGGGCTCTGTCGGGCTCTGTCGGGCTCTACTGGGCTCTGTCGGGCTCTGTAGGGCCCTGTCGGGCCCTGTCGGGCCCTGTCGGGCTCTGTCAGGCTCTGTCGGGCTCTGTCGGGCTCTAGTGGGCCCTGTCGGGCCCTGTCGAGCCCTGTCGGGCTCTGTCGGGCTCTTCTGGGCCCTGTCGGGCCCTGTCGGGCTCTGTCGGGCTCTGTCGGGCTCTGTCGGGCTCTACTGGGCCCTGTCGGGCCCTGTCGGGCTCTGTCGGGCTCTGTCGGGCTCTGTCGGGCTCTGTCGGGCTCTACTGGGCCCTGTCGGGCTCTGTCGGGCCCTGTCGGGACCTGTCGGGCTCTGTCAGGCTCTGTCGGGCCCTGTCGGGCTCTGTCGGGCTCTGTCGGGCTCTGTCGGGCTCTACTGGGCTCTGTCGGGCTCTGTCGGGCTCTGTCGGGCTCTACTGGGCCCTGTCGGGCCCTGTCGGGCCCTGTCGGGCTCTGTCGGGCTCTGTCGGGCTCTACTGGGCTCTGTCGGGCTCTGTCGGGTTCTGTCGGGCTCTGTCGGGCTTTGTCGGGCTCTACTGGGCTCTGTCGGGCCCTGTCGGTCCCTGTCGGGCCCTGTCGGGCTCTGTCGGGCTCTGTCGGGCTCTGTCGGGCTCTACTGGGCCCTGTCGGGCCCTGTCGGGCTCTGTCGGGCCCTGTCGGGCCCTGTCGGGCTCTGTCGGGCTCTGTCGGGCCCTGTCGGGCTCTGTCGGGCTCTGTCGGGCTCTGTCGGGCTCTACTGGGCTCTACTGGGCTCTGTCGGGCTCTGTCGGGCTCTACTGGGCCCTGTCGGGCCCTGTCGGGCCCTGACGGGCTCTGTCGGGCTCTACTGGGCTCTGTCGGGCTCTGTCGGGCTCTGTCGGGCCCTGTCGGGCTCTGTCGGGCTCTACTGGGCTCTGTCGGGCTCTGTCGGGCTTTGTCGGGCTCTGTCGGGCTCTACTGGGCCCTGTCGGGCCCTGTCGGGCCCTGACGGGCTCTGTCGGGCTCTGTCGGGTTCTGTCGGGCTCTGTCGGGCTCTGTCGGGCCCTGTCGGGCCCTGTCGGGCTCTGTCGGGCTCTGTCGGACTCTGTCGGGCTCTACTGGGCCCTGTCGGGCCCTGTCGGGCTCTGTCGGGCCCTGTCGGGCCCTGTCGGGCTCTGTCGGGCTCTGTCGGGCCCTGTCGGGCTCTGTCGGGCTCTGTCGGGCTCTGTCGGGCTCTACTGGGCTCTACTGGGCTCTGTCAGGCTCTGTCGGGCTCTACTGGGCCCTGTCGGGCCCTGTCGGGCCCTGTCGGGCTCTGTCGGGCTCTGTCGGGCCCTGTCGGGCTCTACTGGGCCCTGTCGGGCTCTGTCGGGCTCTGTCGGGCCCTGTCGGGCTCTGTCGGGCTCTGTCGGGCCCTGTCGGGCTCTGTTAGGCTCTACTGGGCCCTGTCAGGCCCTGTCAGGCCCTGTCGGGCTCTGTCGGGCTCTGTCGGGCTCTGTCGGGCTCTACTGGGCTCTACTGGGCTCTGTCGGGCTCTACTGGGCCCTGTCGGGCTCTGTCGGGCTCTGTTGGGCTCTGTCGGGCTCTGTCGGGCTCTACTGGGCTCTGTCGGGCTCTGTAGGGCCCTGTCGGGCCCTGTCGGGCCCTGTCGGGCTCTGTCAGGCTCTGTCGGGCTCTGTCGGGCTCTAGTGGGCCCTGTCGGGCCCTGTCGAGCCCTGTCGGGCTCTGTCGGGCTCTGTCGGGCCCTGTCGGGCTCTACTGGGCCCTGTCGGGCTCTGTCGGGCTCTGTTGGGCTCTGTCGGGCTCTGTCGGGCTCTACTGGGCCCTGTCGGGCCCTGTCGGGCCCTGTCGGGCCCTGTCGGGCTCTGTCGGGCTCTGTCGGGCCCTGTCGGGCCCTGTCGGGCTCTGTCGGGCTCTGTCGGGCCCTGTCGAGCCCTGTCGGGCTCTGTCGGGCCCTGTCGGGCCCTGTCGGGCTCTGTCGGGCTCTGTCGGGCCCTGTCGGGCCCTGTCGGGCTCTGTCGGGCTCTGTCGGGCCCTGTCGGGCTCTGTCGGGCTCTGTCGGGCTCTGTCGGGCTCTACTGGGCTCTACTGGGCTCTGTCGGGCTCTGTCGGGCTCTACTGGGCCCTGTCGGGCCCTGTCGGGCCCTGTCGGGCTCTGTCGGGCTCTACTGGGCTCTGTCGGGCTCTGTCGGGCTCTGTCGGGCTCTACTGGGCTCTGTCGGGCTCTGTCGGGCTCTGTCGGGCTCTGTCGGGCTCTGTCGGGCCCTGTCGGGCTCTGTCGGGCTCTGTCAGGCCCTGTCGGGCCCTGTCGGGCTCTGTCGGGCCCTGTCGGGCTCTGTCGGGCTCTGTCGGGCTCTGTCGGGCTCTACTGGGCTCTGTCGGGCTCTGTCGGGCTCTGTCGGGCTCTGTCGGGCTCTACTGGGCCCTGTCGGGCTCTGTCGGGCCCTGTCGGGCCCTGTCGGGCTCTGTCGGGCTCTGTCGGGCTCTGTCGGGCCCTGTCGGGCCCTGTCGGGCTCTGTCGGGCCCTGTCGTGCTCTGTCGGGCTCTGTCGGGCTCTACTGGGCCCTGTCGGGCTCTGTCGGGCTCTGTCGGGCTCTGTCGGGCCCTGTCGGGCTCTACTGGGCCCTGTCGGGCTCTGTCGGGCTCTGTCGGGCTCTGTCGGGCTCTGTCGGGCTCTACTGGGCCCTGTCGGGCACTGTCGGGCCCTGTTGGGCCCTGTCGGGCTCTGTCGGGCTCTGTCGGGCTCTGTCGGGCTCTACTGGGCTCTGTCGGGCACTGTCGGGCCCTGTCGGGCCCTGTCGGGCTCTGTCGGGCTCTGTCGGGCTCTACTGGGCCCTGTCGGGCTCTGTCGGGCTCTGTCGGGCCCTGTCGGGCTCTGTCGGGCTCTGTCGGGCTCTGTCGGGCCCTGTCGGGCTCTGTCGGGCTCTGTCGGGCTCTGTCGGGCTCTACTGGGCTCTGTGGGGCTCTGTCGGGCTCTGTCGGGCTCTGTCGGGCTCTACTGGGCCCTGTCGGGCTCTGTCAGGCTCTGTCGGGCCCTGTCGGGCTCTGTCGGGCTCTGTCGGGCTCTGTCGGGCCCTGTCGGGCTCTGTCGGGCCCTGTCGGGCCCTGTCGGGCTCTGTCGGGCCCTGTCGGGCTCTGTCGGGCTCTACTGGGCTCTGTCGGGCTCTACTGGGCTCTACTGGGCCCTGTCGGGCTCTGTCGGGCTCTGTCGGGCCCTGTCGGGCTCTGTCGGGCTCTGTCGGGCCCTGTCGGGCTCTGTCGGGCTCTGTTGGGCTCTGTCGGGCTCTACTGGGCTCTGTCGGGCTCTGTCGGGCTCTGTCGGGCTCTGTCGGGCTCTACTGGGCCCTGTCGGGCCCTGACGGGCTCTGTCGGGCTCTGTCGGGCTCTGTCGGGCTCAACTGGTCTCTGTCGGGCTCTGTCGGGTTCTGTCGGGCTCTGTCAGGCTCTGTCGGGCTCTACTGGGCTCTAACGGGCTCTGTCGGGCTCTGTCGGGCTCTACTGGGCCCTGTCGGGCTCTGTCGGGCCCTGTCGGGCTCTGTCGGGCTCTGTCGGGCTCTGTCGGGTTCTGTCGGGCTCTGTCGGGCTCTGTCGGGCTCTTCTGGGCCCTGTCGGGCCCTGTCGGGCTCTGTCGGGCTCTGTCGGGCTCTGTCGGGCTCTTCTGGGCCCTGTCGGGCCCTGTCGGGCTCTGTCGGGCTCTGTCGGGCTCTGTCGGGCTCTACTGGGCCCTGTCGGGCCCTGTCGGGCCCTGTCGGGCTCTGTCGGGCTCTGTCGGGCTCTACTGGGCCCTGTCGGGCTCTGTCGGGCCCTGTCGGGACCTGTCGGGCTCTGTCAGGCTCTGTCGGGCCCTGTCGGGCTCTGTCGGGCTCTGTCGGGCTCTGTCGGGCTCTACTGGGCTCTGTCGGGCTCTGTCGGGCTCTGTCGGGCTCTACTGGGCCCTGTCGGGCCCTGTCGGGCCCTGTCGGGCTCTGTCGGGCTCTGTCGGGCTCTACTGGGCTCTGTCGGGCTCTGTCGGGTTCTGTCGGGCTCTGTCGGGCTTTGTCGGGCTCTACTGGGCTCTGTCGGGCCCTGTCGGGCCCTGTCGGGCCCTGTCGGGCTCTGTCGGGCTCTGTCGGGCTCTGTCGGGCTCTACTGGGCCCTGTCGGGCCCTGTCGGGCTCTGTCGGGCCCTGTCGGGCTCTGTCGGGCTCTGTCGGGCTCTGTCGGGCTCTACTGGGCTCTACTGGGCTCTGTCGGGCTCTGTCGGGCTCTACTGGGCCCTGTCGGGCCCTGTCGGGCCCTGACGGGCTCTGTCGGGCTCTACTGGGCTCTGTCGGGCTCTGTCGGGCTCTGTCGGGCCCTGTCGGGCTCTGTCGGGCTCTACTGGGCTCTGTCGGGCTCTGTCGGGCTTTGTCGGGCTCTGTCGGGCTCTACTGGGCCCTGTCGGGCCCTGTCGGGCCCTGACGGGCTCTGTCGGGCTCTGCTGGGCTCTGTCGGGCTCTGTCGGGTTCTGTCGGGTTCTGTCGGGCTCTGTCGGGCTCTGTCGGGCCCTGTCGGGCCCTGTCGGGCTCTGTCGGGCTCTGTCGGACTCTGTCGGGCTCTACTGGGCCCTGTCGGGCCCTGTCGGGCTCTGTCGGGCCCTGTCGGGCCCTGTCGGGCTCTGTCGGGCTCTGTCGGGCCCTGTCGGGCTCTGTCGGGCTCTGTCGGGCTCTGTCGGGCTCTACTGGGCTCTACTGGGCTCTGTCAGGCTCTGTCGGGCTCTACTGGGCCCTGTCGGGCCCTGTCGGGCCCTGTCGGGCTCTGTCGGGCTCTGTCGGGCCCTGTCGGGCTCTACTGGGCCCTGTCGGGCTCTGTCGGGCTCTGTCGGGCCCTGTCGGGCTCTGTCGGGCTCTGTCGGGCCCTGTCGGGCTCTGTTAGGCTCTACTGGGCCCTGTCAGGCCCTGTCAGGCCCTGTCGGGCTCTGTCGGGCTCTGTCGGGCTCTGTCGGGCTCTACTGGGCTCTACTGGGCTCTGTCGGGCTCTACTGGGCCCTGTCGGGCCCTGTCGGGCTCTGTCGGGCCCTGTCGGGCTCTGTCGGGCTCTGTCGTGCCCTGTCGGGCTCTGTCTGGCTCTGTCGGGCCCTGTCGGGCTCTGTCGGGCCCTGTCGGGCCCTGTCGGGCTCTGTCGGGCTCTGTCGGGCCCTGTCGGGCTCTGTCGGGCTCTGTCGGGCTCTATCGGGCTCTACTGGGCCCTGTCGGGCCCTGTCGGGCCCTGTCGGGCTCTGTCGGGCCCTGTCGGGCTCTGTCGGGCTCTGTCGGGCCCTGTCGGGCCCTGTCGGGCTCTGTCGGGCTCTGTCGGGCCCTGTCGGGCTCTACTGGGCCCTGTCGGGCTCTGTCGGGCTCTGTCGGGCTCTGTCGGGCTCTACTGGGCACTGTCGGGCTCTGTCGGGCTCTGTCGGGCCCTGTCGGGCCCTGTCGGGATCTGTCAGGCTCTGTCGGGCTCTGTCGGGCTCTACTGGGCCCTGTCGGGCCCTGTCGGGCCCTGTCGGGCTCTACTGGGCTCTACTGGGCTCTATCGGGCTCTTTCGGGCTCTACTGGGCCCTGTCGGGCCCTGTCGGGCCCTGTCGGGCTCTGTCGGGCCCTGTCGGGCCCTGTCGGGCTCTGTCGGGCTCTGTCGGTCCCTGTCGGGCTCTACTGGGCCCTGTCGGGCTCTGTCGGGCTCTGTCGGGCTCTGTCGGGCTCTACTGGGCTCTACTGGGCTCTGTCGGGCTCTGTCGGGCTCTACTGGGCCCTGTCGGGCCCTGTCGGGCCCTGTCGGGCTCTGTCGGGCTCTACTGGGCTCTGTCGGGCTCTGTCGGGCTCTGTCGGGCTCTACTGGGCTCTGTCGGGCTCTGTCGGGCTCTGTCGGGCTCTGTCGGGCTCTACTGGGCTCTGTCGGGCTCTGTCGGGCTCTGTCGGGCTCTGTCGGGCTCTACTGGGCCCTGTCGGGCTCTGTCGGGCCCTGTCGGTCTCTGTCGGGCTCTGTTGGGCCCTGTCGGGCCCTGTCGGGCTCTGTCGGGCCCTGTCGGGCTCTGTCGGTCTCTGTCGGGCTCTGTCGGGCTCTACTGGGCTCTGTCGGGCTCTGTCGGGCTCTGTCGGGCTCTGTCGGGCTCTACTGGGCCCTGTCGGGCTCTGTCGGGCTCTGTCGGGCCCTGTCGGGCTCTGTTGGGCTCTGTCGGGCTCTGTCGGGCCCTGTCAGGCTCTGTCGGAGCCTGTCGGGCCCTGTCGGGCTCTGTCGGGCTCTGTCGGGCCCTGTCGGGCTCTGTCGGGCTCTGTCGGGCCCTGTCGGGCTCTGTCGGTCTCTGTCGGGCTCTGTCGGGCTCTACTGGGCTCTGTCGGGCTCTGTCGGGCTCTGTCGGGCTCTGTCGGGCTCTACTGGGCCCTGTCGGGCTCTGTCGGGCTCTGTCGGGCCCTGTCGGGCTCTGTTGGGCTCTGTCGGGCTCTGTCGGGCCCTGTCAGGCTCTGTCGGAGCCTGTCGGGCCCTGTCGGGCTCTGTCGGGCTCTGTCGGGCCCTGTCGGGCTCTGTCGGGCTCTGTCGGGCCCTGTCGGGCTCTGTCGGGCTCTACTGGGCCCTGTCGGGCTCTACTGGGCCCTGTCGGGCTCTGTCGGGCTCTGTCGGGCTCTGTCGGGCCCTGTCGGGCTCTGTCGGGCTCTGTCGGGCTCTGTCGGGCTCTACTGGGCCCTGTCGGACTCTGTCGGGCTCTGTCGGGCTCTGTCGGGCTCTGTCGGGCTCTGACGGGTTCTGTCGGGCTCTGTCGGGCTCTGTCGGGCTCTACTGGGCCCTGTCGGGCTCTGTCGGGCTCTGTCGGGCTCTGTCGGGCCCTGTCGGGCTCTGTCGGGCTCTGTCGGGCTCTACTGGGCCCTCTCGGGCCCTGTCGGGCTCTGTCGGGCTCTGTCGGGCTCTGTCGGGCTCTGTCGGGCTCTACTGGGCTCTGTCGGGCCCTGTCGGGCCCTGTCGGGCCCTGTCGGGCTCTGTCGGGCTCTGTCGGGCTCTACTGGGCCCTGTCGGGCCCTGTCGGGCTCTGTCGGGCTCTGTCGGGCCCTGTCGGGCTCTGTCGGGCTCTGTCGGGCCCTGTCGGGCTCTGTCGGGCTCTGTCGGGCTCTGTCGGGCTCTACTGGGCTCTACTGGGCCCTGTCGGGCTCTGTCGGGCTCTGTCGGGCCCTGTCGGGCTCTGTCGGGCTCTGTCGGGCTCTACTGGGCTCTGTCGGGCTCTGTCGGGCTATGTCGGGCTCTGTCGGGCTCTACTGGGGCCTGTCGGGCCCTGTCGGGCTCTGTTGGGCTCTGTCGGGCTCTGTCGGGCTCAACTGGTCTCTGTCGGGCTCTGTCGGGTTCTGTCGGGCTCTGTCGGGCTCTGTCGGGATCTACTGGGCTCTACTGGGCTCTGTCGGGCTCTGTCGGTCTCTACTGGACTCTGTCGGGCTCTGTCGGGCTCTGTCGGGCCCTGTCGGGCTCTGTCGGGCCCTGTCGGGCCCTGTCGGGCTCTGTCGGGCTCTGTCGGGCCCTGTCGGGCTCTGTCGGGCTCTGTCGGGCTCTGTCGGGCTCTACTGGGCCCTGTCGGGTTCTGTGGGGCTCTGTCGGGCCCTGTCGGGCTCTGTCGGGCTCTGTCGGGCCCTGTCGGGCTCTGTCGGGCCCTGTCGGGCTCTGTCGGGCTCTGTCGGGCTCTGTCGGGCTCTACTGGGCTCTACTGGGCTCTGTCGGGCTCTACTGGGCCCTGTCGGGCCCTGTTGGGCTCTGTCAGGCTCTGTCGGGCTCTGTCGGGCTCTGTCGGGCCCTGTCGGGCTCTTTCGGGCTCTGTCGTGCCCTGTCGGGCCCTGTCGGGCTCTGTCGGGCCCTGTCGGGCTCTATCGGGCCCTGACGGGCTCTGTCGGGCCCTGTCGGGCCCTGTCGGGCTCTGTCGGGCTCTGTCGGGCCCTGTCGGGCTCTGTCGGGCTCTGTCGGGCTCTATCGGGCTCTACTGGGCCCTGGCGGGCCCTGTCGGGCTCTGTCGGGCCCTGTCGGGCCCTGTCGGGCCCTGTCGGGCTCTGTCGGGCCCTGTCGGGCTCTGTCAGGCTCTGTCGGGCTCTGTCGGGCTCTACTGGGCCCTGTCGGGCCCTGTCGGGCTCTACTGGGCTCTACTGGGCTCTATCGGGCTCTTTCGGGCTCTACTGGGCCCTGTCGGGCCCTGTCGGGCCCTGTCGGGCTCTGTCGGGCTCTGTCGGGCCCTGTCGGGCTCTGTCGGGCTCTGTCGGGCTCTGTCGGGCTCTACTGGGCTCTACTGGGCTCTGTCGGGCTCTGTCGGGCTCTACTGGGCCCTGTCGGGCCCTGTCGGGCCCTGTCGGGCTCTGTCGGGCTCTGTCGGGCTCTACTGGGCTCTGTCGGGCTCTGTCGGGCTCTGTCGGGCTCTGTCGGGCTCTACTGGGCCCTGTCGGGCTCTGTCGGGCTCTGTGGGGCCCTGTCGGGCTCTGTCGGGCTCTGTCGGGCCCTGTCGGGCTCTGTCGGGCCCTGTCGGGCTCTGTCGGGCCCTGTCGGGCCCTGTCGGGCTCTGTCGGGCTCTGTCGGGCCCTGTCGGGCTCTACTGGGCCCTGTCGGGCTCTGTCGGGCTCTGTCGGGCCCTGTCGGGCTCTGTCGGGCTCTACAGGGCCCTATCGGGCCCTGTCAGGCCCTGTCGGGGTCTGTCGGGCTCTGTCGGGCTCTGTCGGGCTCTACTGGGCTATACTGGGCTCTGTCGGGCTCTACTGGGCCCTGTCGGGCCCTGTCGGGCTCTGTCGGGCTCTGTCGGGCTCTGTCGGGCTCTACTGGGCCCTGTCGGGCTCTGTCGGGCTCTGTCGGGCTCTGTCGGGCCCTGTCGGGCTCTGTCGGGCTCTACTGGGCCCTGTCGGGCTCTGTCGGGCTCTGTCGGGCCCTGTCGGGCGCTGTCGGGCTCTGTCGGGCTCTGTCGGGCTCTGTCGGGCCCTGTCGGGCCCTGTCAGGCTCTGTCGGGCTCTGTCGGGCTCTGTCGGGCTCTACTGGGCCCTGTCGGGTTCTGTCGGGCTCTGTCGGGCTCTGTCGGGCTCTACTGGGCCCTGTCGGGCTCTGTCGGGCTCTGTCGGGCTCTCTCGGGCCCTGTCGGGCTCTGTCGGGCTCTGTCGGGCTCTGTCGGGCCCTCTCGGCTCTGTCGGGCTCTGTCGGGCCCTGTCGGGCTCTGTCGGGCTCTACTGGGCCCTGTCGGGCCCTGTCGGGCTCTGTCGGGCTCTGTCGGGCCCTGTCGGGCTCTGTCGGGCTCTGTCGGGCTCTACTGGGCCCTGTCGGGCCCTGTCGGGCTCTGTCGGGCTCTGTCGGGCTCTGTCGGGCTCTACTGGGCTCTACTGGGCTCTGTCGGGCTCTGTCGGGTTCTGTCGGGCTCTGTCGGGCTCTGTCGGGCTCTGTCGGGCCCTGTCGGGCTCTGTCGTGCCCTGTCGGGCCCTGTCGGGCTCTGTCGGGCCCTGTCGGGCCCTGTCGGGCTCTGTCGGGCTCTGTCGGGCTCTACTGGGCCGTGTCGGGCCCTGTCGGGCCCTGTCGGGCCCTGTCGGGCTCTGTCGGGCCCTGTCGGGCCCTGTCGGGCTCTGTCGGGCCCTGTCGGGCTCTGTCGGGCTCTGTCGGGCTCTGTCGGGCTCTACTGGGCCCTGTCGGGCCCTGTCGGGCCCTGTCGGGCTCTGTCGGGCTCTGTCGGGCTCTGTCGGGCTCTACTGGTCTCTGTCGGGCCCTGTCGGGCCCTGTCGGGCTCTGTCGGGCTCTGTCGGGCTCTGTCGGGCTCTACTGGGCTCTGTCGGGCTCTGTCGGGCTCTGTCGGGCTCTACTGGGCCCTGTCGGGCTCTGTCGGGCTCTACTGGGCCCTGTCGGGCTCTGTCGGGCCCTGTCGGGCCCTGTCGGGCTCTGTCGGGCTCTGTCGGGCTCTGTCGGGTTCTACTGGGCCCTGTCGGGCTCTGTCGGGCTCTGTGGGGCCCTGTCGGGCTCTGTCGGGCTCTGTCGGGCTCTGTCGGGCCCTGTCGGGCTCTGTCGGGCCCTGTTTGGCCCTGTCGGGCTCTGTCGGGCCCTGTCGGGCTCTGTCGGGCTCTACTGGGCCCTGTCGGGCCCTGTCGTGCTCTGTCGGGCTCTGTCGGGCCCTGTCGGGCTCTGTCGGGCTCTGTCGGGCTGTGTTGGGCTCTGTCGGGCTCTACTGTGCTCTACTGGGCTCTGTCGGGCTCTGTCGGGCTCTACTGGGCCCTGTCGGGCCCTCTCGGGCTCTGTCGGGCTCTGTCGGGCTCTGTCGGGCTCTGTCGGGCTCTACTGGGCCCTGTCGGGCCCTGTCGGGCTCTGTCGGGCTCTGTCGGGCTCTGTCAAGCTCTACTGGGCTCTACTGGGCTCTGTCGGGCTCTGTCGGGTTCTGTCGGGCTCTGTCGGGCTCTGTCGGGCTCTGTCGGGCCCTGTCGGGCTCTGTCGGGCTCTGTCGTGCCCTGTCGGGCCCTGTCGGGCTCTGTCGGGCCCTGTCGGGCTCTGTCGGGCTCTGTCGGGCTCTGTTGGGCTCTACTGGGCCCTGTCGGGCCCTGTCGGGCCCTGTCGGGCTCTGTCGGGCTCTGTCGGGCTCTGTCGGGCTCTACTGGGCTCTGTCGGGCCCTGTCGGGCCCTGTCGGGCTCTGTCGGGCTCTGTCGGGCCCTGTCGGGCCCTGTCGGGCTCTGTCGGGCTCTACTGGGCTCTGTCGGGCTCTGTCGGTCTCTGTCGGCCTCTGTCGGGCTCTACTGGGCCCTGTCGGGCTCTGTCGGGCTCTGTCGGGCCCTGTCGGGCCCTGTCGGGCTCTGTCGGGCTCTGTCGGGCTCTACTGGGCCCTGTCGGGCTCTGTCGGGCTCTGTGGGGCCCTGTCGGGCTCTGTCGGGCTCTGTCGGGCTCTGTCGGGCCCTGTCGGGCTCTGTCGGGCCCTGTCGGGCCCTGTCGGGCCCTGTCGGGCTCTGTCGGGCTCTGACGGGCCCTGTCGGGCTCTTTCGGGCTCTGTCGGGCTCTACTGGGCTCTACTGGGCTCTGTCGGGCTCTGTCGGGCTCTACTGGGCCCTGTCGGGCCCTGTCGGGCCCTGTCGGGCTCTGTCGGGCTCTGTCGGGCCCTGTCGGGACCTGTCGGGCTCTGTCAGGCTCTGTCGGGCCCTGTCGGGCTCTGTCGGGCTCTGTCGGGCTCTGTCGGGCTCTACTGGGCTCTGTCGGGCTCTGTCGGGCTCTGTCGGGCTCTACTGGGCCCTGTCGGGCCCTGTCGGGCTCTGTCGGGCCCTGTCGGGCCCTGTCGGGCTCTGTCGGGCTCTGTCGGGCCCTGTCGGGCTCTGTCGGGCTCTGTCGGGCTCTGTCGGGCTCTACTGGGCTCTACTGGGCTCTGTCGGGCTCTGTCGGGCTCTACTGGGCCCTGTCGGGCCCTGTCGGGCCCTGACGGGCTCTGTCGGGCTCTACTGGGCTCTGTCGGGCTCTGTCGGGCTCTGTCGGGCCCTGTCGGGCTCTGTCGGGCTCTACTGGGCTCTGTCGGGCTCTGTCGGGCTTTGTCGGGCTCTGTCGGGCTCTACTGGGCCCTGTCGGGCCCTGTCGGGCCCTGACGGGCTCTGTCGGGCTCTGCTGGGCTCTGTCGGGCTCTGTCGGGTTCTGTCGGGCTCTGTCGGGCTCTGTCGGGCTCTACTGGGCTCTGTCAGGCCCTGTCGGGCCCTGTCGGGCCCTGTCGGGCCCTGTCGGGCTCTGTCGGGCTCTGTCGGGCTCTGTCGGGCTCTACTGGGCCCTGTCGGGCCCTGTCGGGCTCTGTCGGGCCCTGTCGGGCCCTGTCGGGCTCTGTCGGGCTCTGTCGGGCCCTGTCGGGCTCTGTCGGGCTCTGTCGGGCTCTACTGGGCTCTACTGGGCTCTGTCGGGCTCTGTCGGGCTCTACTGGGCCCTGTCGGGCCCTGTCGGGCCCTGTCGGGCTCTGTCGGGCTCTGTCGGGCCCTGTCGGGCTCTACTGGGCCCTGTCGGGCTCTGTCGGGCTCTGTCGGGCCCTGTCGGGCTCTGTCGGGCTCTGTCGGGCCCTGTCGGGCTCTGTCGGGCTCTACTGGGCCCTGTCGGGCCCTGTCAGGCCCTGTCGGGCTCTGTCGGGCTCTGTCGGGCTCTGTCGGGCTCTACTGGGCTCTACTGGGCTCTGTCGGGCTCTACTGGGCCCTGTCGGGCCCTGTCGGGCTCTGTCGGGCCCTGTCGGGCTCTGTCGGGCTCTGTCGTGCCCTGTCGGGCTCTGTCTGGCTCTGTCGGGCCCTGTCGGGCTCTGTCGGGCCCTGTCGGGCCCTGTCGGGCTCTGTCGGGCTCTGTCGGGCCCTGTCGGGCTCTGTCGGGCTCTGTCGGGCTCTATCGGGCTCTACTGGGCCCTGTCGGGCCCTGTCGGGCCCTGTCGGGCTCTGTCGGGCCCTGTCGGGCCCTGTCGGGCTCTGTCGGGCCCTGTCGGGCCCTGTCGGGCTCTGTCAGGCTCTGTCGGGCTCTGTCGGGCTCTACGGGGCCCTGTCGGGCCCTGTCGGGCTCTACTGGGCTCTACTGGGCTCTATCGGGCTCTTTCGGGCTCTACTGGGCCCTGTCGGGCCCTGTCGGGCCCTGTCGGGCTCTGTCGGGCTCTGTCGGGCCCTGTCGGGCTCTGTCGGGCTCTGTCGGGCTCTGTCGGGCTCTACTGGGCTCTACTGGGCTCTGTCGGGCTCTGTCGGGCTCTACTGGGCCCTGTCGGGCCCTGTCGGGCCCTGTCGGGCTCTGTCGGGCTCTGTCGGGCTCTACTGGGCTCTGTCGGGCTCTGTCGGGTTCTGTCGGGCTCTGTCGGGCTTTGTCGGGCTCTACTGGGCTCTGTCGGGCCCTGTCGGGCCCTGTCGGGCTCTGTCGGGCTCTGTCGGGCTCTGTCGGGCTCTACTGGGCCCTGTCGGGCCCTGTCGGGCTCTGTCGGGCCCTGTCGGGCCCTGTCGGGCTCTGTCGGGCTCTGTCGGGCCCTGTCGGGCTCTGTCGGGCTCTGTCGGGCTCTGTCGGGCTCTACTGGGCTCTACTGGGCTCTGTCGGGCTCTGTCGGGCTCTACTGGGCCCTGTCGGGCCCTGTCGGGCCCTGACGGGCTCTGTCGGGCTCTACTGGGCTCTGTCGGGCTCTGTCGGGCTCTGTCGGGCCCTGTCGGGCTCTGTCGGGCTCTACTGGGCTCTGTCGGGCTTTGTCGGGCTCTGTCGGGCTCTACTGGGCCCTGTCGGGCCCTGTCGGGCCCTGACGGGCTCTGTCGGGCTCTGCTGGGCTCTGTCGGGCTCTGTCGGGTTCTGTCGGGCTCTGTCCGGCTCTGTCGGGCTCTACTGGGCTCTGTCAGGCCCTGTCGGGCTCTGTCGGGCTCTGTCGGGCTCTGTCGGGCTCTGTCGGGTTCTGTCGGGCTCTGTCGGGCTCTGTCGGGCTCTTCTGGGCCCTGTCGGGCCCTGTCGGGCTCTGTCGGGCTCTGTCGGGCTCTGTCGGGCTCTACTGGGCCCTGTCGGGCCCTGTCGGGCTCTGTCGGGCCCTGTCGGGCCCTGTCGGGCTCTGTCGGGCTCTGTCGGGCCCTGTCGGGCTCTGTCGGGCTCTGTCGGGCTCTACTGGGCTCTACTGGGCTCTGTCGGGCTCTGTCGGGCTCTACTGGGCCCTGTCGGGCCCTGTCGGGCCCTGTCGGGCTCTGTCGGGCTCTGTCGGGCCCTGTCGGGCTCTACTGGGCCCTGTCGGGCTCTGTCGGGCTCTGTCGGGCCCTGTCGGGCTCTGTCGGGCTCTGTCGGGCCCTGTCGGGCTCTGTCGGGCTCTACTGGGCCCTGTCGGGCCCTGTCAGGCCCTGTCGGGCTCTGTCGGGCTCTACTGGGCTCTACTGGGCTCTGTCGGGCTCTACTGGGCCCTGTCGGGCCCTGTCGGGCTCTGTCGGGCCCTGTCGGGCTCTGTCGGGCTCTGTCGTGCCCTGTCGGGCTCTGTCTGGCTCTGTCGGGCCCTGTCGGGCTCTGTCGGGCCCTGTCGGGCCCTGTCGGGCTCTGTCGGGCTCTGTCGGGCCCTGTCGGGCTCTGTCGGGCTCCGTCGGCCTCTATCGGGCTCTACTGGGCCCTGTCGGGCCCTGTCGGGCCCTGTCGGGCTCTGTCGGGCCCTGTCGGGCCCTGTCGGGCTCTGTCGGGCCCTGTCGGGCCCTGTCGGGCTCTGTCAGGCTCTGTCGGGCTCTGTCGGGCTCTACTGGGCTCTGTCGGGCCCTGTCGGGCTCTACTGGGCTCTACTGGGCTCTATCGGGCTCTTTCGGGCTCTACTGGGCCCTGTCGGGCCCTGTCGGGCCCTGTCGGGCTCTGTCGGGCTCTGTCGGGCCCTGTCGGGCTCTGTCGGGCTCTGTCGGGCTCTGTCGGGCTCTACTGGGCTCTACTGGGCTCTGTCGGGCTCTGTCGGGCTCTACTGGGCCCTGTCGGGCCCTGTCGGGCCCTGTCGGGCTCTGTCGGGCTCTGTCGGGCTCTACTGGGCTCTGTCGGGCTCTGTCGGGCTCTGTCGGGCTCTGTCGGGCTCTACTGGGCCCTGTCGGGCTCTGTCGGGCTCTGTGGGGCCCTGTCGGGCTCTGTCGGGCTCTGTCGGGCTCTGTCGGGCCCTGTCGGGCTCTGTCGGGCCCTGTCGGGCCCTGTCGGGTTCTGTCGGGCTCTGTCGGGCCCTGTCGGGCTCTACTGGGCCCTGTCGGGCTCTGTCGGGCTCTGTCGGGCCCTGTCGGGCTCTGTCGGGCTCTACTGGGCCCTGTCGGGCCCTGTCAGGCCCTGTCGGGGTCTGTCGGGCTCTGTCGGGCTCTGTCGGGCTCTACTGGGCTATACTGGGCTCTGTCGGGCTCTACTGGGCCCTGTCGGGCCCTGTCGGGCTCTGTCGGGCTCTGTCGGGCTCTGTCGGGCTCTACTGGGCCCTGTCGGGCTCTGTCGGTCTCTGTCGGGCTCTGTCGGGCCCTGTCGGGCTCTGTCGGGCTCTACTGGGCCCTGTCGGGCTCTGTCGGGCTCTGTCGGGCTCTGTCGGGCCCTGTCGGGCTCTGTCAGGCCCTGTCGGGCCCTGTCGGGCCCTGTCGGGCCCTGTCGGGCTCTGTCGGGCTCTGTCGGGCTCTGTCGGGCTCTACTGGGCCCTGTCGGGCCCTGTCGGGCTCTGTCGGGCCCTGTCGGGCCCTGTCGGGCTCTGTCGGGCTCTGTCGGGCTCTGTCAGGCCCTGTCGGGCCCTGTCGGGCCCTGTCGGGCCCTGTCGGGCTCTGTCGGGCTCTGTCGGGCTCTGTCGGGCTCTACTGGGCCCTGTCGGGCCCTGTCGGGCTCTGTCGGGCCCTGTCGGGCCCTGTCGGGCTCTGTCGGGCTCTGTCGGGCCCTGTCGGGCTCTGTCGGGCCCTGTCGGGCCCTGTCGGGCTCTGTCGGGCTCTGTCGGGCTCTGTCGGGCTCTGTCGGGCTCTACTGGGCCCTGTCGGGCTCTGTCGGGCTCTGTGGGGCCCTGTCGGGCTCTGTCGGGCTCTGTCGGGCTCTGTCGGGCTCTACTGGGCCCTGTCGGGCTCTGTCGGGCTCTGTCGGGCTCTGTCGGGCTCTGTCGGGCCCTGTCGGGCTCTGTCGGGCTCTACTGGGCCCTGTCGGGCTCTGTCGGGCTCTGTCGGGCTCTGTCGGGCCCTGTCGGGCTCTGTCAGGCCCTGTCGGGCCCTGTCGGGCCCTGTCGGGCCCTGTCGGGCTCTGTCGGGCTCTGTCGGGCTCTGTCGGGCTCTACTGGGCCCTGTCGGGCCCTGTCGGGCTCTGTCGGGCCCTGTCGGGCCCTGTCGGGCTCTGTCGGGCTCTGTCGGGCTCTGTCAGGCCCTGTCGGGCCCTGTCGGGCCCTGTCGGGCCCTGTCGGGCTCTGTCGGGCTCTGTCGGGCTCTGTCGGGCTCTACTGGGCCCTGTCGGGCCCTGTCGGGCTCTGTCGGGCCCTGTCGGGCCCTGTCGGGCTCTGTCGGGCTCTGTCGGGCCCTGTCGGGCTCTGTCGGGCCCTGTCGGGCCCTGTCGGGCTCTGTCGGGCTCTGTCGGGCTCTGTCGGGCTCTGTCGGGCTCTACTGGGCCCTGTCGGGCTCTGTCGGGCTCTGTGGGGCCCTGTCGGGCTCTGTCGGGCTCTGTCGGGCTCTGTCGGGCCCTGTCGGGCTCTGTCGGGCCCTGTCGGGCCCTGTCGGGCTCTGTCGGGCCCTGTCGGGCTCTGTCGGGCTCTACTGGGCCCTGTCGGGCCCTGTCGTGCTCTGTCGGGCTCTGTCGGGCCCTGTCGGGCTCTGTCGGGCTCTGTCGGGCTGTGTTGGGCTCTGTCGGGCTCTACTGTGCTCTACTGGGCTCTGTCGGGCTCTGTCGGGCTCTACTGGGCCCTGTCGGGCCCTCTCGGGCTCTGTCGGGCTCTGTCGGGCTCTGTCGGGCTCTGTCGGGCTCTACTGGGCCCTGTCGGGCCCTGTCGGGCTCTGTCGGGCTCTGTCGGGCTCTGTCGGGCTCTACTGGGCTCTACTGGGCTCTGTCGGGCTCTGTCGGGTTCTGTCGGGCTCTGTCGGGCTCTGTCGGGCTCTGTCGGGCCCTGTCGGGCTCTGTCGGGCTCTGTCGTGCCCTGTCGGGCCCTGTCGGGCTCTGTCGGGCCCTGTCGGGCTCTGTCGGGCTCTGTCGGGCTCTGTTGGGCTCTACTGGGCCCTGTCGGGCCCTGTCGGGCCCTGTCGGGCTCTGTCGGGCTCTGTCGGGCCCTGTCGGGCCCTGTCGGGCTCTGTCGGGCTCTACTGGGCTCTGTCGGGCTCTGTCGGTCTCTGTCGGCCTCTGTCGGGCTCTACTGGGCCCTGTCGGGCTCTGTCGGGCTCTGTCGGGCCCTGTCGGGCCCTGTCGGGCTCTGTCGGGCTCTGTCGGGCTCTACTGGGCTCTGTCGGGCTCTGTTGGGCTCTGTCGGGCTCTGTCGGGCTCTACTGGTCCCTGTCGGGCTCTGTCGGGCTCTGTGGGGCCCTGTCGGGCTCTGTCGGGCTCTGTCGGGCTCTGTCGGGCCCTGTCGGGCTCTGTCGGGCCCTGTCGGGCCCTGTCGGGCTCTGTCGGGCTCTGTTGGGCCCTGTCGGGCTCTGTCGGGCTCTGTCGGGCTCTGTCGGGCTCTGTCGGGCTCTACTGGGCCCTGTCGGGCCCTGTCGGGCCCTGTCGGGCTCTGTCGGGCTCTGTCGGGCTCTGTCGGGCTCTACTGGGCCCTGTCGGGCTCTGTCGGGCCCTGTCGGGACCTGTCGGGCTCTGTCAGGCTCTGTCGGGCCCTGTCGGGCTCTGTCGGGCTCTGTCGGGCTCTGTCGGGCTCTACTGGGCTCTGTCGGGCTCTGTCGGGCTCTGTCGGGCTCTACTGGGCCCTGTCGGGCCCTGTCGGGCCCTGTCGGGCTCTGTCGGGCTCTGTCGGGCTCTACTGGGCTCTGTCGGGCTCTGTCGGGTTCTGTCGGGCTCTGTCGGGCTTTGTCGGGCTCTACTGGGCTCTGTCGGGCCCTGTCGGGCCCTGTCGGGCTCTGTCGGGCCCTGTCGGGCCCTGTCGGGCTCTGTCGGGCTCTGTCGGGCTCTGTCGGGCTCTACTGGGCCCTGTCGGGCCCTGTCGGGCTCTGTCGGGCCCTGTCGGGCCCTGTCGGGCTCTGTCGGGCTCTGTCGGGCCCTGTCGGGCTCTGTCGGGCTCTGTCGGGCTCTGTCGGGCTCTACTGGGCTCTACTGGGCTCTGTCGGGCTCTGTCGGGCTCTACTGGGCCCTGTCGGGCCCTGTCGGGCCCTGACGGGCTCTGTCGGGCTCTACTGGGCTCTGTCGGGCTCTGTCGGGCTCTGTCGGGCCCTGTCGGGCTCTGTCGGGCTCTACTGGGCTCTGTCGGGCTCTGTCGGGCCCTGACGGGCTCTGTCGGGCTCTGCTGGGCTCTGTCGGGCTCTGTCGGGTTCTGTCGGGCTCTGCTGGGCTCTGTCGGGCTCTGTCGGGCTCTGTCGGGCTCTACTGGGCCCTGTCGGGCCCTGTCGGGCCCTGACGGGCTCTGTCGGGCTCTGCTGGGCTCTGTCGGGCTCTGTCGGGTTCTGTCGGGCTCTGTCGGGCTCTGTCGGGCTCTACTGGGCTCTGTCAGGCCCTGTCGGGCCCTGTCGGGCCCTGTCGGGCTCTGTCGGGCTCTGTCGGGCTCTGTCGGGCTCTACTGGGCCCTGTCGGGCCCTGTCGGGCTCTGTCGGGCCCTGTCGGGCCCTGTCGGGCTCTGTCGGGCTCTGTCGGGCCCTGTCGGGCTCTGTCGGGCTCTGTCGGGCTCTGTCGGGCTCTACTGGGCTCTACTGGGCTCTGTCGGGCTCTGTCGGGCTCTACTGGGCCCTGTCGGGCCCTGTCGGGCTCTGTCGGGCTCTGTCGGGCTCTGTCGGGCTCTACTGGGCTCTGTCGGGCCCTGTCGGGCCCTGTCGGGCCCTGTCGGGCTCTGTCGTGCTCTGTCGGGTTCTACTGGGCCCTGTCGGGCCCTGTCGGGCTCTGTCGGGCTCTGTCGGGCCCTGTCGGGCCCTGTCGGGCTCTGTCGGGCTCTGTCGGGCCCTGTCGGGCCCTGTCGGGCTCTGTCGGGCTCTGTCGGGCCCTGTCGGGCTCTGTCGGGCTCTGTCGGGCTCTGTCGGGCTCTACTGGGCTCTACTGGGCCCTGTCGGGCTCTGTCGGGCTCTGTCGGGCCCTGTCGGGCTCTGTCGGGCTCTGTCGGGCCCTGTCGGGCTCTGTCGGGCTCTGTCGGGCTCTGTCGGGCTCTACTGGGCTCTGTCGGGCTCTGTCGGGCTCTGTCGGGCTCTGTCGGGCTCTACTGGGGCCTGTCGGGCCCTGTCGGGCTCTGTTGGGCTCTGTCGGGCTCTGTCGGGCTCAACTGGTCTCTGTCGGGCTCTGTCGGGTTCTGTCGGGCTCTGTCGGGCTCTGTCGGGCTCTACTGGGCTCTACTGGGCTCTGTCGGGCTCTGTCGGGCTCTACTGGACTCTGTCGGGCTCTGTCGGGCTCTGTCGGGCCCTGTCGGGCTCTGTCGGGCCCTGTCGGGCCCTGTCGGGCTCTGTCGGGCTCTGTCGGGCCCTGTCGGGCTCTGTCGGGCTCTGTCGGGCTCTGTCGGGCTCTACTGGGCCCTGTCGGGTTCTGTGGGGCTCTGTCGGGCCCTGTCGGGCTCTGTCGGGCTCTGTCGGGCCCTGTCGGGCTCTGTCGGGCTCTACTGGGCCCTGTCGGGCCCTGTCGGGCCCTGTCGGGCTCTGTCGGGCTCTGTCGGGCTCTGTCGGGCTCTACTGGGCTCTACTGGGCTCTGTCGGGCTCTACTGGGCCCTGTCGGGCCCTGTTGGGCTCTGTCGGGCTCTGTCGGGCTCTGTCGGGCTCTGTCGGGCCCTGTCGGGCTCTTTCGGGCTCTGTCGTGTCCTGTCGGGCCCTGTCGGGCTCTGTCGGGCCCTGTCGGGCTCTATCGGGCCCTGACGGGCTCTGTCGGGCCCTGTCGGGCTCTGTCGGGCTCTGTCGGGCTCTGTCGGGCCCTGTCGGGCTCTGTCGGGCTCTGTCGGGCTCTATCGGGCTCTACTGGGCCCTGGCGGGCCCTGTCGGGCTCTGTCGGGCCCTGTCGGGCTCTGTCGGGCTCTGTCGGGCCCTGTCGGGCCCTGTCGGGCTCTGTCGGGCCCTGTCGGGCCCTGTCGGGCTCTGTCAGGCTCTGTCGGGCTCTGTCGGGCTCTACTGGGCCCTGTCGGGCCCTGTCGGGCTCTACTGGGCTCTACTGGGCTCTATCGGGCTCTTTCGGGCTCTACTGGGCCCTGTCGGGCCCTGTCGGGCCCTGTCGGGCTCTGTCGGGCTCTGTCGGGCCCTGTCGGGCTCTGTCGGGCTCTGTCGGGCTCTGTCGGGCTCTGTCGGGCTCTACTGGGCCCTGTCGGGCTCTGTCGGGCTCTGTGGGGCCCTGTCGGGCTCTGTCGGGCTCTGTCGGGCCCTGTCGGGCTCTGTCGGGCCCTGTCGGGCCCTGTCGGGCTCTGTCGGGCTCTGTCGGGCCCTGTCGGGCTCTACTGGGCCCTGTCGGGCTCTGTCGGGCTCTGTCGGGCCCTGTCGGGCTCTGTCGGGCTCTACTGGGCCCTGTCGGGCCCTGTCAGGCCCTGTCGGGGTCTGTCGGGCTCTGTCGGGCTCTGTCGGGCTCTACTGGGCTATACTGGGCTCTGTCGGGCTCTACTGGGCCCTGTCGGGCCCTGTCGGGCTCTGTCGGGCTCTGTCGGGCTCTACTGGGCTATACTGGGCTCTGTCGGGCTCTACTGGGCCCTGTCGGGCCCTGTCGGGCTCTGTCGGGCTCTGTCGGGCTCTGTCGGGTCCTGTCGGGCTCTGTCGGGCTCTACTGGGCCCTGTCGGGCCCTGTCGGGCTCTGTCGGGCTCTGTCGGGCTCTGTCGGGCCCTGTCGGGCGCTGTCGGGCTCTGTCGGGCTCTGTCGGGCTCTGTCGGGCCCTGTCGGGCTCTGTCGGGCTCTGTCGGGCTCTACTGGGCCCTGTCGGGTTCTGTCGGGCTCTGTCGGGCTCTGTCGGGCTCTACTGGGCCCTGTCGGGCTCTGTCGGGCTCTGTCGGGCCCTGTCGGGCCCTGTCGGGCTCTGTCGGGCTCTGTCGGGCTCTGTCGGGCCCTCTCGGCTCTGTCGGGCTCTGTCGGGCCCTGTCGGGCTCTGTCGGGCTCTACTGGGCCCTGTCGGGCCCTGTCGGGCTCTGTCGGGCTCTGTCGGGCCCTGTCGGGCTCTGTCGGGCTCTGTCGGGCTCTACTGGGCCCTGTCGGTCCCTGTCGGGCTCTGTCGGGCTCTGTCGGGCTCTGTCGGGCTCTACTGGGCTCTACTGGGCTCTGTCGGGCTCTGTCGGGTTCTGTCGGGCTCTGTCGGGCTCTGTCGGGCTCTGTCGGGCCCTGTCGGGCTCTGTCGGGCTCTGTCGTGCCCTGTCGGGCCCTGTCGGGCTCTGTCGGGCCCTGTCGGGCCCTGTCGGGCTCTGTCGGGCTCTGTCGGGCTCTGTCGGGCTCTACTGGCCCTGTCGGGCCCTGTCGGGCCCTGTCGGGCTCTGTCGGGCTCTGTCGGGCCCTGTCGGGCTCTGTCGGGCTCTGTCGGGCCCTGTCGGGCCCTGTCGGGCTCTGTCGGGCTCTACTGGGCTCTGTCGGGCTCTGTCGGGCCCTGTCGGGCTCTGTCGGGCTCTACTGGGCCCTGTCGGGCTCTGTCGGGCTCTACTGGGCCCTGTCGGGCTCTGTCGGGCCCTGTCGGGCCCTGTCGGGCTCTGTCGGGCTCTGTCGGGCTCTACTGGGCCCTGTCGGGCCCTGTCGGGCTCTGTCGGGCTCTGTCGGGCTCTGTCGGGCTCTACTGGGCCCTGTCGGGCCCTGTCGGGCTCTGTCGGGCCCTGTCGGGCCCTGTCGGGCTCTGTCGGGCTCTGTCGGGCTCTGTCAGGCCCTGTCGGGCCCTGTCGGGCCCTGTCGGGCCCTGTCGGGCTCTGTCGGGCTCTGTCGGGCTCTGTCGGGCTCTACTGGGCCCTGTCGGGCCCTGTCGGGCTCTGTCGGGCCCTGTCGGGCCCTGTCCGGCTCTGTCGGGCTCTGTCGGGCCCTGTCGGGCTCTGTCGGGCCCTGTCGGGCCCTGTCGGGCTCTGTCGGGCTCTGTCGGGCTCTGTCGGGCTCTGTCGGGCTCTACTGGGCCCTGTCGGGCTCTGTCGGGCTCTGTGGGGCCCTGTCGGGCTCTGTCGGGCTCTGTCGGGCTCTGTCGGGCCCTGTCGGGCTCTGTCGGGCCCTGTCGGGCCCTGTCGGGCTCTGTCGGGCCCTGTCGGGCTCTGTCGGGCTCTACTGGGCCCTGTCGGGCCCTGTCGTGCTCTGTCGGGCTCTGTCGGGCCCTGTCGGGCTCTGTCGGGCTCTGTCGGGCTGTGTTGGGCTCTGTCGGGCTCTACTGTGCTCTACTGGGCTCTGTCGGGCTCTGTCGGGCTCTACTGGGCCCTGTCGGGCCCTCTCGGGCTCTGTCGGGCTCTGTCGGGCTCTGTCGGGCTCTGTCGGGCTCTACTGGGCCCTGTCGGGCCCTGTCGGGCTCTGTCGGGCTCTGTCGGGCTCTGTCGGGCTCTACTGGGCTCTACTGGGCTCTGTCGGGCTCTGTCGGGTTCTGTCGGGCTCTGTCGGGCTCTGTCGGGCTCTGTCGGGCCCTGTCGGGCTCTGTCGGGCTCTGTCGTGCCCTGTCGGGCCCTGTCGGGCTCTGTCGGGCCCTGTCGGGCTCTGTCGGGCTCTGTCGGGCTCTGTTGGGCTCTACTGGGCCCTGTCGGGCCCTGTCGGGCCCTGTCGGGCTCTGTCGGGCTCTGTCGGGCCCTGTCGGGCCCTGTCGGGCTCTGTCGGGCTCTACTGGGCTCTGTCGGGCTCTGTCGGTCTCTGTCGGCCTCTGTCGGGCTCTACTGGGCCCTGTCGGGCTCTGTCGGGCTCTGTCGGGCCCTGTCGGGCCCTGTCGGGCTCTCTCGGGCTCTGTCGGGCTCTACTGGGCTCTGTCGGGCTCTGTCGGGCTCTGTCGGGCTCTGTCGGGCTCTACTGGTCCCTGTCGGGCTCTGTCGGGCTCTGTGGGGCCCTGTCGGGCTCTGTCGGGCTCTGTCGGGCTCTGTCGGGCCCTGTCGGGCTCTGTCGGGCCCTGTCGGGCCCTGTCGGGCTCTGTCGGGCTCTGTTGGGCCCTGTCGGGCTCTGTCGGGCTCTGTCGGGCTCTGTCGGGCTCTGTCGGGCTCTACTGGGCCCTGTCGGGCCCTGTCGGGCCCTGTCGGGCTCTGTCGGGCTCTGTCGGGCTCTGTCGGGCTCTACTGGGCCCTGTCGGGCTCTGTCGGGCCCTGTCGGGACCTGTCGGGCTCTGTCAGGCTCTGTCGGGCCCTGTCGGGCTCTGTCGGGCTCTGTCGGGCTCTGTCGGGCTCTACTGGGCTCTGTCGGGCTCTGTCGGGCTCTGTCGGGCTCTACTGGGCCCTGTCGGGCCCTGTCGGGCTCTGTCGGGCTCTACTGGGCTCTGTCGGGCTCTGTCGGGTTCTGTCGGGCTCTGTCGGGCTTTGTCGGGCTCTACTGGGCTCTGTCGGGCCCTGTCGGGCCCTGTCGGGCTCTGTCGGGCCCTGTCGGGCCCTGTCGGGCTCTGTCGGGCTCTGTCGGGCTCTGTCGGGCTCTACTGGGCCCTGTCGGGCCCTGTCGGGCTCTGTCGGGCCCTGTCGGGCCCTGTCGGGCTCTGTCGGGCTCTGTCGGGCCCTGTCGGGCTCTGTCGGGCTCTGTCGGGCTCTGTCGGGCTCTACTGGGCTCTACTGGGCTCTGTCGGGCTCTGTCGGGCTCTACTGGGCCCTGTCGGGCCCTGTCGGGCCCTGACGGGCTCTGTCGGGCTCTACTGGGCTCTGTCGGGCTCTGTCGGGCTCTGTCGGGCCCTGTCGGGCTCTGTCGGGCTCTACTGGGCTCTGTCGGGCTCTGTCGGGCCCTGACGGGCTCTGTCGGGCTCTGCTGGGCTCTGTCGGGCTCTGTCGGGTTCTGTCGGGCTCTGCTGGGCTCTGTCGGGCTCTGTCGGGCTCTGTCGGGCTCTACTGGGCCCTGTCGGGCCCTGTCGGGCCCTGACGGGCTCTGTCGGGCTCTGCTGGGCTCTGTCGGGCTCTGTCGGGTTCTGTCGGGCTCTGTCGGGCTCTGTCGGGCTCTACTGGGCTCTGTCAGGCCCTGTCGGGCCCTGTCGGGCCCTGTCGGGCCCTGTCGGGCTCTGTCGGGCTCTGTCGGGCTCTGTCGGGCTCTACTGGGCCCTGTCGGGCCCTGTCGGGCTCTGTCGGGCCCTGTCGGGCTCTGTCGGGCTCTGTCGGGCCCTGTCGGGCTCTGTCGGGCTCTGTCGGGCTCTGTCGGGCTCTACTGGGCTCTACTGGGCTCTGTCGGGCTCTGTCGGGCTCTACTGGGCCCTGTCGGGCCCTGTCGGGCTCTGTCGGGCTCTGTCGGGCTCTGTCGGGCTCTGTCGGGCTCTACTGGGCTCTGTCGGGCCCTGTCGGGCCCTGTCGGGCCCTGTCGGGCTCTGTCGTGCTCTGTCGGGCTCTACTGGGCCCTGTCGGGCCCTGTCGGGCTCTGTCGGGCTCTGTCGGGCCCTGTCGGGCCCTGTCGGGCTCTGTCGGGCTCTGTCGGGCCCTGTCGGGCTCTGTCGGGCTCTGTCGGGCTCTGTCGGGCTCTACTGGGCTCTACTGGGCCCTGTCGGGCTCTGTCGGGCTCTGTCGGGCCCTGTCGGGCTCTGTCGGGCTCTGTCGGGCCCTGTCGGGCTCTGTCGGGCTCTGTCGGGCTCTGTCGGGCTCTACTGGGCTCTGTCGGGCTCTGTCGGGCTCTGTCGGGCTCTGTCGGGCTCTACTGGGGCCTGTCGGGCCCTGTCGGGCTCTGTTGGGCTCTGTCGGGCTCTGTCGGGCTCAACTGGTCTCTGTCGGGCTCTGTCGGGTTCTGTCGGGCTCTGTCGGGCTCTGTCGGGCTCTACTGGGCTCTACTGGGCTCTGTCGGGCTCTGTCGGGCTCTACTGGACTCTGTCGGGCTCTGTCGGGCTCTGTCGGGCCCTGTCGGGCTCTGTCGGGCCCTGTCGGGCCCTGTCGGGCTCTGTCGGGCTCTGTCGGGCCCTGTCGGGCTCTGTCGGGCTCTGTCGGGCTCTGTCGGGCTCTACTGGGCCCTGTCGGGTTCTGTGGGGCTCTGTCGGGCCCTGTCGGGCTCTGTCGGGCTCTGTCGGGCCCTGTCGGGCTCTGTCGGGCTCTACTGGGCCCTGTCGGGCCCTGTCGGGCCCTGTCGGGCTCTGTCGGGCTCTGTCGGGCTCTGTCGGGCTCTACTGGGCTCTACTGGGCTCTGTCGGGCTCTACTGGGCCCTGTCGGGCCCTGTTGGGCTCTGTCGGGCTCTGTCGGGCTCTGTCGGGCCCTGTCGGGCTCTTTCGGGCTCTGTCGTGTCCTGTCGGGCCCTGTCGGGCTCTGTCGGGCCCTGTCGGGCTCTATCGGGCCCTGACGGGCTCTGTCGGGCCCTGTCGGGCTCTGTCGGGCTCTGTCGGGCTCTGTCGGGCCCTGTCGGGCTCTGTCGGGCTCTGTCGGGCTCTATCGGGCTCTACTGGGCCCTGGCGGGCCCTGTCGGGCTCTGTCGGGCCCTGTCGGGCTCTGTCGGGCTCTGTCGGGCCCTGTCGGGCCCTGTCGGGCTCTGTCGGGCCCTGTCGGGCCCTGTCGGGCTCTGTCAGGCTCTGTCGGGCTCTGTCGGGCTCTACTGGGCCCTGTCGGGCCCTGTCGGGCTCTACTGGGCTCTACTGGGCTCTATCGGGCTCTTTCGGGCTCTACTGGGCCCTGTCGGGCCCTGTCGGGCCCTGTCGGGCTCTGTCGGGCTCTGTCGGGCCCTGTCGGGCTCTGTCGGGCTCTGTCGGGCTCTGTCGGGCTCTGTCGGGCTCTACTGGGCCCTGTCGGGCTCTGTCGGGCTCTGTGGGGCCCTGTCGGGCTCTGTCGGGCTCTGTCGGGCCCTGTCGGGCTCTGTCGGGCCCTGTCGGGCCCTGTCGGGCTCTGTCGGGCTCTGTCGGGCCCTGTCGGGCTCTACTGGGCCCTGTCAGGCTCTGTCGGGCTCTGTCGGGCCCTGTCGGGCTCTGTCGGGCTCTACTGGGCCCTGTCGGGCCCTGTCAGGCCCTGTCGGGGTCTGTCGGGCTCTGTCGGGCTCTGTCGGGCTCTACTGGGCTATACTGGGCTCTGTCGGGCTCTACTGGGCCCTGTCGGGCCCTGTCGGGCTCTGTCGGGCTCTGTCGGGCTCTGTCGGGCTCTACTGGGCCCTGTCGGGCTCTGTCGGGCTCTGTCGGGCTCTGTCGGGCTCTGTCGGGTCCTGTCGGGCTCTGTCGGGCTCTACTGGGCCCTGTCGGGCCCTGTCGGGCTCTGTCGGGCTCTGTCGGGCTCTGTCGGGCCCTGTCGGGCGCTGTCGGGCTCTGTCGGGCTCTGTCGGGCTCTGTCGGGCCCTGTCGGGCTCTGTCGGGCTCTGTCGGGCTCTGTCGGGCTCTACTGGGCCCTGTCGGGTTCTGTCGGGCTCTGTCGGGCTCTGTCGGGCTCTACTGGGCCCTGTCGGGCTCTGTCGGGCTCTGTCGGGCCCTGTCGGGCCCTGTCGGGCTCTGTCGGGCTCTGTCGGGCTCTGTCGGGCCCTCTCGGCTCTGTCGGGCTCTGTCGGGCCCTGTCGGGCTCTGTCGGGCTCTACTGGGCCCTGTCGGGCCCTGTCGGGCTCTGTCGGGCTCTGTCGGGCCCTGTCGGGCTCTGTCGGGCTCTGTCGGGCTCTACTGGGCCCTGTCGGTCCCTGTCGGGCTCTGTCGGGCTCTGTCGGGCTCTGTCGGGCTCTACTGGGCTCTACTGGGCTCTGTCGGGCTCTGTCGGGTTCTGTCGGGCTCTGTCGGGCTCTGTCGGGCTCTGTCGGGCCCTGTCGGGCTCTGTCGGGCTCTGTCGTGCCCTGTCGGGCCCTGTCGGGCTCTGTCGGGCCCTGTCGGGCCCTGTCGGGCTCTGTCGGGCTCTGTCGGGCTCTGTCGGGCTCTACTGGGCCCTGTCGGGCCCTGTCGGGCCCTGTCGGGCTCTGTCGGGCTCTGTCGGGCTCTGTCGGGCTCTACTGGGCTCTGTCGGGCCCTGTCGGGCCCTGTCGGGCTCTGTCGGGCTCTGTCGGGCCCTGTCGGGCCCTGTCGGGCTCTGTCGGGCTCTACTGGGCTCTGTCGGGCTCTGTCGGGCTCTGTCGGGCTCTGTCGGGCTCTACTGGGCCCTGTCGGGCTCTGTCGGGCTCTACTGGGCCCTGTCGGGCTCTGTCGGGCCCTGTCGGGCCCTGTCGGGCTCTGTCGGGCTCTGTCGGGCTCTGTCGGGCTCTACTGGGCCCTGTCGGGCTCTGTCGGGCTCTGTGGGGCCCTGTCGGGCTCTGTCGGGCTCTGTCGGGCTCTGTCGGGCCCTGTCGGGCTCTGTCGGGCCCTGTCGGGCCCTGTCGGGCTCTGTCGGGCCCTGTCGGGCTCTGTCGGGCTCTACTGGGCCCTGTCGGGCCCTGTCGTGCTCTGCCGGGCTCTGTCGGGCCCTGTCGGGCTCTGTCGGGCTCTGTCGGGCTGTGTTGGGCTCTGTCGGGCTCTACTGTGCTCTACTGGGCTCTGTCGGGCTCTGTCGGGCTCTACTGGGCCCTGTCGGGCCCTGTCGGGCTCTGTCGGGCTCTGTCGGGCTCTGTCGGGCTCTGTCGGGCTCTACTGGGCCCTGTCGGGCCCTGTCGGGCTCTGTCGGGCTCTGTCGGGCTCTGTCGGGCTCTACTGGGCTCTACTGGGCTCTGTCGGGTTCTGTCGGGTTCTGTCGGGCTCTGTCGGGCTCTGTCGGGCTCTGTCGGGCCCTGTCGGGCTCTGTCGGGCTCTGTCGTGCCCTGTCGGGCCCTGTCGGGCTCTGTCGGGCCCTGTCGTGCTCTACTGGGCTCTGTCGGGCTCTGTCGGGCTCTGTCGGGCTCTACTGGGCCCTGTCGGGCCCTGTCGGGCCCTGTCAGGCTCTGTCGGGCTCTGTCGGGCTCTACTGGGCTCTGTCGGGCTCTGTCGGGTTCTGTCGGGCTCTGTCGGGCTTTGTCGGGCTCTACTGGGCTCTGTCGGGCCCTGTCGGGCCCTGTCGGGCTCTGTCGGGCCCTGTCGGGCCCTGTCGGGCTCTGTCGGGCTCTGTCGGGCTCTGTCGGGCTCTACTGGGCCCTGTCGGGCCCTGTCGGGCTCTGTCGGGCCCTGTCGGGCCCTGTCGGGCTCTGTCGGGCTCTGTCGGGCCCTATCGGGCTCTGTCGGACTCTGTCGGGCTCTGTCGGGCTCTACTGGGCTCTACTGGGCTCTGTCGGGCTCTGTCGGGCTCTACTGGGCCCTGTCGGGCCCTGTCGGGCCCTGACGGGCTCTGTCGGGCTCTACTGGGCTCTGTCGGGCTCTGTCGGGCTCTGTCGGGCCCTGTCGGGCTCTGTCGGGCTCTACTGGGCTCTGTCGGGCTCTGTCGGGCTTTGTCGGGCTCTGTCGGGCTCTACTGGGCCCTGTCGGGCCCTGTCGGGCCCTGACGGGCTCTGTCGGGCTCTGCTGGGCTCTGTCGGGTTCTGTCGGGCTCTGTCGGGCTCTGTCGGGCTCTGTCGGGCTCTACTGGGCTCTGTCAGGCCCTGTCGGGCCCTGTCGGGCCCTGTCGGGCTCTGTCGGGCTCTGTCGGGCTCTGTCGGGCTCTACTGGGCCCTGTCGGGCCCTGTCGGGCTCTGTCGGGCCCTGTCGGGCCCTGTCGGGCTCTGTCGGGCTCTGTCGGGCCCTGTCGGGCTCTGTCGGGCTCTGTCGGGCTCTGTCGGGCTCTACTGGGCTCTACTGGGCTCTGTCGGGCTCTGTCGGGCTCTACTGGGCCCTGTCGGGCCCTGTCGGGCTCTGTCGGGCTCTGTCGGGCTCTGTCGGGCTCTACTGGGCTCTGTCGGGCCCTGTCGGGCCCTGTCGGGCCCTGTCGGGCTCTGTCGTGCTCTGTCGGGCTCTACTGGGCCCTGTCGGGCCCTGTCGGGCTCTGTCGGGCTCTGTCGGGCCCTGTCGGGCCCTGTCGGGCTCTGTCGGGCTCTGTCGGGCCCTGTCGGGCTCTGTCGGGCTCTGTCGGGCTCTGTCGGGCTCTACTGGGCTCTACTGGGCCCTGTCGGGCTCTGTCGGGCTCTGTCGGGCCCTGTCGGGCTCTGTCGGGCTCTGTCGGGCCCTGTCGGGCTCTGTCGGGCTCTGTCGGGCTCTGTCGGGCTCTACTGGGCTCTGTCGGGCTCTGTCGGGCTATGTCGGGCTCTGTCGGGCTCTACTGGGGCCTGTCGGGCCCTGTCGGGCTCTGTTGGGCTCTGTCGGGCTCTGTCGGGCTCAACTGGTCTCTGTCGGGCTCTGTCGGGTTCTGTCGGGCTCTGTCGGGCTCTGTCGGGCTCTACTGGGCTCTATTGGGCTCTGTCGGGCTCTGTCGGGCTCTACTGGACTCTGTCGGGCTCTGTCGGGCTCTGTCGGGCCCTGTCGGGCTCTGTCGGGCCCTGTCGGGCCCTGTCGGGCTCTGTCGGGCTCTGTCGGGCCCTGTCGGGCTCTGTCGGGCTCTGTCGGGCTCTGTCGGGCTCTACTGGGCCCTGTCGGGTTCTGTGGGGCTCTGTCGGGCCCTGTCGGGCTCTGTCGGGCTCTGTCGGGCCCTGTCGGGCTCTGTCGGGCTCTACTGGGCCCTGTCGGGCCCTGTCGGGCCCTGTCGGGCTCTGTCGGGCTCTGTCGGGCTCTGTCGGGCTCTACTGGGCTCTACTGGGCTCTGTCGGGCTCTACTGGGCCCTGTCGGGCCCTGTTGGGCTCTGTCGGGCTCTGTCGGGCTCTGTCGGGCTCTGTCGGGCCCTGTCGGGCTCTTTCGGGCTCTGTCGTGTCCTGTCGGGCCCTGTCGGGCTCTGTCGGGCCCTGTCGGGCTCTATCGGGCCCTGACGGGCTCTTTCGGGCCCTGTCGGGCCCTGTCGGGCTCTGTCGGGCTCTGTCGGGCCCTGTCGGGCTCTGTCGGGCTCTGTCGGGCTCTATCGGGCTCTACTGGGCCCTGGCGGGCCCTGTCGGGCTCTGTCGGGCCCTGTCGGGCTCTGTCGGGCTCTGTCGGGCCCTGTCGGGCCCTGTCGGGCTCTGTCGGGCCCTGTCGGGCCCTGTCGGGCTCTGTCAGGCTCTGTCGGGCTCTGTCGGGCTCTACTGGGCCCTGTCGGGCCCTGTCGGGCTCTACTGGGCTCTACTGGGCTCTATCGGGCTCTTTCGGGCTCTACTGGGCCCTGTCGGGCCCTGTCGGGCCCTGTCGGGCTCTGTCGGGCTCTGTCGGGCCCTGTCGGGCTCTGTCGGGCTCTGTCGGGCTCTGTCGGGCTCTGTCGGGCTCTACTGGGCCCTGTCGGGCTCTGTCGGGCTCTGTGGGGCCCTGTCGGGCTCTGTCGGGCTCTGTCGGGCCCTGTCGGGCTCTGTCGGGCCCTGTCGGGCCCTGTCGGGCTCTGTCGGGCTCTGTCGGGCCCTGTCGGGCTCTACTGGGCCCTGTCGGGCTCTGTCGGGCTCTGTCGGGCCCTGTCGGGCTCTGTCGGGCTCTACTGGGCCCTGTCGGGCCCTGTCAGGCCCTGTCGGGGTCTGTCGGGCTCTGTCGGGCTCTGTCGGGCTCTACTGGGCTATACTGGGCTCTGTCGGGCTCTACTGGGCCCTGTCGGGCCCTGTCGGGCTCTGTCGGGCTCTGTCGGGCTCTGTCGGGCTCTACTGGGCCCTGTCGGGCTCTGTCGGGCTCTGTCGGGCTCTGTCGGGCTCTGTCGGGTCCTGTCGGGCTCTGTCGGGCTCTACTGGGCCCTGTCGGGCCCTGTCGGGCTCTGTCGGGCTCTGTCGGGCTCTGTCGGGCCCTGTCGGGCGCTGTCGGGCTCTGTCGGGCTCTGTCGGGCCCTGTCGGGACCTGTCGGGCTCTGTCGGGCTCTGTCGGGCTCTGTCGGGCTCTACTGGGCCCTGTCGGGTTCTGTCGGGCTCTGTCGGGCTCTGTCGGGCTCTACTGGGCCCTGTCGGGCTCTGTCGGGCTCTGTCGGGCTCTGTCGGGCCCTGTCGGGCTCTGTCGGGCTCTGTCGGGCTCTGTCGGGCCCTCTCGGCTCTGTCGGGCTCTGTCGGGCCCTGTCGGGCTCTGTCGGGCTCTACTGGGCCCTGTCGGGCCCTGTCGGGCTCTGTCGGGCTCTGTCGGGCCCTGTCGGGCTCTGTCGGGCTCTGTCGGGCTCTACTGGGCCCTGTCGGTCCCTGTCGGGCTCTGTCGGGCTCTGTCGGGCTCTGTCGGGCTCTACTGGGCTCTACTGGGCTCTGTCGGGCTCTGTCGGGTTCTGTCGGGCTCTGTCGGGCTCTGTCGGGCTCTGTCGGGCCCTGTCGGGCTCTGTCGGGCTCTGTCGTGCCCTGTCGGGCCCTGTCGGGCTCTGTCGGGCCCTGTCGGGCCCTGTCGGGCTCTGTCGGGCTCTGTCGGGCTCTGTCGGGCTCTACTGGGCCCTGTCGGGCCCTGTCGGGCCCTGTCGGGCTCTGTCGGGCTCTGTCGGGCTCTGTCGGGCTCTACTGGGCTCTGTCGGGCCCTGTCGGGCCCTGTCGGGCTCTGTCGGGCCCTGTCGGGCCCTGTGGGGCTCTGTCGGGCTCTACTGGGCTCTGTCGGGCTCTGTCGGGCTCTGTCGGGCTCTGTCGGGCTCTACTGGGCCCTGTCGGGCTCTGTCGGGCTCTACTGGGCCCTGTCGAGCTCTGTCGGGCCCTGTCGGGCCCTGTCGGGCTCTGTCGGGCTCTGTCGGGCTCTGTCGGGCTCTACTGGGCCCTGTCGGGCTCTGTCGGGCTCTGTGGGGCCCTGTCGGGCTCTGTCGGGCCCTGACGGGCTCTGTCGGGCTCTGCTGGGCTCTGTCGGGTTCTGTCGGGCTCTGTCGGGCTCTGTCGGGCTCTGTCGGGCTCTACTGGGCTCTGTCAGGCCCTGTCGGGCCCTGTCGGGCCCTGTCGGGCTCTGTCGGGCTCTGTCGGGCTCTGTCGGGCTCTACTGGGCCCTGTCGGGCCCTGTCGGGCTCTGTCGGGCCCTGTCGGGCCCTGTCGGGCTCTGTCGGGCTCTGTCGGGCCCTGTCGGGCTCTGTCGGGCTCTGTCGGGCTCTGTCGGGCTCTACTGGGCTCTACTGGGCTCTGTCGGGCTCTGTCGGGCTCTACTGGGCCCTGTCGGGCCCTGTCGGGCTCTGTCGGGCTCTGTCGGGCTCTGTCGGGCTCTACTGGGCTCTGTCGGGCCCTGTCGGGCCCTGTCGGGCCCTGTCGGGCTCTGTCGTGCTCTGTCGGGCTCTACTGGGCCCTGTCGGGCCCTGTCGGGCTCTGTCGGGCTCTGTCGGGCCCTGTCGGGCCCTGTCGGGCTCTGTCGGGCTCTGTCGGGCCCTGTCGGGCTCTGTCGGGCTCTGTCGGGCTCTGTCGGGCTCTACTGGGCTCTACTGGGCCCTGTCGGGCTCTGTCGGGCTCTGTCGGGCCCTGTCGGGCTCTGTCGGGCTCTGTCGGGCCCTGTCGGGCTCTGTCGGGCTCTGTCGGGCTCTGTCGGGCTCTACTGGGCTCTGTCGGGCTCTGTCGGGCTATGTCGGGCTCTGTCGGGCTCTACTGGGGCCTGTCGGGCCCTGTCGGGCTCTGTTGGGCTCTGTCGGGCTCTGTCGGGCTCAACTGGTCTCTGTCGGGCTCTGTCGGGTTCTGTCGGGCTCTGTCGGGCTCTGTCGGGCTCTACTGGGCTCTATTGGGCTCTGTCGGGCTCTGTCGGGCTCTACTGGACTCTGTCGGGCTCTGTCGGGCTCTGTCGGGCCCTGTCGGGCTCTGTCGGGCCCTGTCGGGCCCTGTCGGGCTCTGTCGGGCTCTGTCGGGCCCTGTCGGGCTCTGTCGGGCTCTGTCGGGCTCTGTCGGGCTCTACTGGGCCCTGTCGGGTTCTGTGGGGCTCTGTCGGGCCCTGTCGGGCTCTGTCGGGCTCTGTCGGGCCCTGTCGGGCTCTGTCGGGCTCTACTGGGCCCTGTCGGGCCCTGTCGGGCCCTGTCGGGCTCTGTCGGGCTCTGTCGGGCTCTGTCGGGCTCTACTGGGCTCTACTGGGCTCTGTCGGGCTCTACTGGGCCCTGTCGGGCCCTGTTGGGCTCTGTCGGGCTCTGTCGGGCTCTGTCGGGCTCTGTCGGGCCCTGTCGGGCTCTTTCGGGCTCTGTCGTGTCCTGTCGGGCCCTGTCGGGCTCTGTCGGGCCCTGTCGGGCTCTATCGGGCCCTGACGGGCTCTGTCGGGCCCTGTCGGGCCCTGTCGGGCTCTGTCGGGCTCTGTCGGGCCCTGTCGGGCTCTGTCGGGCTCTGTCGGGCTCTATCGGGCTCTACTGGGCCCTGGCGGGCCCTGTCGGGCTCTGTCGGGCCCTGTCGGGCTCTGTCGGGCTCTGTCGGGCCCTGTCGGGCCCTGTCGGGCTCTGTCGGGCCCTGTCGGGCCCTGTCGGGCTCTGTCAGGCTCTGTCGGGCTCTGTCGGGCTCTACTGGGCCCTGTCGGGCCCTGTCGGGCTCTACTGGGCTCTACTGGGCTCTATCGGGCTCTTTCGGGCTCTACTGGGCCCTGTCGGGCCCTGTCGGGCCCTGTCGGGCTCTGTCGGGCTCTGTCGGGCCCTGTCGGGCTCTGTCGGGCTCTGTCGGGCTCTGTCGGGCTCTGTCGGGCTCTACTGGGCCCTGTCGGGCTCTGTCGGGCTCTGTGGGGCCCTGTCGGGCTCTGTCGGGCTCTGTCGGGCCCTGTCGGGCTCTGTCGGGCCCTGTCGGGCCCTGTCGGGCTCTGTCGGGCTCTGTCGGGCCCTGTCGGGCTCTACTGGGCCCTGTCGGGCTCTGTCGGGCTCTGTCGGGCCCTGTCGGGCTCTGTCGGGCTCTACTGGGCCCTGTCGGGCCCTGTCAGGCCCTGTCGGGGTCTGTCGGGCTCTGTCGGGCTCTGTCGGGCTCTACTGGGCTATACTGGGCTCTGTCGGGCTCTACTGGGCCCTGTCGGGCCCTGTCGGGCTCTGTCGGGCTCTGTCGGGCTCTGTCGGGCTCTACTGGGCCCTGTCGGGCTCTGTCGGGCTCTGTCGGGCTCTGTCGGGCTCTGTCGGGTCCTGTCGGGCTCTGTCGGGCTCTACTGGGCCCTGTCGGGCCCTGTCGGGCTCTGTCGGGCTCTGTCGGGCTCTGTCGGGCCCTGTCGGGCGCTGTCGGGCTCTGTCGGGCTCTGTCGGGCCCTGTCGGGACCTGTCGGGCTCTGTCGGGCTCTGTCGGGCTCTGTCGGGCTCTACTGGGCCCTGTCGGGTTCTGTCGGGCTCTGTCGGGCTCTGTCGGGCTCTACTGGGCCCTGTCGGGCTCTGTCGGGCTCTGTCGGGCTCTGTCGGGCCCTGTCGGGCTCTGTCGGGCTCTGTCGGGCTCTGTCGGGCCCTCTCGGCTCTGTCGGGCTCTGTCGGGCCCTGTCGGGCTCTGTCGGGCTCTACTGGGCCCTGTCGGGCCCTGTCGGGCTCTGTCGGGCTCTGTCGGGCCCTGTCGGGCTCTGTCGGGCTCTGTCGGGCTCTACTGGGCCCTGTCGGTCCCTGTCGGGCTCTGTCGGGCTCTGTCGGGCTCTGTCGGGCTCTACTGGGCTCTGTCGGGCTCTGTCGGGCTCTGTCGGGCTCTGTCGGGCTCTGTCGGGCTCTGTCGGGCTCTGTCGGGCTCTGTCGTGCCCTGTCGGGCCCTGTCGGGCTCTGTCGGGCCCTGTCGGGCCCTGTCGGGCTCTGTCGGGCTCTGTCGGGCTCTGTCGGGCTCTACTGGGCCCTGTCGGGCCCTGTCGGGCCCTGTCGGGCTCTGTCGGGCTCTGTCGGGCTCTGTCGGGCTCTACTGGGCTCTGTCGGGCCCTGTCGGGCCCTGTCGGGCTCTGTCGGGCCCTGTCGGGCCCTGTGGGGCTCTGTCGGGCTCTACTGGGCTCTGTCGGGCTCTGTCGGGCTCTGTCGGGCTCTGTCGGGCTCTACTGGGCCCTGTCGGGCTCTGTCGGGCTCTACTGGGCCCTGTCGAGCTCTGTCGGGCCCTGTCGGGCCCTGTCGGGCTCTGTCGGGCTCTGTCGGGCTCTGTCGGGCTCTACTGGGCCCTGTCGGGCTCTGTCGGGCTCTGTGGGGCCCTGTCGGGCTCTGTCGGGCTCTGTCGGGCTCTGTCGGGCCCTGTCGGGCTCTGTCGGGCCCTGTCGGGCCCTGTCGGGCTCTGTCGGGCTCTGTCGGGCTCTGTCGGGCTCTGTCGGGCTCTACTGGGCCCTGTCGGGCCCTGTCGGGCTCTGTCGGGCTCTGTCGGGCTCTGTCGGGCTCTACTGGGCTCTACTGGGCTCTGTCGGGCTCTGTCGGGTTCTGTCGGGCTCTGTCGGGCTCTGTCGGGCTCTGTCGGGCCCTGTCGGGCTCTGTCGGGCTCTGTCGTGCCCTGTCGGGCCCTGTCGGGCTCTGTCGGGCCCTGTCGGGCTCTGTCGGGCTCTGTCGGGCTCTGTTGGGCTCTACTGGGCCCTGTCGGGCTCTGTCGGGCCCTGTCGGGCTCTGTCGGGCTCTGTCGGGCTCTACTGGGCTCTGTCGGGCCCTGTCGGGCCCTGTCGGGCTCTGTCGGGCCCTGTCGGGCCCTGTCGGGCTCTGTCAGGCTCTGTCGGGCTCTGTCGGGCTCTACTGGGCCCTGTCGGGCCCTGTCGGGCTCTACTGGGCTCTACTGGGCTCTATCGGGCTCTTTCGGGCTCTACTGGGCCCTGTCGGGCCCTGTCGGGCTCTGTCGGGCTCTGTCGGGCCCTGTCGGGCTCTGTCGGGCTCTGTCGGGCTCTGTCGGGCTCTGTCGGGCTCTACTGGGCCCTGTCGGGCTCTGTCGGGCTCTGTGGGGCCCTGTCGGGCTCTGTCGGGCTCTGTCGGGCCCTGTCGGGCTCTGTCGGGCCCTGTCGGGCCCTGTCGGGCTCTGTCGGGCTCTGTCGGGCCCTGTCGGGCTCTACTGGGCCCTGTCGGGCTCTGTCGGGCTCTGTCGGGCCCTGTCGGGCTCTGTCGGGCTCTACTGGGCCCTGTCGGGCCCTGTCAGGCCCTGTCGAGGTCTGTCGGGCTCTGTCGGGCTCTGTCGGGCTCTGTCGGGCTCTGTCGGGCTCTACTGGGCCCTGTCGGGCTCTGTCGGGCTCTGTCGGGCTCTGTCGGGCTCTGTCGGGTCCTGTCGGGCTCTGTCGGGCTCTACTGGGCCCTGTCGGGCCCTGTCGGGCTCTGTCGGGCTCTGTCGGGCTCTGTCGGGCCCTGTCGGGCGCTGTCGGGCTCTGTCGGGCTCTGTCGGGCTCTGTCGGGCCCTGTCGGGCTCTGTCGGGCTCTGTCGGGCTCTGTCGGGCTCTACTGGGCCCTGTCGGGTTCTGTCGGGCTCTGTCGGGCTCTGTCGGGCTCTACTGGGCCCTGTCGGGCTCTGTCGGGCTCTGTCGGGCCCTGTCGGGCCCTGTCGGGCTCTGTCGGGCTCTGTCGGGCTCTGTCGGGCCCTCTCGGCTCTGTCGGGCTCTGTCGGGCCCTGTCGGGCTCTGTCGGGCTCTACTGGGCCCTGTCGGGCCCTGTCGGGCTCTGTCGGGCTCTGTCGGGCCCTGTCGGGCTCTGTCGGGCTCTGTCGGGCTCTACTGGGCCCTGTCGGTCCCTGTCGGGCTCTGTCGGGCTCTGTCGGGCTCTGTCGGGCTCTACTGGGCTCTACTGGGCTCTGTCGGGCTCTGTCGGGTTCTGTCGGGCTCTGTCGGGCTCTGTCGGGCTCTGTCGGGCCCTGTCGGGCTCTGTCGGGCTCTGTCGTGCCCTGTCGGGCCCTGTCGGGCTCTGTCGGGCCCTGTCGGGCCCTGTCGGGCTCTGTCGGGCTCTGTCGGGCTCTGTCGGGCTCTACTGGGCCCTGTCGGGCCCTGTCGGGCCCTGTCGGGCTCTGTCGGGCTCTGTCGGGCTCTGTCGGGCCCTGTCGGGCTCTGTCGGGCCCTGTCGGGCCCTGTCGGGCTCTGTCGGGCCCTGTCGGGCTCTGTCGGGCTCTACTGGGCCCTGTCGGGCCCTGTCGTGCTCTGTCGGGCTCTGTCGGGCCCTGTCGGGCTCTGTCGGGCTCTGTCGGGCCCTGTCGGGCTCTGTCGGGCTCTGTCGTGCCCTGTCGGGCCCTGTCGGGCTCTGTCGGGCTCTGTCGGGCCCTGTCGGGCTCTGTCGGGCTCTGTCGTGCCCTGTCGGGCTCTGTCGGGCTCTGTCGGGCCCTGTCGGGCCCTGTCGGGCTCTGTCGGGCTCTGTCGGGCTCTGTCGGGCTCTACTGGGCTCTGTCGGGCCCTGTCGGGCTCTGTCGGGCTCTGTCGGGCCCTGTCGGGCCCTGTCGGGCTCTGTCGGGCTCTACTGGGCTCTGTCGGGCTCTGTCGGGCTCTGTCGGGCTCTGTCGGGCTCTACTGGGCCCTGTCGGGCTCTGTCGGGCTCTACTGGGCCCTGTCGGGCTCTGTCGGGCCCTGTCGGGCCCTGTCGGGCTCTGTCGGGCTCTGTCGGGCTCTGTCGGGCTCTACTGGGCCCTGTCGGGCTCTGTCGGGCTCTGTGGGGCCCTGTCGGGCTCTGTCGGGCTCTGTCGGGCTCTGTCGGGCCCTGTCGGGCCCTGTCGGGCTCTGTCGGGCCCTGTCGGGCTCTGTCGGGCTCTACTGGGCCCTGTCGGGCCCTGTCGTGCTCTGTCGGGCTCTGTCGGGCCCTGTCGGGCTCTGTCGGGCTCTGTCGGGCTGTGTTGGGCTCTGTCGGGCTCTACTGTGCTCTACTGGGCTCTGTCGGGCTCTGTCGGGCTCTACTGGGCCCTGTCGGGCCCTGTCGGGCTCTGTCGGGCTCTGTCGGGCTCTGTCGGGCTCTGTCGGGCTCTACTGGGCCCTGTCGGGCCCTGTCGGGCTCTGTCGGGCTCTGTCGGGCTCTGTCGGGCTCTACTGGGCTCTACTGGGCTCTGTCGGGCTCTGTCGGGTTCTGTCGGGCTCTGTCGGGCTCTGTCGGGCTCTGTCGGGCCCTGTCGGGCTCTGTCGGGCTCTGTCGTGCCCTGTCGGGCCCTGTCGGGCTCTGTCGGGCCCTGTCGGGCTCTACTGGGCTCTGTCGGGCTCTGTCGGGCTCTGTCGGGCTCTACTGGGCCCTGTCGGGCCCTGTCGGGCCCTGTCGGGCTCTGTCGGGCTCTGTCAGGCTCTACTGGGCTCTGTCGGGCTCTGTCGGGTTCTGTCGGGCTCTGTCGGGCTTTGTCGGGCTCTACTGGGCTCTGTCGGGCCCTGTCGGGCCCTGTCGGGCTCTGTCGGGCCCTGTCGGGCCCTGTCGGGCTCTGTCGGGCTCTGTCGGGCTCTGTCGGGCTCTACTGGGCCCTGTCGGGCCCTGTCGGGCTCTGTCGGGCCCTGTCGGGCCCTGTCGGGCTCTGTCGGGCTCTGTCGGGCCCTATCGGGCTCTGTCGGGCTCTGTCGGGCTCTGTCGGGCTCTACTGGGCTCTACTGGGCTCTGTCGGGCTCTGTCGGGCTCTACTGGGCCCTGTCGGGCCCTGTCGGGCCCTGACGGGCTCTGTCGGGCTCTACTGGGCTCTGTCGGGCTCTGTCGGGCTCTGTCGGGCCCTGTCGGGCTCTGTCGGGCTCTACTGGGCTCTGTCGGGCTCTGTCGGGCTTTGTCGGGCTCTGTCGGGCTCTACTGGGCCCTGTCGGGCCCTGTCGGGCCCTGACGGGCTCTGTCGGGCTCTGCTGGGCTCTGTCGGGTTCTGTCGGGCTCTGTCGGGCTCTGTCGGGCTCTGTCGGGCTCTACTGGGCTCTGTCAGGCCCTGTCGGGCCCTGTCGGGCCCTGTCGGGCTCTGTCGGGCTCTGTCGGGCTCTGTCGGGCTCTACTGGGCCCTGTCGGGCCCTGTCGGGCTCTGTCGGGCCCTGTCGGGCCCTGTCGGGCTCTGTCGGGCTCTGTCGGGCCCTGTCGGGCTCTGTCGGGCTCTGTCGGGCTCTGTCGGGCTCTACTGGGCTCTACTGGGCTCTGTCGGGCTCTGTCGGGCTCTACTGGGCCCTGTCGGGCCCTGTCGGGCTCTGTCGGGCTCTGTCGGGCTCTGTCGGGCTCTACTGGGCTCTGTCGGGCCCTGTCGGGCCCTGTCGGGCCCTGTCGGGCTCTGTCGTGCTCTGTCGGGCTCTACTGGGCCCTGTCGGGCCCTGTCGGGCTCTGTCGGGCTCTGTCGGGCCCTGTCGGGCCCTGTCGGGCTCTGTCGGGCTCTGTCGGGCCCTGTCGGGCTCTGTCGGGCTCTGTCGGGCTCTGTCGGGCTCTACTGGGCTCTACTGGGCCCTGTCGGGCTCTGTCGGGCTCTGTCGGGCCCTGTCGGGCTCTGTCGGGCTCTGTCGGGCCCTGTCGGGCTCTGTCGGGCTCTGTCGGGCTCTGTCGGGCTCTACTGGGCTCTGTCGGGCTCTGTCGGGCTATGTCGGGCTCTGTCGGGCTCTACTGGGGCCTGTCGGGCCCTGTCGGGCTCTGTTGGGCTCTGTCGGGCTCTGTCGGGCTCAACTGGTCTCTGTCGGGCTCTGTCGGGTTCTGTCGGGCTCTGTCGGGCTCTGTCGGGCTCTACTGGGCTCTACTGGGCTCTGTCGGGCTCTGTCGGGCTCTACTGGACTCTGTCGGGCTCTGTCGGGCTCTGTCGGGCCCTGTCGGGCTCTGTCGGGCCCTGTCGGGCCCTGTCGGGCTCTGTCGGGCTCTGTCGGGCCCTGTCGGGCTCTGTCGGGCTCTGTCGGGCTCTGTCGGGCTCTACTGGGCCCTGTCGGGTTCTGTGGGGCTCTGTCGGGCCCTGTCGGGCTCTGTCGGGCTCTGTCGGGCCCTGTCGGGCTCTGTCGGGCTCTACTGGGCCCTGTCGGGCCCTGTCGGGCCCTGTCGGGCTCTGTCGGGCTCTGTCGGGCTCTGTCGGGCTCTACTGGGCTCTACTGGGCTCTGTCGGGCTCTACTGGGCCCTGTCGGGCCCTGTTGGGCTCTGTCGGGCTCTGTCGGGCTCTGTCGGGCTCTGTCGGGCCCTGTCGGGCTCTTTCGGGCTCTGTCGTGTCCTGTCGGGCCCTGTCGGGCTCTGTCGGGCCCTGTCGGGCTCTATCGGGCCCTGACGGGCTCTGTCGGGCCCTGTCGGGCCCTGTCGGGCTCTGTCGGGCTCTGTCGGGCCCTGTCGGGCTCTGTCGGGCTCTGTCGGGCTCTATCGGGCTCTACTGGGCCCTGGCGGGCCCTGTCGGGCTCTGTCGGGCCCTGTCGGGCTCTGTCGGGCTCTGTCGGGCCCTGTCGGGCCCTGTCGGGCTCTGTCGGGCCCTGTCGGGCCCTGTCGGGCTCTGTCAGGCTCTGTCGGGCTCTGTCGGGCTCTACTGGGCCCTGTCGGGCCCTGTCGGGCTCTACTGGGCTCTACTGGGCTCTATCGGGCTCTTTCGGGCTCTACTGGGCCCTGTCGGGCCCTGTCGGGCCCTGTCGGGCTCTGTCGGGCTCTGTCGGGCCCTGTCGGGCTCTGTCGGGCTCTGTCGGGCTCTGTCGGGCTCTGTCGGGCTCTACTGGGCCCTGTCGGGCTCTGTCGGGCTCTGTGGGGCCCTGTCGGGCTCTGTCGGGCTCTGTCGGGCCCTGTCGGGCTCTGTCGGGCCCTGTCGGGCCCTGTCGGGCTCTGTCGGGCTCTGTCGGGCCCTGTCGGGCTCTACTGGGCCCTGTCGGGCTCTGTCGGGCTCTGTCGGGCCCTGTCGGGCTCTGTCGGGCTCTACTGGGCCCTGTCGGGCCCTGTCAGGCCCTGTCGGGGTCTGTCGGGCTCTGTCGGGCTCTGTCGGGCTCTACTGGGCTATACTGGGCTCTGTCGGGCTCTACTGGGCCCTGTCGGGCCCTGTCGGGCTCTGTCGGGCTCTGTCGGGCTCTGTCGGGCTCTACTGGGCCCTGTCGGGCTCTGTCGGGCTCTGTCGGGCTCTGTCGGGCTCTGTCGGGTCCTGTCGGGCTCTGTCGGGATCTACTGGGCCCTGTCGGGCCCTGTCGGGCTCTGTCGGGCTCTGTCGGGCCCTGTCGGGCGCTGTCGGGCTCTGTCGGGCTCTGTCGGGCTCTGTCGGGCCCTGTCGGGCTCTGTCGGGCTCTGTCGGGCTCTGTCGGGCTCTACTGGGCCCTGTCGGGTTCTGTCGGGCTCTGTCGGGCTCTGTCGGGCTCTACTGGGCCCTGTCGGGCTCTGTCGGGCTCTGTCGGGCTCTGTCGGGCCCTGTCGGGCTCTGTCGGGCTCTGTCGGGCTCTGTCGGGCCCTCTCGGCTCTGTCGGGCTCTGTCGGGCCCTGTCGGGCTCTGTCGGGCTCTACTGGGCCCTGTCGGGCCCTGTCGGGCTCTGTCGGGCTCTGTCGGGCCCTGTCGGGCTCTGTCGGGCTCTGTCGGGCTCTACTGGGCCCTGTCGGTCCCTGTCGGGCTCTGTCGGGCTCTGTCGGGCTCTGTCGGGCTCTACTGGGCTCTACTGGGCTCTGTCGGGCTCTGTCGGGTTCTGTCGGGCTCTGTCGGGCTCTGTCGGGCTCTGTCGGGCCCTGTCGGGCTCTGTCGGGCCCTGTCGGGCTCTGTCGGGCTCTGTCGTGCCCTGTCGGGCCCTGTCGGGCTCTGTCGGGCCCTGTCGGGCCCTGTCGGGCTCTGTCGGGCTCTGTCGGGCTCTGTCGGGCTCTACTGGGCCCTGTCGGGCCCTGTCGGGCCCTGTCGGGCTCTGTCGGGCTCTGTCGGGCTCTGTCGGGCTCTACTGGGCTCTGTCGGGCCCTGTCGGGCCCTGTCGGGCTCTGTCGGGCCCTGTCGGGCCCTGTCGGGCTCTGTCGGGCTCTACTGGGCTCTGTCGGGCTCTGTCGGGCTCTGTCGGGCTCTGTCGGGCTCTACTGGGCCCTGTCGGGCTCTGTCGGGCTCTGTCGGGCTCTGTCGGGCTCTGTCGGGTCCTGTCGGGCTCTGTCGGGCTCTACTGGGCCCTGTCGGGCCCTGTCGGGCTCTGTCGGGCTCTGTCGGGCCCTGTCGGGCGCTGTCGGGCTCTGTCGGGCTCTGTCGGGCTCTGTCGGGCCCTGTCGGGCTCTGTCGGGCTCTGTCGGGCTCTGTCGGGCTCTACTGGGCCCTGTCGGGTTCTGTCGGGCTCTGTCGGGCTCTGTCGGGCTCTACTGGGCCCTGTCGGGCTCTGTCGGGCTCTGTCGGGCTCTGTCGGGCTCTGTCGGGCTCTGTCGGGACCTCTCGGCTCTGTCGGGCTCTGTCGGGCCCTGTCGGGCTCTGTCGGGCTCTACTGGGCCCTGTCGGGCCCTGTCGGGCTCTGTCGGGCTCTGTCGGGCCCTGTCGGGCTCTGTCGGGCTCTGTCGGGCTCTACTGGGCCCTGTCGGTCCCTGTCGGGCTCTGTCGGGCTCTGTCGGGCTCTGTCGGGCTCTACTGGGCTCTACTGGGCTCTGTCGGGCTCTGTCGGGTTCTGTCGGGCTCTGTCGGGCTCTGTCGGGCTCTGTCGGGCCCTGTCGGGCTCTGTCGGGCTCTGTCGTGCCCTGTCGGGCCCTGTCGGGCTCTGTCGGGCCCTGTCGGGCCCTGTCGGGCTCTGTCGGGCTCTGTCGGGCTCTGTCGGGCTCTACTGGGCCCTGTCGGGCCCTGTCGGGCCCTGTCGGGCTCTGTCGGGCTCTGTCGGGCTCTGTCGGGCTCTACTGGGCTCTGTCGGGCCCTGTCGGGCCCTGTCGGGCTCTGTCGGGCCCTGTCGGGCCCTGTCGGGCTCTGTCGGGCTCTACTGGGCTCTGTCGGGCTCTGTCGGGCTCTGTCGGGCTCTGTCGGGCTCTACTGGGCCCTGTCGGGCTCTGTCGGGCTCTACTGGGCCCTGTCGAGCTCTGTCGGGCCCTGTCGGGCCCTGTCGGGCTCTGTCGGGCTCTGTCGGGCTCTGTCGGGCTCTACTGGGCCCTGTCGGGCTCTGTCGGGCTCTGTGGGGCCCTGTCGGGCTCTGTCGGGCTCTGTCGGGCTCTGTCGGGCCCTGTCGGGCTCTGTCGGGCTCTACTGGGCCCTGTCGGGCCCTGTCGTGCTCTGTCGGGCTCTGTCGGGCCCTGTCGGGCTCTGTCGGGCTCTGTCGGGCTGTGTTGGGCTCTGTCGGGCTCTACTGTGCTCTACTGGGCTCTGTCGGGCTCTGTCGGGCTCTACTGGGCCCTGTCGGGCCCTGTCGGGCTCTGTCGGGCTCTGTCGGGCTCTGTCGGGCTCTGTCGGGCTCTACTGGGCCCTGTCGGGCCCTGTCGGGCTCTGTCGGGCTCTACTGGGCTCTACTGGGCTCTGTCGGGCTCTGTCGGGTTCTGTCGGGCTCTGTCGGGCTCTGTCGGGCTCTGTCGGGCCCTGTCGGGCTCTGTCGGGCTCTGTCGTGCCCTGTCGGGCCCTGTCGGGCTCTGTCGGGCCCTGTCGGGCTCTGTCGGGCTCTGTCGGGCTCTGTTGGGCTCTACTGGGCCCTGTCGGGCCCTGTCGGGCCCTGTCGGGCTCTGTCGGGCTCTGTCGGGCTCTGTCGGGCTCTACTGGGCTCTGTCGGGCCCTGTCGGGCCCTGTCGGGCTCTGTCGGGCTCTGTCGGGCCCTGTCGGGCTCTGTCGGGCTCTACTGGGCTCTGTCGGGCTCTGTCGGTCTCTGTCGGCCTCTGTCGGGCTCTACTGGGCCCTGTCGGGCTCTGTCGGGCTCTGTCGGGCCCTGTCGGGCCCTGTCGGGCTCTGTCGGGCTCTGTCGGACTCTACTGGGCTCTGTCGGGCTCTGTCGGGCTCTGTCGGGCTCTGTCGGGCTCTACTGGGCCCTGTCGGGCCCTGTCGGGCCCTGTCGGGCTCTGTCGGGCCCTGTCGGGCCCTGTCGGGCTCTGTCGGGCTCTACTGGGCCCTGTCGGGCTCTACTGGGCCCTGTCGGGCTCTGTCGGGCTCTGTCGGGCTCTGTCGGGCTCTGTCGGGCTCTACTGGGCCCTGTCGGGCTCTGTCGGGCTCTGTCGGGCCCTCTCGGGCCCTGTCGGGCTCTGTCAGGCTCTGTCGGACTCTGTCGGGCTCTAGTGGGCCCTGTCGGGCCCTGTCGGGCCCTGTCGGGCTCTACTGGGCTCTACTGGGCTCTATCGGGCTCTTTCGGGCTCTACTGGGCCCTGTCGGGCCCTGTCGGGCCCTTTCGGGCTCTGTCGGGCCCTGTCGGTCTCTGTCGGGCTCTGTCGGGCCCTGTCGGGCTCTGTCGGGCTCTGTCGGGCTCTGTCGGGCTCTACTGGTCTCTACTGGGCTCTGTCGGGCTCTGTCGGGCTCTACTGGGCCCTGTCGGGCTCTGTCGGCCCCTGTCGGGCTCTGTCGGGCTCTACTGGGCTCTGTCGGGCTCTGTCGGGCTCTGTCGGGCTCTACTGGGCTCTGTCGGGCTCTGTCGGGCTCTGTTGGGCTCTGTCGGGCTCTACTGGGCCCTGTCGGGCTCTGTCGGGCCCTGTCGGGCTCTGTCGGGCTCTGTCGGGCTCTACTGGGCCCTGTCGGGCTCTGTCGGGCTCTGTCGGGCTCTGTCGGGCTCTGTCGGGCTCTACTGGGCTCTGTCGGGCCCTGTCGGGCCCTGTCGGGCTCTGTCGGGCTCTGTCGGGCCCTGTCGGGCCCTGTCGGGCTCTGTCGGGCTCTACTGGGCTCTGTCGGTCTCTGTCGGCCTCTGTCGGACTCTACTGGGCCCTGTCGGGCTCTGTCGGGCTCTGTCGGGCTCTGTCGGGCCCTGTCGGGCCCTGTCGGGCTCTGTCGGGCTCTGTCGGGCTCTACTGGGCTCTGTCGGGCTCTGTCGGGCTCTGTCGGGCTCTGTCGGGCTCTACTGGGCCCTGTCGGGCTCTGTCGGGCTCTGTGGGGCCCTGTCGGGCTCTGTCGGGCTCTGTCGGGCCCTGTCGGGCTCTGTCGGGCCCTGTCGGGCCCTGTCGGGCTCTGTCGGGCTCTGTTGGGCCCTGTCGGGCTCTGTCGGGCTCTGTCGGGCTCTGTCGGGCTCTACTGGGCCCTGTCGGGCTCTGTCGGGCTCTGTCGGGCCCTGTCGGGCTCTGTCGGGCTCTGTCGGGCCCTGTCGGGCTCTGTCGGGCTCTACTGGGCCCTGTCGGGCCCTGTCGGGCTCTGTCGGGCTCTGTCGGGCTCTGTCGGGCTCTACTGGGCTCTACTGGGCTCTGTCGGGCTCTACTGGGCCCTGTCGGGCCCTGTCGGGCTCTGTCGGGCTCTGTCGGGCTCTGTCGGGCCCTGTCGGGCTCTGTCGGGCTCTGTCGTGCCCTGTCGGGCTCTGTCGGGCTCTGTCGGGCCCTGTCGGGCTCTATCGGGCCCTGTCGGGCTCTGTCGGGCCCTGTCGGGCCCTGTCGGGCCCTGTCGGGCTCTGTCGGGCTCAACTGGTGTCTGTCGGGCTCTGTCGGGCTCTATCGGGCTCTACTGGGCCCTGTCGGGCCCTGTCGGGCCCTGTCGGGCTCTGTCGGGCTCTGTCGGGCCCTGTCGGGCTCTGTCGGGCTCTGTCGGGCCCTGTCGGGCCCTGTCGGGCTCTGTCGGGCTCTGTCAGGCCCTGTCGGGCTCTACTGGGCCCTGTCGGGCTCTGTCGGGCTCTGTCGGGCTCTGTCGGGCTCTACTGGTCCCTGTCGGGCTCTGTCGGGCTCTGTCGGGCCCTCTCGGGCCCTGTCGGGCTCTGTCAGGATCTGTCGGGCTCTGTCGGGTTCTGTCGGGCTCTGTCGGGCTCTAGTGGGCCCTGTCGGGCCCTGTCGGGCCCTGTCGGGCTCTACTGGGCTCTACTGGGCTCTATCGGGCTCTTTCGGGCTCTACTGGGCCCTGTCGGGCCCTGTCGGGCCCTTTCGGGCTCTGTCGGGCCCTGTCGGGCCCTGTCGGGCTCTGTCGGGCTCTGTCGGGCCCTGTCGGGCTCTGTCGGGCTCTGTCGGGCTCTGTCGGGCTCTACTGGGCTCTACTGGGCTCTGTCGGGCTCTGTCGGGCTCTACTGGGCCCTGTCGGGCTCTGTCGGGCCCTGTCGGGCTCTGTCCGGCTCTACTGGGCTCTGTCGGGCTCTGTCGGGCTCTGTCGGGCTCTACTGGGCCCTGTCGGGCCCTGTCGGGCCATTTCGGGCTCTGTCGGGCTCTGTCGGGCTCTGTCGGGCTCTACTGGGCTCTGTCGGGCTCTGTCGGGCTCTGTCGGGCTCTACTGGGCTCTGTCGGGCTCTGTCGGGCTCTGTCGGGCTCTGTCGGGCTCTACTGGGCTCTACTGGGCTCTGTCGGGCTCTGTCGGGCTCTACTGGGCCCTGTCGGGCTCTGTCGGGCCCTGTCGGGCTCTGTCGGGCTCTACTGGGCTCTGTCGTGCTCTGTCGGGCTCTGTCGGGCTCTACTGGGCCCTGTCGGGCTCTGTCGGGCTCTGTCGGGCTCTGTCGGGCTCTGTCGGGTCCTGTCGGGCTCTGTCGGGCTCTACTGGGCCCTGTCGGGCTCTGTCGGGCTCTGTCGGGCTCTGTCGGGCCCTGTCGGGCGCTGTCGGGCTCTGTCGGGCTCTGTCGGGCTCTGTCGGGCCCTGTCGGGCTCTGTCGGGCTCTGTCGGGCTCTGTCGGGCTCTACTGGGCCCTGTCGGGTTCTGTCGGGCTCTGTCGGGCTCTGTCGGGCTCTACTGGGCCCTGTCGGGCTCTGTCGGGCTCTGTCGGGCTCTGTCGGGCCCTGTCGGGCTCTGTCGGGCTCTGTCGGGCTCTGTCGGGCCCTCTCGGCTCTGTCGGGCTCTGTCGGGCCCTGTCGGGCTCTGTCGGGCTCTACTGGGCCCTGTCGGGCCCTGTCGGGCTCTGTCGGGCTCTGTCGGGCCCTGTCGGGCTCTGTCGGGCTCTGTCGGGCTCTACTGGGCCCTGTCGGTCCCTGTCGGGCTCTGTCGGGCTCTGTCGGGCTCTGTCGGGCTCTACTGGGCTCTACTGGGCTCTGTCGGGCTCTGTCGGGTTCTGTCGGGCTCTGTCGGGCTCTGTCGGGCTCTGTCGGGCCCTGTCGGGCTCTGTCGGGCTCTGTCGTGCCCTGTCGGGCCCTGTCGGGCTCTGTCGGGCCCTGTCGGGCCCTGTCGGGCTCTGTCGGGCTCTGTCGGGCTCTGTCGGGCTCTACTGGGCCCTGTCGGGCCCTGTCGGGCCCTGTCGGGCTCTGTCGGGCTCTGTCGGGCTCTGTCGGGCTCTACTGGGCTCTGTCGGGCCCTGTCGGGCCCTGTCGGGCTCTGTCGGGCTCTGTCGGGCCCTGTCGGGCCCTGTCGGGCTCTGTCGGGCTCTACTGGGCTCTGTCGGGCTCTGTCGGGCTCTGTCGGGCTCTGTCGGGCTCTACTGGGCCCTGTCGGGCTCTGTCGGGCTCTACTGGGCCCTGTCGGGCTCTGTCGGGCCCTGTCGGGCCCTGTCGGGCTCTGTCGGGCTCTGTCGGGCTCTGTCGGGCTCTACTGGGCCCTGTCGGGCTCTGTCGGGCTCTGTGGGGCCCTGTCGGGCTCTGTCGGGCTCTGTCGGGCTCTGTCGGGCCCTGTCGGGCTCTGTCGGGCCCTGTCGGGCCCTGTCGGGCTCTGTCGGGCCCTGTCGGGCTCTGTCGGGCTCTACTGGGCCCTGTCGGGCCCTGTCGTGCTCTGTCGGGCTCTGTCGGGCTCTGTCGGGCTGTGTTGGGCTCTGTCGGGCTCTACTGTGCTCTACTGGGCTCTGTCGGGCTCTGTCGGGCTCTACTGGGCCCTGTCGGGCCCTGTCGGGCTCTGTCGGGCTCTGTCGGGCTCTGTCGGGCTCTACTGGGCCCTGTCGGGCCCTGTCGGGCTCTGTCGGGCTCTGTCGGGCTCTGTCGGGCTCTACTGGGCTCTACTGGGCTCTGTCGGGCTCTGTCGGGTTCTGTCGGGCTCTGTCGAGCTCTGTCGGGCTCTGTCGGGCCCTGTCGGGCTCTGTCGGGCTCTGTCGTGCCCTGTCGGGCCCTGTCGGGCTCTGTCGGGCCCTGTCGGGCTCTGTCGGGCTCTGTCGGGCTCTGTTGGGCTCTACTGGGCCCTGTCGGGCCCTGTCGGGCCCTGTCGGGCTCTGTCGGGCTCTGTCGGGCTCTGTCGGGCTCTTCTGGGCTCTGTCGGGCCCTGTCGGGCCCTGTCGGGCTCTGTCGGGCTCTGTCGGGCCCTGTCGGGCCCTGTCGGGCTCTGTCGGGGTCTACTGGGCTCTGTCGGGCTCTGTCGGTCTCTGTCGGCCTCTGTCGGGCTCTACTGGGCCCTGTCGGGCTCTGTCGGGCTCTGTCGGGCCCTGTCGGGCCCTGTCGGGCTCTGTCGGGCTCTGTCGGACTCTACTGGGCTCTGTCGGGCTCTGTCGGGCTCTGTCGGGCTCTACTGGGCCCTGTCGGGCTCTGTCGGGCTCTGTCGGGCCCTGTCGGGCTCTGTCGGGCTCTGTCAGGCTCTGTCGGGCTCTGTCGGGCTCTACTGGGCCCTGTCGGGCCCTGTCGGGCCCTGTCGGGCTCTACTGGGCTCTACTGGGCTCTGTCGGGCTCTTTCGGGCTCTACTGGGCCCTGTCGGGCCCTGTCGTGCCCTGTCGGGCCCTGTCGGGCTCTGTCGGGCTCTACTGGGCCCTGTCGGGCTCTGTCGGGCCCTGTCGGGCTCTGTCGGGCTCTACTGGGCTCTGTCGGGCTCTGTCGGGCTCTGTCGGGCTCTACTGGGCCCTGTCGGGCTCTGTCGGGCCCTGTCGGGCTCTGTCGGGCTCTGTCGGGCCCTGTCGGGCCCTGTCGGGCTCTGTCGGGCCGTGTCGGGCTCTGTCGGGCTCTGTCGGGCTCTGTCGGGCTCTACTGGGCTCTGTCGGGTTCTGTCGGGCTCTGTCGGGCTCTACTGGGCCCTGTCGGGCTCTGTCGGGCCCTGTCGGGCTCTGTCGGGCTCTGTCGTGCCCTGTCGGGCCCTGTCGGGCTCTGTCGGGCCCTGTCGGGCTCTGTCGGGCTCTGTCGGGCTCTGTTGGGCTCTACTGGGCCCTGTCGGGCCCTGTCGGGCCCTGTCGGGCTCTGTCGGGCTCTGTCGGGCTCTGTCGGGCTCTACTGGGCTCTGTCGGGCCCTGTCGGGCCCTGTCGGGCTCTGTCGGGCTCTGTCGGGCCCTGTCGGGCCCTGTCGGGCTCTGTCGGGGTCTACTGGGCTCTGTCGGGCTCTGTCGGTCTCTGTCGGCCTCTGTCGGGCTCTACTGGGCCCTGTCGGGCTCTGTCGGGCTCTGTCGGGCCCTGTCGGGCCCTGTCGGGCTCTGTCGGGCTCTGTCGGACTCTACTGGGCTCTGTCGGGCTCTGTCGGGCTCTGTCGGGCTCTACTGGGCCCTGTCGGGCTCTGTCGGGCTCTGTCGGGCCCTGTCGGGCTCTGTCGGGCTCTGTCAGGCTCTGTCGGGCTCTGTCGGGCTCTACTGGGCCCTGTCGGGCCCTGTCGGGCCCTGTCGGGCTCTACTGGGCTCTACTGGGCTCTGTCGGGCTCTTTCGGGCTCTACTGGGCCCTGTCGGGCCCTGTCGTGCCCTGTCGGGCCCTGTCGGGCTCTGTCGGGCCCTGTCGGGCTCTGTCGGGCTCTGTCGGGCCCTGTCGGGCTCTGTCGGGCTCTGTCGGGCTCTACTGGTCTCTACTGGGCTCTGTCGGGCTCTGTCGGGCTCTACTGGGCCCTGTCGGGCTCTGTCGGGCCCTGTCGGGCTCTGTCGGGCTCTACTGGGCTCTGTCGGGCTCGGTCGGGCTCTGTCGGGCTCTACTGGGCTCTGTCGGGCTCTGTCGGGCTCTGTCGGGCTCTACTGGGCCCTGTCGGGCTCTGTCGGGCCCTGTCGGGCTCTGTCGGGCTCTGTCGGGCCCTGTCGGGCCCTGTCGGGCTCTGTCGGGCCGTGTCGGGCTCTGTCGGGCTCTGTCGGGCTCTGTCGGGCTCTACTGGGCTCTGTCGGGTTCTGTCGGGCTCTGTCGGGCTCTACTGGGCCCTGTCGGGCTCTGTCGGGCCCTGTCGGGCTCTGTCGGGCTCTGTCGGGCTCTGTCGGGCTCTGTCGGTCTCTGTCGGGCTCTACTGGGCCCTGTCGGGCTCTGTCAGGCTCTGTCGGGCACTGTCGGGCTCTGTCGGGCTCTGTCGGGCTCTATCGGGCCCTGTCGGGCCCTGTCGGGCTTTGTCGGGTTATGTCGGACTCTGTCGGGCTCTACTGGGCTCTGTCGGGCTCTACTGGGCCCTGTCGGGCTCTGTCGGGCTCTGTCGGGCTCTGTCGGGCTCTACTGGGCTCTGTCGGGCCCTGTCGGGCCCTGTCGGGCTCTGTCGGGCTCTGTCGGGCTCTACTGGGCCCTGTCGGGCTCTGTCGGGCCCTGTCGGGCTCTGTCGGGCTCTACTGGGCTCTGTCGGGCTCGGTCGGGCTCTGTCGGGCTCTACTGGGCTCTGTCGGGCTCTGTCGGGCTCTGTCGGGCTCTACTGGGCCCTGTCGGGCTCTGTCGGGCCCTGTCGGGCTCTGTCGGGCTCTGTCGGGCCCTGTCGGGCCCTGTCGGGCTCTGTCGGGCCGTGTCGGGCTCTGTCGGGCTCTGTCGGGCCCTGTCGGGCCCTGTCGGGCTCTGTCGGGCTCTGTCAGGCCCTGTCGGGCTCTGTCGGGCTCTGTCGGGCTCCGTCGGGCTCTACTGGGCTCTGTCGGGCTCTGTCGGGCTCTGTCGGGCTCTACTGGGCCCTGTCGGGCCCTGTCGGGCTCTGTCGGGCTCTGTCGGGCTCTGTCGGGCTCAACTGGTCTCTGTCGGGCTCTGTCGGGTTCTGTCGGGCTCTGTCGGGCTCTGTCGGGCTCTGTCGGGCTCTACTGGGCTCTACTGGGCTCTGTCGGGTTCTGTCGGTCTCTACTGGGCCCTGTCGGGTTCTGTCGGGCCCTGTCGGGCTCTGTCGGGCTCTGTCGGGCTCTGTCGGGCTCTACTGGGCCCTGTCGGGCTCTGTCGGGCTCTGTCGGGCTCTTCTGGGCCCTGTCCGGCCCTGTCGGGCTCTGTCGGGCTCTGTCGGGCTCTGTCGGGCTCCACTGGGCCCTGTCGGGCCCTGTCGGGCCCTGTCGGGCTCTGTCGGGCTCTGTCGGGCTCTGTCGGGCTCTACTGGACTCTGTCGGGCTCTGTCGGGTTCTGTCGGGCTCTGTCGGGCTCTGTCGGGCTCTGTCGGGCTCTACTGGGCTCTGTCGGGCCCTGTCGGGCCCTGTCGGGCTCTGTCGGGACCTGTCGGGCCCTGTCGGGCTCTGTCGGGCTCTGTCGGTCCCTGTCGGGCTCTGTCGGCCTCTGTCGGGCTCTGTCGGGCCCTGTCGGGCTCTGTCGGGCTCTGTCGGGCTGTGTCGGGCTCTGTCGGGCTCTACTGGGCTCTACTGGGCTCTGTCGGGCTCTGTCGGGCTCTGTCGGGCTCTACTGGGCACTGTCGGGCCCTGTCGGGCTCTGTCGGGCTCTGTCGGGCTCTGTCGGGCTCTACTGGGCTCTACTGGGCTCTGTCGGGCTCTGTCGGGTTCTGTCGGGCTCTGTCGGGCTCTGTCGGGCCCTGTCGGGCTCTGTCGGGCTCTGTCGTGCCCTGTCGGGCCCTGTCGGGCTCTGTCGGGCCCTGTCGGGCTCTGTCGTGCCCTGTCGGGCCCTGTCGGGCTCTGTCGGGCCCTGGCGGGGTCTGTCGGGCTCTGTCGGGCTCTGTCGGGCTCTACTGGGCCCTGTCGGGCCCTGTCGGTCCCTGTCGGGCTCTGTCGGGCTCTGTCGGGCTCTGTCGGGCTCTACTGGGCTCTGTCGGTCCCTGTCGGGCTCTGTCGGGCTCTGTCGGGCTCTGTCGGGCTCTACTGGGCCCTGTCGGGCTCTGTCGGGCTCTGTCGGGCCCTGTCGGGCCCTGTCGGGCTCTGTCGGGCTCTGTCGGGCTCTGTCGGGCTCTACTGGGCCCTGTCGGGCTCTGTCGGGCTCTGTCGGGCTCTGTCCGGCTCTACTGGGCCCTGTCGGGCCCTGTCGGGCTCTGTCGGGTTCTGTCGGGCCCTGTCGGGCTCTCTCGGGCTCTGTCGGGCCCTGTCGGGCTCTGTCGGGCTCTGTCGGGCTCTGTCGGGCTCTACTGGGCCCTGTCGGGCTCTGTCGGGCTCTGTCGGGCCCTGTCGGGCTCTGTCGGGCTCTGTCGGGCCCTGGCGGGCTCTGTCGGGCTCTGTCGGGCTCTATCGGGATCTACTGGGCCCTGTCGGGCCCTATCGGGCCCTGTCGGGCCCTGTCGGGCTCTGTCGGGCCCTGTCGGGCTCTGTCGGGCCCTGTCGGGCCCTGTCGGGCTCTGTCGGGCTCTGTCGGGCTCTGTCGGGCTCTACTGGGCCCTGTCGGGCTCTGTCGGGCTCTGTCGGGCTCTGTCGGGCTCTGTCGGGCTCTACTGGGCCCTGTCGGGCTCTGTCGGGCTCTGTCGGGCCCTGTCGGGCCCTGTCGGGCTCTGTCAGGCTCTGTCGGGCTCTGTCGGGCTCTTCTGGGCCCTGTCGGGCCCTGTCGGGCCCTGTCGGGCTCTACTGGGCTCTACTGGGCTCTGTCGGGCTCTTTCGGGCTCTACTGGGCCCTGTCGGGCCCTGTCGGGCCCTGTCGGGCCCTGTCGGGCTCTGTCGGGCTCTGTCGGGCCCTGTCGGGCTCTGTCGGGCTCTGTCGGGCTCTACTGGTCTCTACTGGGCTCTGTCGGGCTCTGTCGGGATCTACTGGGCCCTGTCGGGCTCTGTCGGGCCCTGTCGGGCTCTGTCGGGCTCTACTGGGCTCTGTCGGGCTCTGTCGGGCTCTGTCGGGCTCTACTGGGCTCTGTCGGGCTCTGTCGGGCTCTGTCGGGCTCTACTGGGCCCTGTCGGGCTCTGTCGGGCCCTGTCGGGCTCTGTCGGGCTCTGTCGGGCCCTGTTGGGCCCTGTCGGGCTCTGTCAGGCCCTGTCGGGCTCTGTCGGGCTTTGTCGGGCTCTGTCGGGCTCTACTGGGCTCTGTCGGGCTCTGTCGGGCTCTGTCGGGCTCTGTCGGGCTCTACTGGGCCCTGTCGGGCTCTGTCGGGCTCTGTCGGGCCCTGTCGGGCTCTGTCGGGCTCTGTCGGGACCTGTCGGGCTCTGCCGGGCCCTGTCGGGCCCTGTCGGGCTCTGTCGGGCTCTGTCGGGCCCTGTCGGGCTCTGTCGGGCTCTGTCGGGCTCTGTCGGGCTCTACTGGGCCCTGTCGGGCTCTGTCGGGCTCTGTCGGGCTCTGTCGGGCCCTGTCGGGCTCTGTCGGGCTCTACTGGGCCCTGTCGGGCCCTATCGGGCTCTGTCGGGCTCTGTCGGGCTCTGTCGGGCCCTGTCGGGCTCTGTCGGGCTCTGTCGGGCTCTACTGGGCCCTGTCGGGCTCTGTCGGGCTCTGTCGGGCCCTGTCGGGCTCTGTCAGGCTCTGTCGGGCTCTACTGGGCCCTGTCGGGTTCTGTCGGGCTCTGTCGGGCTCTGTCGGGCTCTACTGGGCCCTGTCGGGCTCTGTCGGGCTCTGTCGGGCTCTGTCGGGCCCTGTCGGGCTCTGTCGGGCTCTGTCGGGCTCTGTCGGGCCCTCTCGGCTCTGTCGGGCTCTACTGGGCCCTGTCGGGCTCTACTGGGCCCTGTCGGGCTCTGTCGGGCTCTGTCGGGCCCTGTCGGGCTCTGTCGGGCTCTGTCGGGCTCTGTCGGGCTCTGTCGGGCTCTACTGGGCTCTGTCGGGTTCTGTCGGGCTCTGTCGGGCTCTACTGGGCCCTGTCGGGCTCTGTCGGGCCCTGTCGGGCTCTGTCGGGCTCTGTCGTGCCCTGTCGGGCCCTGTCGGGCTCTGTCGGGCCCTGTCGGGCTCTGTCGGGCTCTGTCGGGCTCTGTTGGGCTCTACTGGGCCCTGTCGGGCCCTGTCGGGCCCTGTCGGGCTCTGTCGGGCTCTGTCGGGCTCTGTCGGGCTCTACTGGGCTCTGTCGGGCCCTGTCGGGCCCTGTCGGGCTCTGTCGGGCTCTGTCGGGCCCTGTCGGGCCCTGTCGGGCTCTGTCGGGGTCTACTGGGCTCTGTCGGGCTCTGTCGGTCTCTGTCGGCCTCTGTCGGGCTCTACTGGGCCCTGTCGGGCTCTGTCGGGCTCTGTCGGGCCCTGTCGGGCCCTGTCGGGCTCTGTCGGGCTCTGTCGGACTCTACTGGGCTCTGTCGGGCTCTGTCGGGCTCTGTCGGGCTCTACTGGGCCCTGTCGGGCTCTGTCGGGCTCTGTCGGGCCCTGTCGGGCTCTGTCGGGCTCTGTCAGGCTCTGTCGGGCTCTGTCGGGCTCTACTGGGCCCTGTCGGGCCCTGTCGGGCCCTGTCGGGCTCTACTGGGCTCTACTGGGCTCTGTCGGGCTCTTTCGGGCTCTACTGGGCCCTGTCGGGCCCTGTCGTGCCCTGTCGGGCCCTGTCGGGCTCTGTCGGGCCCTGTCGGGCTCTGTCGGGCTCTGTCGGGCCCTGTCGGGCTCTGTCGGGCTCTGTCGGGCTCTACTGGTCTCTACTGGGCTCTGTCGGGCTCTGTCGGGCTCTACTGGGCCCTGTCGGGCTCTGTCGGGCCCTGTCGGGCTCTGTCGGGCTCTACTGGGCTCTGTCGGGCTCGGTCGGGCTCTGTCGGGCTCTACTGGGCTCTGTCGGGCTCTGTCGGGCTCTGTCGGGCTCTACTGGGCCCTGTCGGGCTCTGTCGGGCCCTGTCGGGCTCTGTCGGGCTCTGTCGGGCCCTGTCGGGCCCTGTCGGGCTCTGTCGGGCCGTGTCGGGCTCTGTCGGGCTCTGTCGGGCTCTGTCGGGCTCTACTGGGCTCTGTCGGGTTCTGTCGGGCTCTGTCGGGCTCTACTGGGCCCTGTCGGGCTCTGTCGGGCCCTGTCGGGCTCTGTCGGGCTCTGTCGGGCTCTGTCGGGCTCTACTGGGCCCTGTCGGGCTCTGTCAGGCTCTGTCGGGCACTGTCGGGCTCTGTCGGGCTCTGTCGGGCTCTATCGGGCCCTGTCGGGCCCTGTCGGGCTCTGTCGGGTTATGTCGGACTCTGTCGGGCTCTACTGGGCTCTGTCGGGCTCTACTGGGCCCTGTCGGGCTCTGTCGGGCTCTGTCGGGCTCTGTCGGGCTCTACTGGGCTCTGTCGGGCCCTGTCGGGCCCTGTCGGGCTCTGTCGGGCTCTGTCGGGCTCTACTGGGCCCTGTCGGGCTCTGTCGGGCCCTGTCGGGCTCTGTCGGGCTCTACTGGGCTCTGTCGGGCTCGGTCGGGCTCTGTCGGGCTCTACTGGGCTCTGTCGGGCTCTGTCGGGCTCTGTCGGGCTCTACTGGGCCCTGTCGGGCTCTGTCGGGCCCTGTCGGGCTCTGTCGGGCTCTGTCGGGCCCTGTCGGGCCCTGTCGGGCTCTGTCGGGCCGTGTCGGGCTCTGTCGGGCTCTGTCGGGCCCTGTCGGGCCCTGTCGGGCTCTGTCGGGCTCTGTCAGGCCCTGTCGGGCTCTGTCGGGCTCTGTCGGGCTCCGTCGGGCTCTACTGGGCTCTGTCGGGCTCTGTCGGGCTCTGTCGGGCTCTACTGGGCCCTGTCGGGCCCTGTCGGGCTCTGTCGGGCTCTGTCGGGCTCTGTCGGGCTCAACTGGTCTCTGTCGGGCTCTGTCGGGTTCTGTCGGGCTCTGTCGGGCTCTGTCGGGCTCTGTCGGGCTCTACTGGGCTCTACTGGGCTCTGTCGGGTTCTGTCGGTCTCTACTGGGCCCTGTCGGGTTCTGTCGGGCCCTGTCGGGCTCTGTCGGGCTCTGTCGGGCTCTGTCGGGCTCTACTGGGCCCTGTCGGGCTCTGTCGGGCTCTGTCGGGCTCTTCTGGGCCCTGTCCGGCCCTGTCGGGCTCTGTCGGGCTCTGTCGGGCTCTGTCGGGCTCCACTGGGCCCTGTCGGGCCCTGTCGGGCCCTGTCGGGCTCTGTCGGGCTCTGTCGGGCTCTGTCGGGCTCTACTGGACTCTGTCGGGCTCTGTCGGGTTCTGTCGGGCTCTGTCGGGCTCTGTCGGGCTCTGTCGGGCTCTACTGGGCTCTGTCGGGCCCTGTCGGGCCCTGTCGGGCTCTGTCGGGACCTGTCGGGCCCTGTCGGGCTCTGTCGGGCTCTGTCGGTCCCTGTCGGGCTCTGTCGGCCTCTGTCGGGCTCTGTCGGGCCCTGTCGGGCTCTGTCGGGCTCTGTCGGGCTGTGTCGGGCTCTGTCGGGCTCTACTGGGCTCTACTGGGCTCTGTCGGGCTCTGTCGGGCTCTGTCGGGCTCTACTGGGCACTGTCGGGCCCTGTCGGGCTCTGTCGGGCTCTGTCGGGCTCTGTCGGGCTCTACTGGGCTCTACTGGGCTCTGTCGGGCTCTGTCGGGTTCTGTCGGGCTCTGTCGGGCTCTGTCGGGCCCTGTCGGGCTCTGTCGGGCTCTGTCGTGCCCTGTCGGGCCCTGTCGGGCTCTGTCGGGCCCTGTCGGGCTCTGTCGTGCCCTGTCGGGCCCTGTCGGGCTCTGTCGGGCCCTGGCGGGGTCTGTCGGGCTCTGTCGGGCTCTGTCGGGCTCTACTGGGCCCTGTCGGGCCCTGTCGGTCCCTGTCGGGCTCTGTCGGGCTCTGTCGGGCTCTGTCGGGCTCTACTGGGCTCTGTCGGTCCCTGTCGGGCTCTGTCGGGCTCTGTCGGGCTCTGTCGGGCTCTACTGGGCCCTGTCGGGCTCTGTCGGGCTCTGTCGGGCCCTGTCGGGCCCTGTCGGGCTCTGTCGGGCTCTGTCGGGCTCTGTCGGGCTCTACTGGGCCCTGTCGGGCTCTGTCGGGCTCTGTCGGGCTCTGTCCGGCTCTACTGGGCCCTGTCGGGCCCTGTCGGGCTCTGTCGGGTTCTGTCGGGCCCTGTCGGGCTCTCTCGGGCTCTGTCGGGCCCTGTCGGGCTCTGTCGGGCTCTGTCGGGCTCTGTCGGGCTCTACTGGGCCCTGTCGGGCTCTGTCGGGCTCTGTCGGGCCCTGTCGGGCTCTGTCGGGCTCTGTCGGGCCCTGGCGGGCTCTGTCGGGCTCTGTCGGGCTCTATCGGGATCTACTGGGCCCTGTCGGGCCCTATCGGGCCCTGTCGGGCCCTGTCGGGCTCTGTCGGGCCCTGTCGGGCTCTGTCGGGCCCTGTCGGGCCCTGTCGGGCTCTGTCGGGCTCTGTCGGGCTCTGTCGGGCTCTACTGGGCCCTGTCGGGCTCTGTCGGGCTCTGTCGGGCTCTGTCGGGCTCTGTCGGGCTCTACTGGGCCCTGTCGGGCTCTGTCGGGCTCTGTCGGGCCCTGTCGGGCCCTGTCGGGCTCTGTCAGGCTCTGTCGGGCTCTGTCGGGCTCTTCTGGGCCCTGTCGGGCCCTGTCGGGCCCTGTCGGGCTCTACTGGGCTCTACTGGGCTCTGTCGGGCTCTTTCGGGCTCTACTGGGCCCTGTCGGGCCCTGTCGGGCCCTGTCGGGCCCTGTCGGGCTCTGTCGGGCTCTGTCGGGCCCTGTCGGGCTCTGTCGGGCTCTGTCGGGCTCTACTGGTCTCTACTGGGCTCTGTCGGGCTCTGTCGGGATCTACTGGGCCCTGTCGGGCCCTGTCGGGCCCTGTCGGGCTCTGTCGGGCTCTACTGGGCTCTGTCGGGCTCTGTCGGGCTCTGTCGGGCTCTACTGGGCTCTGTCGGGCTCTGTCGGGCTCTGTCGGGCTCTACTGGGCCCTGTCGGGCTCTGTCGGGCCCTGTCGGGCTCTGTCGGGCTCTGTCGGGCCCTGTTGGGCCCTGTCGGGCTCTGTCAGGCCCTGTCGGGCTCTGTCGGGCTTTGTCGGGCTCTGTCGGGCTCTACTGGGCTCTGTCGGGCTCTGTCGGGCTCTGTCGGGCTCTGTCGGGCTCTACTGGGCCCTGTCGGGCTCTGTCGGGCTCTGTCGGGCCCTGTCGGGCTCTGTCGGGCTCTGTCGGGACCTGTCGGGCTCTGCCGGGCCCTGTCGGGCCCTGTCGGGCTCTGTCGGGCTCTGTCGGGCCCTGTCGGGCTCTGTCGGGCTCTGTCGGGCTCTGTCGGGCTCTACTGGGCCCTGTCGGGCTCTGTCGGGCTCTGTCGGGCTCTGTCGGGCCCTGTCGGGCTCTGTCGGGCTCTACTGGGCCCTGTCGGGCCCTATCGGGCTCTGTCGGGCTCTGTCGGGCTCTGTCGGGCCCTGTCGGGCTCTGTCGGGCTCTGTCGGGCTCTACTGGGCCCTGTCGGGCTCTGTCGGGCTCTGTCGGGCCCTGTCGGGCTCTGTCAGGCTCTGTCGGGCTCTACTGGGCCCTGTCGGGTTCTGTCGGGCTCTGTCGGGCTCTGTCGGGCTCTACTGGGCCCTGTCGGGCTCTGTCGGGCTCTGTCGGGCTCTGTCGGGCCCTGTCGGGCTCTGTCGGGCTCTGTCGGGCTCTGTCGGGCCCTCTCGGCTCTGTCGGGCTCTACTGGGCCCTGTCGGGCTCTACTGGGCCCTGTCGGGCTCTGTCGGGCTCTGTCGGGCCCTGTCGGGCTCTGTCGGGCTCTGTCGGGCTCTGTCGGGCTCTACTGGGCCCTGTCGGACTCTGTCGGGATCTGTCGGGCTCTGTCGGGCTCTGTCGGGCTCTGACGGGTTCTGTCGGGCTCTGTCGGGCTCTGTCGGGCTCTACTGGGCCCTGTCGGGCTCTGTCGGGCTCTGTCGGGCTCTGTCGGGCCCTGTCGGGCTCTGTCGGGCTCTGTCGGGCTCTGTCGGGCTCTTCTGGGCCCTGTCGGGCCCTGTCAGGCTCTGTCGGGCTCTGTCGGGCTCTGTCGGCCTCTGTCGGGCTCTACTGGGCTCTGTTGGGCCCTGTCGGGCCCTGTCGGGCCCTGTCGGGCTCTGTCGGGCTCTGTCGGGCCCTGTCGGGCTCTGTCGGGCCCTGTCGGGCCCTGTCGGGCTCTGTCGGGCTCTGTCGGGCCCTGTCGGGCTCTGTCGGGCTCTGTCGGGCTCTGTCGGGCTCTACTGGGCCCTGTCGGGCTCTGTCAGGCTCTGTCGGGCTCTGTCGGGCCCTGTCGGGCTCTGTCGGGCTCTACTGGGCCCTGTCGGGCCCTGTCGGGCTCTGTCGGGCTCTGTCGGGCCCTGTCGGGCTCTGTCGGGCTCTGTCGGGCTCTACTGGGCCCTGTCGGGCTCTGTCGGGCTCTGTCGGGCTCTGTCGGGCCCTGTCGTGCTCTGTCGGGCTCTGTCGGGCTCTGTCGGGCTCTACTGGGCCCTGTCGGGTTCTGTCGGGTTCTGTCGGGCTCTGTCGGGCTCTACTGGGCCCTGTCGGGCTCTGTCGGGCTCTGTCAAGCTCTGTCGGGCCCTGTCGGGCTCTGTCGGGCTCTGTCGGTCTCTGTCGGGCCCTCTCGGCTCTGTCGGGCTCTACTGGGCCCTGTCGGGCCCTGTCGGGCTCTGTCGGGCTCTGTCGGGCTCTGTCGGGCTCTGTCGGGCTCTTCTGGGCCCTGTCGGACTCTGTCGGGCTCTGTCGGGCTCTGTCGGGCTCTGTCGGGCTCTGACGGGTTCTGTCGGGCTCTGTCGGGCTCTGTCGGGCTCTACTGGGCCCTGTCGGGCTCTGTCGGGCTCTGTCGGGCTCTGTCGGGCCCTGTCGGGCTCTGTCGGGCTCTGTCGGGCTCTACTGGGCCCTGTCGGGCCCTGTCGGGCTCTGTCGGGCTCTGTCGGGCTCTGTCGGGCCCTGTCGGGCTCTGTCGGGCTCTGTCGCGCTGTGTCGGGCTCTGTCGGGCTCTACTGGGCTCTACTGGGCTCTGTCGGGCTCTGTCGGGCTCTGTCGGGCTCTACTGGGCCCTGTCGGGCCCTGTCGGGCTCTGTCGGGCTCTGTCGGGCTCTGTCGGGCTCTACTGGGCTCTACTGGGCTCTGTCGGGCTCTGTCGGGCTCTGTCGGGCTCTACTGGGCCCTGTCGGGCCCTGTCGGGCTCTGTCGGGCTCTGTCGGGCTCTGTCGGGCTCTACTGGGCCCTGTCGGGCCCTGTCGGGCTCTGTCGGGCCCTGTCGGGCTCTGTCGGGCTCTGTCGGGCTCTGTCGGGCTCTGTCGGGCTCTACTGGGCTCTGTCGGGCCCTGTCGGGCTCTGTCGGGCCCTGTCGGGCCCTGTCGGGCTCTGTCGGGCTCTGTCGGGCTCTACTGGGCTCTGTCGGGCTCTGTCGGGACCTGTCGGGCTCTGTCGGGCTCTGTCGGGCTCTGTCGGGCTCTACTGGGCTCTGTCGGGCTCTACTGGGCCCTGTCGGGCTCTGTCGGGCTCTGTCGGGCTCTGTCGGGCTCTACTGGGCCCTGTCGGGCTCTGTCGGGCTCTGTCGGGCCCTGTCGGGCTCTGTCGGGCTCTGTCGGGCTCTGTCGGGCTCTGTCGGGCCCTCTCGGCTCTGTCGGGCTCTACTGGGCCCTGTCGGGCCCTGTCGGGCTCTGTCGGGCTCTGTCGGGCTCTGTCGGACCCTGTCGGGCTCTGTCGGGCTCTGTCGGGCTCTGTCGGGCTCTACTGGGCCCTGTCGGACTCTGTCGGGCTCTGTCGGGCTCTACTGGGCCCTGTCGGGCTCTGTCGGGCTCTGTCGGGCTCTGTCGGGCCCTGTCGGGCTCTGTCGGGCTCTACTGGGCCCTGTCGGGCCCTGTCGGGCTCTGTCGGGCTCTGTCGGGCTCTGTCGGGCCCTGTCGGGCTCTGTCGGGCTCTGTCGGGCTCTACTGGGCCCTGTCGGGCTCTGTCGGGCTCTGTCGGGCTCTGTCGGGCCCTGTCGGGCTCTGTCGGGCTCTGTCGGGCTCTGTCGGGCTCTACTGGGCCCTGTCGGGTTCTGTCGGGCTCTGTCGGGCTCTGACGGGCTCTACTGGGCCCTGTCGGGCTCTGTCGGGCTCTGTCGGGCTCTGTCGGGCCCTGTCGGGCTCTGTCGGGCTCTGTCGGGCTCTGTCGGTCTCTGTCGGGCCCTCTCGGCTCTGTCGGGCTCTACTGGGCCCTGTCGGGCCCTGTCGGGCTCTGTCGGGCCCTGTCGGGCTCTGTCGGGCTCTGTCGGGCTCTGTCGGGCTCTACTGGGCCCTGTCGGACTCTGTCGGGCTCTGTCGGGCTCTGTCGGGCTCTGTCGGGCTCTGACGGGTTCTGTCGGGCTCTGTCGGGCTCTGTCGGGCTCTACTGGGCCCTGTCGGGATCTGTCGGGCTCTGTCGGGCTCTGTCGGGCCCTGTCGGGCTCTGTCGGGCTCTGTCGGGCTCTGTCGGGCTCTACTGGGCCCTGTCGGGCCCTGTCGGGCTCTGTCGGGCTCTGTCGGGCCCTGTCGGGCTCTGTCGGGCTGTGTCGGGCTCTGTCAGGCCCTGTCGGCCCCTGTCGGGCTCTGTCGGGTTCTGTCGGGCTCTGTCGGGCTCTGTCGGGCCCTGTCGGGCTCTGTCGGGCTCTGTCGTGCCCTGTCGGGCCCTGTCGGGCTCTGTCGGGCCCTGTCGGGCTCTGTCGGGCCCTGGCGGGCTCTGTCGGGCCCTGTCGGGCTCTGTCGGGCTCTGTCGGGCCCTGTCGGGCCCTGTCGGGCTCTGTCGGGCTCTGTCGGGCTCTGTCGGGCTCTCTGGGCTCTGTCGGGCCCTGTCGGGCTCTGTCGGGCTCTGTCGGGCTGTGTCGGGCCCTGTCGGGCTCTGTCGGGCCCTGTCGGGCCCTGTCGGGCTCTGTCGGGCTCTGTCGGGCCCTGTCGGGCTCTGTCGGGCCCTGTCGGGCCCTGTCGGGCTCTGTCGGGCTCTGTCGGGCCCTGTCGGGCTCTGTCGGGCTCTGTCGGGCCCTGTCAGGCTCTGTCGGGCTCTGTCGGGCTGTGTCGGGCCCTGTCGGGCTCTGTCGGGCCCTGTCGGGCCCTGTCGGGCTCTGTCGGGCTCTGTCGGGCCCTGTCGGGCTCTGTCGGGCTCTGTCGGGCTCTGTCGGGCTCTACTGGGCCCTGTCGGGCTCTGTCGGGCTCTGTCGGGCTCTGTCGGGCCCTGTCGGGCTCTGTCGGGCTCTACTGGGCCCTGTCGGGCCCTGTCGGGCTCTGTCGGGCTCTGTCGGGCCCTGTCGGGCTCTGTCGGGCTCTGTCGGGCTCTACTGGGCCCTGTCGGGCTCTGTCGGGCTCTGTCGGGCTCTGTCGGGCCCTGTCGGGCTCTGTCGGGCTCTGTCGGGCTCTGTCGGGCTCTACTGGGCCCTGTCGGGCCCTGTCGGGCTCTGTCGGGCTCTGTCGGGCTCTACTGGGCCCTGTCGGGCTCTGTCGGGCTCTGTCGGGCTCTGTCGGGCCCTGTCGGGCTCTGTCGGGCTCTGTCGGTCTCTGTCGGGCCCTCTCGGCTCTGTCGGGCTCTACTGGGCCCTGTCGGGCCCTGTCGGGCTCTGTCGGGCTCTGTCGGGCTCTGTCGGGCTCTACTGGGCCCTGTCGGACTCTGTCGGGCTCTGTCGGGCTCTGTCGGGCTCTGTCGGGCTCTGACGGGTTCTGTCGGGCTCTGTCGGGCTCTGTCGGGCTCTACTGGGCCCTGTCGGGCTCTGTCGGGCTCTGTCGGGCTCTGTCGGGCCCTGTCGGGCTCTGTCGGGCTCTGTCGGGCTCTACTGGGCCCTGTCGGGCCCTGTCGGGCTCTGTCGGGCTCTGTCGGGCCCTGTCGGGCTCTGTCGGGCTCTGTCGGGCCCTGTCGGGCTCTGTCGGGCTCTGTCGGGCTGTGTCGGGCTCTGTCGGGCTCTACTGGGCTGTACTGGGCTCTGTCGGGCTCTGTCGGGCTCTGTCGGGCTCTACTGGGCCCTGTCGGGCCCTGTCGGGCTCTGTCGGGCTCTGTCGGGCTCTGTCGGGCTCTACTGGGCCCTGTCGGGCCCTGTCGGGCTCTGTCGGGCTCTGTCGGGCTCTGTCGGGCTCTACTGGGCTCTACTGGGCTCTGTCGGGCTCTGTCGGGTTCTGTCGGGCTCTGTCGGGCTCTGTCGGGCTCTGTCGGGCCCTGTCGGGCTCTGTCAGGCTCTGTCGTGCCCTGTCGGGCCCTGTCGGGCTCTGTCGGGCCCTGGCGGGCTCTGTCGGGCCCTGTCGGGCTCTGTCGGGCTCTGTCGGGCCCTGTCGGGCCCTGTCGGGCTCTGTCGGGCTCTGTCGGGCTCTGTCGGGCTCTACTGGGCTCTGTCGGGCCCTGTACTGCTCTGTCGGGCCCTGTCGGGCCCTGTCGGGCTCTGTCGGGCTCTGTCGGGCTCTACTGGGCTCTGTCGGGCTCTGTCGGGACCTGTCGGGCTCTGTCGGGCTCTGTCGGGCTCTGTCGGGCTCTACTGGGCTCTGTCGGGCTCTACTGGGCCCTGTCGGGCTCTGTCGGGCTCTGTCGGGCTCTACTGGGCTCTACTGGGCCCTGTCGGGCTCTGTCGGGCTCTGTCGGGCCCTGTCGGGCTCTGTCGGGCTCTGTCGGGCTCTGTCGGGCTCTGTCGGGCCCTCTCGGCTCTGTCGGGCTCTACTGGGCCCTGTCGGGCCCTGTCGGGCTCTGTCGGGCTCTGTCGGGCTCTGTCGGACCCTGTCGGGCTCTGTCGGGCTCTGTCGGGCTCTGTCGGGCTCTACTGGGCCCTGTCGGACTCTGTCGGGCTCTGTCGGGCTCTACTGGGCCCTGTCGGGCTCTGTCGGGCTCTGTCGGGCTCTGTCGGGCCCTGTCGGGCTCTGTCGGGCTCTACTGGGCCCTGTCGGGCCCTGTCGGGCTCTGTCGGGCTCTGTCGGGCTCTGTCGGGCCCTGTCGGGCTCTGTCGGGCTCTGTCGGGCTCTACTGGGCCCTGTCGGGCACTGTCGGGCTCTGTCGGGCTCTGTCGGGCCCTGTCGGGCTCTGTCGGGCTCTGTCGGGCTCTGTCGGGCTCTACTGGGCCCTGTCGGGTTCTGTCGGGCTCTGTCGGGCTCTGTCGGGCTCTACTGGGCCCTGTCGGGCTCTGTCGGGCTCTGTCGGGCTCTGTCGGGCCCTGTCGGGCTCTGTCGGGCTCTGTCGGGCTCTGTCGGTCTCTGTCGGGCCCTCTCGGCTCTGACGGGCTCTACTGGGCCCTGTCGGGCCCTGTCGGGCTCTGTCGGGCTCTGTCGGGCTCTGTCGGGCTCTACTGGGCCCTGTCGGACTCTGTCGGGCTCTGTCGGGCTCTGTCGGGCTCTGTCGGGCTCTGACGGGTTCTGTCGGGCTCTGTCGGGCTCTGTCGGGCTCTACTGGGCCCTGTCGGGATCTGTCGGGCTCTGTCGGGCTCTGTCGGGCCCTGTCGGGCTCTGTCGGGCTCTGTCGGGCTCTGTCGGGCTCTACTGGGCCCTGTCGGGCCCTGTCGGGCTCTGTCGGGCTCTGTCGGGCCCTGTCGGGCTCTGTCGGGCTGTGTCGGGCTCTGTCAGGCCCTGTCGGGCCCTGTCGGGCTCTGTCGGGTTCTGTCGGGCTCTGTCGGGCTCTGTCGGGCCCTGTCGGGCTCTGTCGGGCTCTGTCGTGCCCTGTCGGGCCCTGTCGGGCTCTGTCGGGCCCTGTCGGGCTCTGTCGGGCCCTGGCGGGCTCTGTCGGGCCCTGTCGGGCTCTGTCGGGCTCTGTCGGGCCCTGTCGGGCCCTGTCGGGCTCTGTCGGGCTCTGTCGGGCTCTGTCGGGCTCTCTGGGCTCTGTCGGGCCCTGTCGGGCTCTGTCGGGCTCTGTCGGGCTGTGTCGGGCCCTGTCGGGCTCTGTCGGGCCCTGTCGGGCCCTGTCGGGCTCTGTCGGGCTCTGTCGGGCCCTGTCGGGCTCTGTCGGGCTCTGTCGGGCTCTGTCGGGCTCTACTGGGCCCTGTCGGGCTCTGTCGGGCTCTGTCGGGCTCTGTCGGGCCCTGTCGGGCTCTGTCGGGCTCTACTGGGCCCTGTCGGGCCCTGTCGGGCTCTGTCGGGCTCTGTCGGGCCCTGTCGGGCTCTGTCGGGCTCTGTCGGGCTCTACTGGGCCCTGTCGGGCTCTGTCGGGCTCTGTCGGGCTCTGTCGGGCCCTGTCGGGCTCTGTCGGGCTCTGTCGGGCTCTGTCGGGCTCTACTGGGCCCTGTCGGGTTCTGTCGGGTTCTGTCGGGCTCTGTCGGGCTCTACTGGGCCCTGTCGGGCTCTGTCGGGCTCTGTCGGGCTCTGTCGGGCCCTGTCGGGCTCTGTCGGGCTCTGTCGGTCTCTGTCGGGCCCTCTCGGCTCTGTCGGGCTCTACTGGGCCCTGTCGGGCCCTGTCGGGCTCTGTCGGGCTCTGTCGGGCTCTGTCGGGCTCTACTGGGCCCTGTCGGACTCTGTCGGGCTCTGTCGGGCTCTGTCGGGCTCTGTCGGGCTCTGACGGGTTCTGTCGGGCTCTGTCGGGCTCTGTCGGGCTCTACTGGGCCCTGTCGGGCTCTGTCGGGCTCTGTCGGGCTCTGTCGGGCCCTGTCGGGCTCTGTCGGGCTCTGTCGGGCTCTACTGGGCCCTGTCGGGCCCTGTCGGGCTCTGTCGGGCTCTGTCGGGCTCTGTCGGGCTCTGTCGGGCTCTGTCGGGCCCTGTCGGGCTCTGTCGGGCTCTGTCGGGCTGTGTCGGGCTCTGTCGGGCTCTACTGGGCTGTACTGGGCTCTGTCGGGCTCTGTCGGGCTCTGTCGGGCTCTACTGGGCCCTGTCGGGCCCTGTCGGGCTCTGTCGGGCTCTGTCGGGCTCTGTCGGGCTCTACTGGGCTCTACTGGGCTCTGTCGGGCTCTGTCGAGTTCTGTCGGGCTCTGTCGGGCTCTGTCGGGCTCTGTCGGGCTCTGTCGGGCTCTGTCGGGCTCTGTCGTGCCCTGTCGGGCCCTGTCGGGCTCTGTCGGGCCCTGGCGGGCTCTGTCGGGCCCTGTCGGGCTCTGTCGGGCTCTGTCGGGCCCTGTCGGGCCCTGTCGGGCTCTGTCGGGCTCTGTCGGGCTCTGTCGGGCTCTACTGGGCTCTGTCGGGCCCTGTCGGGCTCTGTCGGGCCCTGTCGGGCCCTGTCGGGCTCTGTCGGGCTCTGTCGGGCTCTACTGGGCTCTGTCGGGCTCTGTCGGGCTCTGTCGGGCTCTACTGGGCTCTGTCGGGCTCTACTGGGCCCTGTCGGGCTCTGTCGGGCTCTGTCGGGCTCTGTCGGGCTCTGTCGGGCTCTACTGGGCCCTGTCGGGCTCTGTCGGGCTCTGTCGGGCTCTGTCGGGCCCTGTCGGGCTCTGTCGGGCTCTGTCGGGCTCTGTCGGGCTCTGTCGGGCCCTCTCGGCTCTGTCGGGCTCTACTGGGCCCTGTCGGGCCCTGTCGGGCTCTGTCGGGCTCTGTCGGGCTCTGTCGGACCCTGTCGGGCTCTGTCGGTCTCTGTCGGGCTCTGTCGGGCTCTACTGGGCCCTGTCGGACTCTGTCGGGCTCTGTCGGGCTCTACTGGGCCCTGTCGGGCTCTGTCGGGCTCTGTCGGGCTCTGTCGGGCCCTGTCGGGCTCTGTCGGGCTCTACTGGGCCCTGTCGGGCCCTGTCGGGCTCTGTCGGGCTCTGTCGGGCTCTGTCGGGCCCTGTCGGGCTCTGTCGGGCTCTCTGGGCTCTACTGGGCCCTGTCGGGCTCTGTCGGGCTCTGTCGGGCTCTGTCGGGCCCTGTCGGGCTCTGTCGGGCTCTGTCGGGCTCTGTCGGGCTCTACTGGGCCCTGTCGCGTTCTGTCGGGCTCTGTCGGGCTCTGTCGGGCTCTACTGGGCCCTGTCGGGCTCTGTCGGGCTCTGTCGGGCTCTGTCGGGCCCTGTCGGGCTCTGTCGGGCTCTGTCGGGCTCTGTCGGTCTCTGTCGGGCCCTCTCGGCTCTGTCGGGCTCTACTGGGCCCTGTCGGGCCCTGTCGGGCTCTGTCGGGCCCTGTCGGGCTCTGTCGGGCTCTGTCGGGCTCTGTTGGGCTCTACTGGGCCCTGTCGGACTCTGTCGGGCTCTGTCGGGCTCTGTCGGGCTCTGTCGGGCTCTGACGGGTTCTGTCGGGCTCTGTCGGGCTCTGTCGGGCTCTACTGGGCCCTGTCGGGCTCTGTCGGGCTCTGTCGGGCTCTGTCGGGCCCTGTCGGGCTCTGTCGGGCTCTGTCGGCCTCTGTCGGGCTCTACTGGGCTCTGTCGGGCCCTGTCGGGCCCTGTCGGGCCCTGTCGGGCTCTGTCGGGCTCTGTCGGGCCCTGTCGGGCTCTGTCGGGCCCTGTCGGGCCCTGTCGGGCCCTGTCGGGCTCTGTCGGGCTCTGTCGGGCCCTGTCGGGCTCTGTCGGGCTCTGTCGGGCTCTGTCGGGCTCTACTGGGCCCTGTCGGGCTCTGTCGGGCTCTGTCGGGCTCTGTCGGGCCCTGTCGGGCTCTGTCGGGCTCTACTGGGCCCTGTCGGGCCCTGTCGGGCTCTGTCGGGCTCTGTCGGGCCCTGTCGGGCTCTGTCGGGCTCTGTCGGGCTCTACTGGGCCCTGTCGGGCTCTGTCGGGCTCTGTCGGGCTCTGTTGGGCCCTGTCGGGCTCTGTCGGGCTCTGTCGGGCTCTGTCGGGCTCTACTGGGCCCTGTCGGGTTCTGTCGGGTTCTGTCGGGCTCTGTCGGGCTCTACTGGGCCCTGTCGGGCTCTGTCGGGCTCTGTCGGGCTCTGTCGGGCCCGGTCGGGCTCTGTCGGGCTCTGTCGGTCTCTGTCGGGCCCTCTCGGCTCTGTCGGGCTCTACTGGGCCCTGTCGGGCCCTATCGGGCTCTGTCGGGCTCTGTCGGGCTCTGTCGGGCTCTACTGGGCCCTGTCGGACTCTGTCGGGCTCTGTCGGGCTCTGTCGGGCTCTGTCGGGCTCTGACGGGTTCTGTCGGGCTCTGTCGGGCTCTGTCGGGCTCTACTGGGCCCTGTCGGGCTCTGTCGGGCTCCGTCGGGCTCTGTCGGGCCCTGTCGGGCTCTGTCGGGCTCTGTCGGGCTCTACTGGGCCCTGTCGGGCTCTGTCGGGCTCTGTCGGGCCCTGTCGGGCTCTGTCGGGCTCTGTCGGGCTCTGTCGGGCCCTGTCGGGCTCTGTCGGGCTCTGTCGGGCTGTGTCGGGCTCTGTCGGGCTCTACTGGGCTCTACTGGGCTCTGTCGGGCTCTGTCGGGCTCTGTCGGGCTCTACTGGGCCCTGTCGGGCCCTGTCGGGCTCTGTCGGGCTCTGTCGGGCTCTGTCGGGCTCTACTGGGCTCTACTGGGCTCTGTCGGGCTCTGTCGGGTTCTGTCGGGCTCTGTCGGGCTCTGTCGGGCTCTGTCGGGCCCTGTCGGGCTCTGTCGGGCTCTGTCGTGCCCTGTCGGGCCCTGTCGGGCTCTGTCGGGCCCTGGCGGGCTCTGTCGGGCCCTGTCGGGCTCTGTCGGGCTCTGTCGGGCCCTGTCGGGCCCTGTCGGGCTCTGTCGGGCTCTGTCGGGCTCTACTGGGCTCTGTCGGGCTCTGTCGGGCCCTGTCGGGCCCTGTCGGGCCCTGTCGGGCTCTGTCGGGCTCTGTCGGGCTCTACTGGGCTCTGTCGGGCTCTGTCGGGACCTGTCGGGCTCTGTCGGGCTCTGTCGGGCTCTGTCGGGCTCTACTGGGCTCTGTCGGGCTCTACTGGGCCCTGTCGGGCTCTGTCGGGCTCTGTCGGGCTCTGTCGGGCTCTGTCGGGCTCTACTGGGCCCTGTCGGGCTCTGTCGGGCTCTGTCGGGCTCTGTCGGGCCCTGTCGGGCTCTGTCGGGCTCTGTCGGGCTCTGTCGGGTTCTGTCGGGCCCTCTCGGCTCTGTCGGGCTCTACTGGGCCCTGTCGGGCCCTGTCGGGCTCTGTCGGGCTCTGTCGGGCTCTGTCGGACCCTGTCGGGCTCTGTCGGGCTCTGTCGGGCTCTGTCGGGCTCTACTGGGCCCTGTCGGACTCTGTCGGGCTCTGTCGGGCTCTACTGGGCCCTGTCGGGCCCTGTCGAGCTCTGTCGGGCTCTGTCGGGCTCTGTCGGGCCCTGTCGGGCTCTGTCGGGCTCTACTGGGCCCTGTCGGGCCCTGTCGGGCTCTGTCGGGCTCTGTCGGGCTCTGTCGGGCCCTGTCGGGCTCTGTCGGGCTCTGTCGGGCTCTGTCGGGCTCTACTGGGCCCTGTCGGGTTCTGTCGGGCTCTGTCGGGCTCTGTCGGGCTCTACTGGGCCCTGTCGGGCTCTGTCGGGCTCTGTCGGGCTCTGTCGGGCCCTGTCGGGCTCTGTCGGGCCCTGTCAGGCTCTGTCGGGCTCTGTCGGGCTCTGTCGGGCTCTACTGGGCCCTGTCGGGCCCTGTCGGGCTCTGTCGGGCTCTGTCGGGCTCTGTCGGGCTCTGTCAGGCCCTGTCGGGCCCTGTCGGGCTCTGTCGGGTTTTGTCGGGATCTGTCGGGCTCTGTCGGGCTCTGTCGGGCCCTGTCGGGCTCTGTCAGGCTCTGTCGTGGCCTGTCGGGCCCTGTCGGGCTCTGTCGGGCCCTGGCGGGCTCTGTCGGGCCCTGTCGGGCTCTGTCGGGCTCTGTCGGGCCCTGTCGGGCCCTGTCGGGCTCTGTCGGGCTCTGTCGGGCTCTCTGGGCTCTGTCGGGCCCTGTCGGGCTCTGTCGGGCTCTGTCGGGCTCTGTCGGGCCCTGTCGGGCTCTGTCGGGCCCTGTCGGGCCCTGTCGGGCCCTGTCGGGCTCTGTCAGGCTCTGTCGGGCCCTGTCGGGCTCTGTCGGGCTCTGTCGGGCTCTGTCGGGCTCTACTGGGCCCTGTCGGGCTCTGTCGGGCTCTGTCGGGCTCTGTCGGGCCCTGTCGGGCTCTGTCGGGCTCTACTGGGCCCTGTCGGGCCCTGTCGGGCTCTGTCGGGCTCTGTCGGGCCCTGTCGGGCTCTGTCGGGCTCTGTCGGGCTCTACTGGGCCCTGTCGGGCTCTGTCGGGCTCTGTCGGGCCCTGTCGGGCTCTGTCGGGCTCTGTCGGGCTCTGTCGGGCTCTACTGGGCCCTGTCGGGTTCTGTCGGGTTCTGTCGGGCTCTGTCGGGCTCTACTGGGCCCTGTCGGGCTCTGTCGGGCTCTGTCGGGCTCTGTCGGGCCCTGTCGGGCTCTGTCGGGCTCTGTCGGTCTCTGTCGGGCCCTCTCGGCTCTGTCGGGCTCTACTGGGCCCTGTCGGGCCCTGTCGGGCTCTGTCGGGCTCTGTCGGGCTCTGTCGGGCTCTACTGGGCCCTGTCGGACTCTGTCGGGCTCTGTCGGGCTCTGTCGGGCTCTGACGGGTTCTGTCGGGCTCTGTCGGGCTCTGTCGGGCTCTACTGGGCCCTGTCGGGCTCTGTCGGGCTCTGTCGGGCTCTGTCGGGCCCTGTCGGGCTCTGTCGGGCTCTGTCGGGCTCTACTGGGCCCTGTCGGGCCCTGTCGGGCTCTGTCGGGCTCTGTCGGGCCCTGTCGGGCTCTGTCGGGCTCTGTCGGGCTCTGTCGGGCCCTGTCGGGCTCTGTCGGGCTCTGTCGGGCTGTGTCGGGCTCTGTCGGGCTCTACTGGGCTCTACTGGGCTCTGTCGGGCTCTGTCGGGCTCTGTCGGGCTCTACTGGGCCCTGTCGGGCCCTGTCGGGCTCTGTCGGGCTCTGTCGGGCTCTGTCGGGCTCTACTGGGCTCTACTGGGCTCTGTCGGTCTCATCGGGTTCTGTCGGGCTCTGTCGGGCTCTGTCGGGCTCTGTCGGGCCCTGTCGGGCTCTGTCGGGCTCTGTCGTGCCCTGTCGGGCCCTGTCGGGCTCTGTCGGGCCCTGGCGGGCTCTGTCGGGCCCTGTCGGGCTCTGTCGGGCTCTGTCGGGCCCTGTCGGGCCCTGTCGGGGTCTGTCGGGCTCTGTCGGGCTCTGTCGGGCTCTACTGGGCTCTGTCGGGCCCTGTCGGGCTCTGTCGGGCCCTGTCGGGCCCTGTCGGGCTCTGTCGGGCTCTGTCGGGCTCTACTGGGCTCTGTCGGGCTCTGTCGGGACCTGTCGGGCTCTGTCGGGCTCTGTCGGGCTCTGTCGGGCTCTACTGGGCTCTGTCGGGCTCTACTGGGCCCTGTCGGGCTCTGTCGGGCTCTGTCGGGCTCTGTCGGGCTCTACTGGGACCTGTCGGGCTCTTGCGTGCCCTGTCGGGCCCTGTCGGGCTCTGTCGGGCCCTGGCGGGCTCTGTCGGGCCCTGTCGGGCTCTGTCGGGCTCTGTCGGGCCCTGTCGGGCCCTGTCGGGCTCTGTCGGGCTCTGTCGGGCTCTGTCGGGCTCTCTGGGCTCTGTCGGGCCCTGTCGGGCTCTGTCGGGCTCTGTCGGGCCCTGTCGGGCTCTGTCGGGCCCTGTCGGGCCCTGTCGGGCCCTGTCGGGCTCTGTCGGGCCCTGTCGGGCCCTGTCGGGCTCTGTCGGGCTCTGTCGGGCTCTGTCGGGCCCTGTCGGGCTCTGTCGGGCTCTGTCGGGCTGTGTCGGGCTCTGTCGGGCTCTTCTGGTCTCTACTGGGCTCTGTCGGGCTCTGTCGGGCTCTGTCGGGCTCTACTGGGCCCTGTCGGGCCCTGTCGGGCTCTGTCGGGCTCTGTCGGGCTCTGTCGGGCTCTACTGGGCTCTACTGGGCTCTGTCGGGCTCTGTCGGGTTCTGTCGGGCTCTGTCGGGCTCTGTCGGGCTCTGTCGGGCCCTGTCGGGCTCTGTCGGGCTCTGTCGTGCCCTGTCGGGCCCTGTCGGGCTCTGTCGGGCCCTGTCGGGCCCTGTCGGGCTCTGTCGGGCTCTGTCGGGCTCTGTCGGGCTCTACTGGGCTCTGTCGGGCCCTGTCGGGCTCTGTCGGGCCCTGTCGGGCCCTGTCGGGCTCTGTCGGGCTCTGTCGGGCTCTACTGGGCTCTGTCGGGCTCTGTCGGGACCTGTCGGGCTCTGTCGGGCTCTGTCGGGCTCTGTCGGGCTCTACTGGGCTCTGTCGGGCTCTACTGGGCCCTGTCGGGCTCTGTCGGGCTCTGTCGGGCTCTGTCGGGCTCTGTCGGGCTCTACTGGGCCCTGTCGGACTCTGTCGGGCTCTGTCGGGCTCTGTCGGGCCCTGTCGGGCTCTGTCGGGCTCTGTCGGGCTCTGTCGGGCTCTGTCGGGCCCTCTCGGCTCTGTCGGGCTCTACTGGGCCCTGTCGGGCCCTGTCGGGCTCTGTCGGGCTCTGTCGGGCTCTGTCGGACCCTGTCGGGCTCTGTCGGGCTCTGTCGGGCTCTGTCGGGCTCTACTGGGCCCTGTCGAACTCTGTCGGGCTCTGTCGGGCTCTACTGGGCCCTGTCGGGCTCTGTCGGGCTCTGTCGGGCTCTGTCGGGCCCTGTCGGGCTCTGTCGGGCTCTACTGGGCCCTGTCGGGCCCTGTCGGGCTCTGTCGGGCTCTGTCGGGCTCTGTCGGGCCCTGTCGGGCTCTGTCGGGCTCTGTCGGGCTCTACTGGGCCCTGTCGGGCTCTGTCGGGCTCTGTCGGGCTCTGTCGGGCCCTGTCGGGCTCTGTCGGGCTCTGTCGGGCTCTGTCGGGCTCTACTGGGCCCTGTCGGGTTCTGTCGGGCTCTGTCGGGCTCTGTCGGGCTCTACTGGGCCCTGTCGGGCTCTGTCGGGCTCTGTCGGGCTCTGTCGGGCCCTGTCGGGCTCTGTCGGGCTCTGTCGGGCTCTGTCGGTCTCTGTCGGGCCCTCTCGGCTCTGTCGGGCTCTACTGGGCCCTGTCGGGCCCTGTCGGGCTCTGTCGGGCCCTGTCGGGCTCTGTCGGGCTCTGTCGGGCTCTGTCGGGCTCTACTGGGCCCTGCCGGACTCTGTCGGGCTCTGTCGGGCTCTGTCGGGCTCTGTCGGGCTCTGACGGGTTCTGTCGGGCTCTGTCGGGCTCTGTCGGGCTCTACTGGGCGCTGTCGGGCTCTGTCGGGCTCTGTCGGGCTCTGTCGGGCCCTGTCGGGCTCTGTCGGGCTCTGTCGGGCTCTGTCGGGCTCTACTGGGCCCTGTCGGGCCCTGTCGGGCTCTGTCGGGCTCTGTCGGGCCCTGTCGGGCTCTGTCGGGCTCTGTCGGGCTCTGTCAGGCCCTGTCGGGCCCTGTCGGGCTCTGTCGGGCTCTGTCGGGCTCTGTCGGGCCCTGTCGGGCTCTGTCGGGCTCTGTCGTGCCCTGTCGGGCCCTGTCGGGCTCTGTCGGGCCCTGGCGGGCTCTGTCGGGCCCTGTCGGGCTCTGTCGGGCTCTGTCGGGCCCTGTCGGGCCCTGTCGGGCTCTGTCGGGCTCTGTCGGGCTCTGTCGGGCTCTCTGGGCTCTGTCGGGCCCTGTCGGGCTCTGTCGGGCTCTGTCGGGCCCTGTCGGGCCCTGTCGGGCTCTGTCGGGCTCTGTCGGGCTCTACTGGGCTCTGTCGGGCTCTGTCGGGCTCTGTCGGGCTCTGTCGGGCTCTCCTGGGCCCTGTCGGGCTCTGTCGGGCTCTGTCGGGCCCTGTCGGGACCTGTCGGGCTCTGTCGGGCTCTGTCGGGCTCTGTCGGGCTCTACTGGGCTCTGTCGGGCTCTGTCGGGCTCTGTCGGGCTCTGTCGGGCTCTACTGGGCCCTGTCGGGCTCTGTCGGGCTCTGTGGGGCCCTGTCGGGCTCTGTCGGGCCCTGTCGGGCCCTGTCGGGCTCTGTCGGGCTCTGTCGGGCTCTGTCGGGCTCTGTCAGGCTCTACTGGGCCCTGTCGGGCTCTGTCGGGCTCTGTCGGGCCCTGTCGGGCTCTGTCGGGCTCTACTGGGCCCTGTCGGGCCCTGTCGGGCCCTGTCGGGCTCTGTCGGGCTCTGTCGGGCCCTGTCGGGCTCTGTCGGGCTCTGTCGGGCTCTGTCAGGCTCTACTGGGCCCTGTCGGGCTCTGTCGGGCTCTGTCGGGCCCTGTCGGGCTCTGTCGGGCTCTACTGGGCCCTGTCGGGCCCTGTCGGGCTCTGTCGTGCCCTGTCGGGCCCTGTCGGGCTCTGTCGGGCTCTGTCGGGCCCTGTCGGGCTCTGTCGGGCCCTGTCGGGCCCTGTCGGGCTCTGTCGGGCCCTGTCGGGCCCTGTCGGGCTCTGTCGGGCTCTGTCGGGCCCTGTCGGGCTCTGTCGGGCTCTGTCGGGCTCTGTCGGGCTCTACTGGGCCCTGTCAGGCTCTGTCGGGCTCTGTCGGGCTCTGTCGGGCCCTGTCGGGCTCTGTCGGGCTCTACTGGGCCCTGTCGGGCCCTGTCGGGCTCTGTCGGGCTCTGTCGGGCTCTGTCGGGCCCTGTCGGGCTCTGTCGGGCTCTGTCGGGCTCTACTGGGCCCTGTCGGGCTCTGTCGGGCTCTGTCGGGCTCTGTCGGGCCCTGTCGGGCTCTGTAGGGCTCTGTCGGGCTCTGTCGGGCTCTACTGGGCCCTGTCGGGTTCTGTCGGGCTCTGTCGGGCTCTGTCGGGCTCTACTGGGCCCTGTCGGGCTCTGTCGGGCTCTGTCGGGCTCTGTCGGGCCCTGTCGGGCTCTGTCGGGCTCTGTCGGGCTCTGTCGGTCTCTGTCGGGCCCTCTCGGCTCTGTCGGGCTCTACTGGCCCTGTCAGGCTCTGTCGGGCTCTGTCGGGCCCTGTCGGGCTCTGTCGGGCTCTGTCGGGCTCTGTTGGGCTCTACTGGGCCCTGTCGGACTCTGTCGGGCTCTGTCGGGCTCTACTGGGCCCTGTCGGGCTCTGTCGGGCTCTGTCGGGCCCTGTCGGGCTCTGTCTGGCTCTGTCGGGCTCTGTCGGGCTCTACTGGGCCCTGTCGGGCCCTGTCGGGCTCTGTCGGGCTCTGTCGGGCTCTGTCGGCCTCTGTCGGGCTCTACTGGGCTCTGTCGGGCCCTGTCGGGCCCTGTCGGGCCCTGTCGGGCTTTGTCGGGCTCTGTCGGGCTCTACTGGGCCCTGTCGGGCTTGTCGGGCTCTGTCGGGGTCTGTCGGGCCCTGTCGGGCTCTGTCGGGCTCTGTCGGGCTCTGTCGGGCCCTGTCGGGCTCTGTCGGGCTCTGTCGGGCCCTGTCGGGCTCTGTCGGGCTCTGTCGGGCTCTCTCGGGCTCTGTCGGGCTCTACTGGGCTCTGTCGGGCTCTGTCGGGCTCTGTCGGGCTCTGTCGGGCTCTACTGGGCCCTGTCGGGCTCTGTCAGGCTCTGTCGGGCCCTGTCGGGCTCTGTCGGGCTCTGTCGGGCTCTGTCGGGCCCTGTCGGGCCCTGTCGGGCTCTGTCGGGCTATGTCGGACTCTGTCGGGCTCTACTGGGCTCTGTCGGGCTCTACTGGGCCCTGTCGGGCTCTGTCGGGCTCTGTCGGGTTCTGTCGGGCTCTACTGGGCTCTGTCGGGCCCTGTCGGGCCCTGTTGGGCTCTGTCGGGCTCTGTCGGGCCCTGTCGGGCTCTGTCGGGCTCTGTCGGGCTCTGTCGGGCTCTACTGGGCTCTGTCGGGCTCTGTCGGGCTCTGTCGGGCTCTGTCGGGCTCTACTGGGCCCTGTCCGGCCCTGTCGGGCTCTGTCGGGCTCTGTCGTGCCCTGTCGGGCCCTGTCGGGCTCTGTCGGGCCCTGGCGGGCTCTGTCGGGCCCTGTCGGGCTCTGTCGGGCTCTGTCGGGCCCTGTCGGGCCCTGTCGGGCTCTGTCGGGCTCTGTCGGGCTCTGTCGGGCTCTACTGGGCTCTGTCGGGCCCTGTCGGGCTCTGTCGGGCCCTGTCGGGCCCTGTCGGGCTCTGTCGGGCTCTGTCGGGCTCTGTCGGGCTCTGTCGGGCTCTACTGGGCCCTGTCGGACTCTGTCGGGCTCTGTCGGGCTCTACTGGGCCCTGTCGGGCTCTGTCGGGCTCTACTGGGCCCTGTCGGGCTCTGTCGGGCTCTGTCGGGCTCTGTCGGGCTCTGTCGGGCTCTACTGGGCCCTGTCGGGCTCTGTCGGGCTCTGTCGGGCTCTGTCGGGCCCTGTCGGGCTCTGTCGGGCTCTGTCGGGCTCTGTCGGGCTCTGTCGGGCCCTCTCGGCTCTGTCGGGCTCTACTGGGCCCTGTCGGGCCCTGTCGGGCTCTGTCGGGCTCTGTCGGGCTCTGTCGGACCCTGTCGGGCTCTGTCGGGCTCTGTCGGGCTCTGTCGGGCTCTACTGGGCCCTGTCGGACTCTGTCGGGCTCTGTCGGGCTCTACTGGGCCCTGTCGGGCTCTGTCGGGCTCTGTCGGGCTCTGTCGGGCCCTGTCGGGCTCTGTCGGGCTCTACTGGGCCCTGTCGGGCTCTGTCGGGCTCTGTCGGGCTCTGTCGGGCCCTGTCGGGCTCTGTCGGGCTCTGTCGGGCTCTACTGGGCCCTGTCGGGCTCTGTCGGGCTCTGTCGGGCTCTGTCGGGCCCTGTCGGGCTCTGTCGGGCTCTGTCGGGGCTCTGTCGGGCTCTACTGGGCCCTGTCGGGTTCTGTCGGGCTCTGTCGGGCTCTGTCGGGCTCTACTGGGCCCTGTCGGGCTCTGTCGGGCTCTGTCGGGCTCTGTCGGGCCCTGTCGGGCTCTGTCGGGCTCTGTCGGGCTCTGTCGGTCTCTGTCGGGCCCTCTCGGCTCTGTCGGGCTCTACTGGGCCCTGTCGGGCCCTGTCGGGCTCTGTCGGGCCCTGTCGGGCTCTGTCGGGCTCTGTCGGGCTCTGTCGGGCTCTACTGGGCCCTGTCGGACTCTGTCGGGCTCTGTCGGGCTCTGTCGGGCTCTGTCGGGCTCTGACGGGTTCTGTCGGGCTCTGTCGGGCTCTGTCGGGCTCTGTCGGGCTCTGTCGGGCCCTGTCGGGCTCTGTCGGGCTCTGTCGGGCTCTACTGGGCCCTGTCGGGCCCTGTCGGGCTCTGTCGGGCTCTGTCGGGCCCTGTCGGGCTCTGTCGGGCTCTGTCGGGCTCTGTCAGGCCCTGTCGGGCCCTGTCGGGCTCTGTCGGGTTCTGTCGGGCTCTGTCGGGCTCTGTCGGGCTCTGTCGGGCCCTGTCGGGCTCTGTCGGGCTCTGTCGTGCCCTGTCGGGCCCTGTCGGGCTCTGTCGGGCCCTGGCGGGCTCTGTCGGGCCCTGTCGGGCTCTGTCGGGCTCTGTCGGGCCCTGTCGGGCCCTGTCGGGCTCTGTCGGGCTCTGTCGGGCTCTGTCGGGCTCTCTGGGCTCTGTCGGGCCCTGTCGGGCTCTGTCGGGCTCTGTCGGGCCCTGTCGGGCCCTGTCGGTCTCTGTCGGGCTCTGTCGGGCTCTACTGGGCTCTGTCGGGCTCTGTCGGGCTCTGTCGGGCTCTCCTGGGCCCTGTCGGGCTCTGTCGGGCTCTGTCGGGCCCTGTCGGGACCTGTCGGGCTCTGTCGGGCTCTGTCGGGCTCTGTCGGGCTCTACTGGGCTCTGTCGGGCTCTGTCGGGCTCTGTCGGGCTCTGTCGGGCTCTACTGGGCCCTGTCGGGCTCTGTCGGGCTCTGTGGGGCCCTGTCGGGCTCTGTCGGGCTCTGTCGGGCCCTGTCGGGCCCTGTCGGGCTCTGTCGGGCTCTGTCGGGCCCTGTCGGGCTCTGTCGGGCTCTGTCGGGCTCTGTCGGGCTCTACTGGGCCCTTTCGGGCTCTGTCGGGCTCTGTCGGGCCCTGTCGGGCTCTGTCGGGCTCTACTGGGCCCTGTCGGGCCCTGTCGGGCCCTGTCGGGCTCTGTCGGGCTCTGTCGGGCTCTGTCGGGCTCTACTGGGCTCTACTGGGCTCTGTCGGGCTCTACTGGGCCCTGTCGGGCCCTGTCGGGCTCTGTCGGGCTCTGTCGGGCTCTTTCGGGCTCTGTCGGGCCCTGTCGGGCTCTGTCGGGCTCTGTCGTGCCCTGTCGGACCTGTCGGGCTCTATCGGGCTCTGTCGGGCCCTGTCGGGCTCTGTCGGGCCCTGTCGGGCCCTGTCGGGCTCTGTCGGGCCCTGTCGGGCCCTGTCGGGCTCTGTCGGGCCCTGTCGGGCCCTGTCGGGCTCTGTCGGTCTCTGTCGGGCTCTGTCGGGCTCTGTCGGGCTCTACTGGGCCCTGTCAGGCTCTGTCGGGCTCTGTCGGGCTCTGTCGGGCCCTGTCGGGCTCTGTCGGGCTCTACTGGGCCCTGTCGGGCCCTGTCGGGCTCTGTCGGGCTCTGTCGGGCTCTGTCGGGCCCTGTCGGGCTCTGTCGGGCTCTGTCGGGCTCTACTGGGCCCTGTCGGGCTCTGTCAGGCTCTGTCGGGCTCTGTCGGGCCCTGTCGGGCTCTGTCGGGCTCTTTCGGGCTCTGTCGGGCTCTACTGGGCCCTGTCGGGCCCTGTCGGGCCCTGTCGGGCTCTACTGGGCTCTACTGGGCTCTGTCGGGCTCTTTCGGGCTCTACTGGGCCCTATCGGGCCCTGTCGTGCCCTGTCGGGCCCTGTCGGGCTCTGTCGGGCTCTGTCGGGCCCTGTCGGGCTCTGTCGGGCTCTGTCGGGCTCTGTCGGGCTCTACTGGGCCCTGTCGGACTCTGTCGGGCTCTGTCGGGCTCTACTGGGCCCTGTCGGGCTCTGTCGGGCTCTGTCGGGCCCTGTCGGGCTCTGTCTGGCTCTGTCGGGCTCTGTCGGGCTCTTCTGGGCTCTGTCGGGCCCTGTCGGGCCCTGTCGGGCCCTGTCGGGCTTTGTCGGGCTCTGTCGGGCTCTACTGGGCCCTGTCGGGCCCTGTCGGGCTCTGACGGGGTCTGTCGGGCCCTGTCGGGCTCTGTCGGGCTCTGTCGGGCTCTGTCGGGCCCTGTCGGGCTCTGTCGGGCACTGTCGGGCCCTGTCGGGCTCTGTCGGGCTCTGTCGGGCTCTCTCGGGCTCTGTCGGGCTCTACTGGGCTCTGTCGGGCTCTGTCGGGCTCTGTCGGGCTCTGTCGGGCCCTGTCGGGCTCTGTCGGGCTCTGTCGGGCTCTACTGGGCTCTGTCGGGCTCTGTCGGGCTCTGTCGGGCTCTGTCGGGCTCTACTGGGCCCTGTCCGGCCCTGTCGGGCTCTGTCGGGCTCTGTCGTGCCCTGTCGGGCCCTGTCGGGCTCTGTCGGGCCCTGGCGGGCTCTGTCGGGCCCTGTCGGGCTCTGTCGGGCTCTGTCGGGCCCTGTCGGGCCCTGTCGGGCTCTGTCGGGCTCTGTCGGGCTCTGTCGGGCTCTACTGGGCTCTGTCGGGCCCTGTCGGGCTCTGTCGGGCCCTGTCGGGCCCTGTCGGGCTCTGTCGGGCTCTGTCGGGCTCTACTGGGCTCTGTCGGGCTCTACTGGGCCCTGTCGGACTCTGTCGGGCTCTGTCGGGCTCTACTGGGCCCTGTCGGGCTCTGTCGGGCTCTACTGGGCCCTGTCGGGCTCTGTCGGGCTCTGTCGGGCTCTGTCGGGCTCTGTCGGGCTCTACTGGGCCCTGTCGGGCTCTGTCGGGCTCTGTCGGGCTCTGTCGGGCCCTGTCGGGCTCTGTCGGGCTCTGTCGGGCTCTGTCGGGCTCTGTCGGGCCCTCTCGGCTCTGTCGGGCTCTACTGGGCCCTGTCGGGCCCTGTCGGGCTCTGTCGGGCTCTGTCGGGCTCTGTCGGACCCTGTCGGGCTCTGTCGGGCTCTGTCGGGCTCTGTCGGGCTCTACTGGGCCCTGTCGGACTCTGTCGGGCTCTGTCGGGCTCTACTGGGCCCTGTCGGGCTCTGTCGGGCTCTGTCGGGCTCTGTCGGGCCCTGTCGGGCTCTGTCGGGCTCTACTGGGCCCTGTCGGGCTCTGTCGGGCTCTGTCGGGCTCTGTCGGGCCCTGTCGGGCTCTGTCGGGCTCTGTCGGGCTCTACTGGGCCCTGTCGGGCTCTGTCGGGCTCTGTCGGGCTCTGTCGGGCCCTGTCGGGCTCTGTCGGGCTCTGTCGGGGCTCTGTCGGGCTCTACTGGGCCCTGTCGGGTTCTGTCGGGCTCTGTCGGGCTCTGTCGGGCTCTACTGGGCCCTGTCGGGCTCTGTCGGGCTCTGTCGGGCTCTGTCGGGCCCTGTCGGGCTCTGTCGGGCTCTGTCGGGCTCTGTCGGTCTCTGTCGGGCCCTCTCGGCTCTGTCGGGCTCTACTGGGCCCTGTCGGGCCCTGTCGGGCTCTGTCGGGCCCTGTCGGGCTCTGTCGGGCTCTGTCGGGCTCTGTCGGGCTCTACTGGGCCCTGTCGGACTCTGTCGGGCTCTGTCGGGCTCTGTCGGGCTCTGTCGGGCTCTGACGGGTTCTGTCGGGCTCTGTCGGGCTCTGTCGGGCTCTGTCGGGCCCTGTCGGGCTCTGTCGGGCTCTGTCGGGCTCTACTGGGCCCTGTCGGGCCCTGTCGGGCTCTGTCGGGCTCTGTCGGGCCCTGTCGGGCTCTGTCGGGCTCTGTCGGGCTCTGTCAGGCCCTGTCGGGCCCTGTCGGGCTCTGTCGGGCTCTGTCGGGCTCTGTCGGGCTCTGTCGGGCCCTGTCGGGCTCTGTCGGGCTCTGTCGTGCCCTGTCGGGCCCTGTCGGGCTCTGTCGGGCGTGGCGGGCTCTGTCGGGCCCTGTCGGGCTCTGTCGGGCTCTGTCGGGCCCTGTCGGGCCCTGTCGGGCTCTGTCGGGCTCTGTCGGGCTGTGTCGGGCTCTCTGGGCTCTGTCGGGCCCTGTCGGGCTCTGTCGGGCTCTGTCGGGCCCTGTCGGGCCCTGTCGGTCTCTGTCGGGCTCTGTCGGGCTCTACTGGGCTCTGTCGGGCTCTGTCGGGCTCTGTCGGGCTCTCCTGGGCCCTGTCGGGCTCTGTCGGGCTCTGTCGGGCCCTGTCGGGACCTGTCGGGCTCTGTCGGGCTCTGTCGGGCTCTGTCGGGCTCTACTGGGCTCTGTCGGGCTCTGTCGGGCTCTGTCGGGCTCTGTCGGGCTCTACTGGGCCCTGTCGGGCTCTGTCGGGCTCTGTGGGGCCCTGTCGGGCTCTGTCGGGCTCTGTCGGGCCCTGTCGGGCCCTGTCGGGCTCTGTCGGGCTCTGTCGGGCCCTGTCGGGCTCTGTCGGGCTCTGTCGGGCTCTGTCGGGCTCTACTGGGCCCTTTCGGGCTCTGTCGGGCTCTGTCGGGCCCTGTCGGGCTCTGTCGGGCTCTACTGGGCCCTGTCGGGCCCTGTCGGGCCCTGTCGGGCTCTGTCGGGCTCTGTCGGGCTCTGTCGGGCTCTACTGGGCTCTACTGGGCTCTGTCGGGCTCTACTGGGCCCTGTCGGGCCCTGTCGGGCTCTGTCGGGCTCTGTCGGGCTCTTTCGGGCTCTGTCGGGCCGTGTCAGGCTCTGTCGGGCTCTGTCGTGCCCTGTCGGGCCCTGTCGGGCTCTATCGGGCTCTGTCGGGCCCTGTCGGGCTCTGTCGGGCCCTGTCGGGCCCTGTCGGGCTCTGTCGGGCCCTGTCGGGCCCTGTCGGGCTCTGTCGGGCTCTGTCGGGCCCTGTCGGGCTCTGTCGGTCTCTGTCGGGCTCTGTCGGGCTCTGTCGGGCTCTAGTGGGCCCTGTCAGGCTCTGTCGGGCTCTGTCGGGCTCTGTCGGGCCCTGTCGGGCTCTGTCGGGCTCTACTGGGCCCTGTCGGGCCCTGTCGGGCTCTGTCGGGCTCTACTGGGCCCTGTCGGGCCCTGTCGGGCCCTGTCGGGCTCTACTGGGCTCTACTGGGCTCTGTCGGGCTCTTTCGGGCTCTACTGGGCCCTATCGGGCCCTGTCGTGCCCTGTCGGGCCCTGTCGGGCTCTGTCGGGCTCTGTCGGGCCCTGTCGGGCTCTGTCGGGCTCTGTCGGGCTCTGTCGGGCTCTGTCGGGCTCTACTGGGCCCTGTCGGGCTCTGTCGGGCTCTGTCGGGCCCTGTCGGGCTCTGTCTGGCTCTGTCGGGCTCTGTCGGGCTCTTCTGGGCTCTGTCGGGCCCTGTCGGGCCCTGTCGGGCCCTGTCGGGCTTTGTCGGGCTCTGTCGGGCTCTACTGGGCCCTGTCGGGCCCTGTCGGGCTCTGACGGGGTCTGTCGGGCCCTGTCGGGCTCTGTCGGGCTCTGTCGGGCTCTGTCGGGCCCTGTCGGGCTCTGTCGGGCACTGTCGGGCCCTGTCGGGCTCTGTCGGGCTCTGTCGGGCTCTCTCGGGCTCTGTCGGGCTCTACTGGGCTCTGTCGGGCTCTGTCGGGCTCTGTCGGGCTCTGTCGGGCCCTGTCGGGCTCTGTCGGGCTCTGTCGGGCTCTGTCGGGCTCTACTGGGCTCTGTCGGGCTCTGTCGGGCTCTGTCGGGCTCTGTCGGGCTCTACTGGGCCCTGTCCGGCCCTGTCGGGCTCTGTCGGGCTCTGTCGTGCCCTGTCGGGCCCTGTCGGGCTCTGTCGGGCCCTGGCGGGCTCTGTCGGGCCCTGTCGGGCTCTGTCGGGCTCTGTCGGGCCCTGTCGGGCCCTGTCGGGCTCTGTCGGGCTCTGTCGGGCTCTGTCGGGCTCTACTGGGCTCTGTCGGGCCCTGTCGGGCTCTGTCGGGCCCTGTCGGGCCCTGTCGGGCTCTGTCGGGCTCTGTCGGGCTCTACTGGGCTCTGTCGGGCTCTACTGGGCCCTGTCGGACTCTGTCGGGCTCTGTCGGGCTCTACTGGGCCCTGTCGGGCTCTGTCGGGCTCTACTGGGCCCTGTCGGGCTCTGTCGGGCTATGTCGGGCTCTGTCGGGCTCTGTCGGGCTCTACTGGGCCCTGTCGGGCTCTGTCGGGCTCTGTCGGGCTCTGTCGGGCCCTGTCGGGCTCTGTCGGGCTCTGTCGGGCTCTGTCGGGCTCTGTCGGGCCCTCTCGGCTCTGTCGGGCTCTACTGGGCCCTGTCGGGCCCTGTCGGGCTCTGTCGGGCTCTGTCGGGCTCTGTCGGACCCTGTCGGGCTCTGTCGGGCTCTGTCGGGCTCTGTCGGGCTCTACTGGGCCCTGTCGGACTCTGTCGGGCTCTGTCGGGCTCTACTGGGCCCTGTCGGGCTCTGTCGGGCTCTGTCGGGCTCTGTCGGGCCCTGTCGGGCTCTGTCGGGCTCTACTGGGCCCTGTCGGGCTCTGTCGGGCTCTGTCGGGCTCTGTCGGGCCCTGTCGGGCTCTGTCGGGCTCTGTCGGGCTCTACTGGGCCCTGTCGGGCTCTGTCGGGCTCTGTCGGGCTCTGTCGGGCCCTGTCGGGCTCTGTCGGGCTCTGTCGGGGCTCTGTCGGGCTCTACTGGGCCCTGTCGGGTTCTGTCGGGCTCTGTCGGGCTCTGTCGGGCTCTACTGGGCCCTGTCGGGCTCTGTCGGGCTCTGTCGGGCTCTGTCGGGCCCTGTCGGGCTCTGTCGGGCTCTGTCGGGCTCTGTCGGTCTCTGTCGGGCCCTCTCGGCTCTGTCGGGCTCTACTGGGCCCTGTCGGGCCCTGTCGGGCTCTGTCGGGCCCTGTCGGGCTCTGTCGGGCTCTGTCGGGCTCTGTCGGGCTCTACTGGGCCCTGTCGGACTCTGTCGGGCTCTGTCGGGCTCTGTCGGGCTCTGTCGGGCTCTGACGGGTTCTGTCGGGCTCTGTCGGGCTCTGTCGGGCTCTGTCGGGCCCTGTCGGGCTCTGTCGGGCTCTGTCGGGCTCTACTGGGCCCTGTCGGGCCCTGTCGGGCTCTGTCGGGCTCTGTCGGGCCCTGTCGGGCTCTGTCGGGCTCTGTCGGGCTCTGTCAGGCCCTGTCGGGCCCTGTCGGGCTCTGTCGGGTTCTGTCGGGCTCTGTCGGGCTCTGTCGGGCTCTGTCGGGCCCTGTCGGGCTCTGTCGGGCTCTGTCGTGCCCTGTCGGGCCCTGTCGGGCTCTGTCGGGCGTGGCGGGCTCTGTCGGGCCCTGTCGGGCTCTGTCGGGCTCTGTCGGGCCCTGTCGGGCCCTGTCGGGCTCTGTCGGGCTCTGTCGGGCTGTGTCGGGCTCTCTGGGCTCTGTCGGGCCCTGTCGGGCTCTGTCGGGCTCTGTCGGGCCCTGTCGGGCCCTGTCGGTCTCTGTCGGGCTCTGTCGGGCTCTACTGGGCTCTGTCGGGCTCTGTCGGGCTCTGTCGGGCTCTCCTGGGCCCTGTCGGGCTCTGTCGGGCTCTGTCGGGCCCTGTCGGGACCTGTCGGGCTCTGTCGGGCTCTGTCGGGCTCTGTCGGGCTCTACTGGGCTCTGTCGGGCTCTGTCGGGCTCTGTCGGGCTCTGTCGGGCTCTACTGGGCCCTGTCGGGCTCTGTCGGGCTCTGTGGGGCCCTGTCGGGCTCTGTCGGGCTCTGTCGGGCCCTGTCGGGCCCTGTCGGGCTCTGTCGGGCTCTGTCGGGCCCTGTCGGGCTCTGTCGGGCTCTGTCGGGCTCTGTCGGGCTCTACTGGGCCCTTTCGGGCTCTGTCGGGCTCTGTCGGGCCCTGTCGGGCTCTGTCGGGCTCTACTGGGCCCTGTCGGGCCCTGTCGGGCCCTGTCGGGCTCTGTCGGGCTCTGTCGGGCTCTGTCGGGCTCTACTGGGCTCTACTGGGCTCTGTCGGGCTCTACTGGGCCCTGTCGGGCCCTGTCGGGCTCTGTCGGGCTCTGTCGGGCTCTTTCGGGCTCTGTCGGGCCGTGTCGGGCTCTGTCGGGCTCTGTCGTGCCCTGTCGGGCCCTGTCGGGCTCTATCGGGCTCTGTCGGGCCCTGTCGGGCTCTGTCGGGCCCTGTCGGGCCCTGTCGGGCTCTGTCGGGCCCTGTCGGGCCCTGTCGGGCTCTGTCGGGCTCTGTCGGGCCCTGTCGGGCTCTGTCGGTCTCTGTCGGGCTCTGTCGGGCTCTGTCGGGCTCTAGTGGGCCCTGTCAGGCTCTGTCGGGCTCTGTCGGGCTCTGTCGGGCCCTGTCGGGCTCTGTCGGGCTCTACTGGGCCCTGTCGGGCCCTGTCGGGCTCTGTCGGGCTCTGTCGGGCTCTGTCGGGCCCTGTCGGGCTCTGTCGGGCTCTGTCGGGCTCTACTGGGCCCTGTCGGGCTCTGTCAGGCTCTGTCGGGCTCTGTCGGGCCCTGTCGGGCTCTGTCGGGCTCTTTCGGGGCTCTGTCGGGCTCTACTGGGCCCTGTCGGGCCCTGTCGGGCCCTGTCGGGCTCTACTGGGCTCTACTGGGCTCTGTCGGGCTCTTTCGGGCTCTACTGGGCCCTATCGGGCCCTGTCGTGCCTGTCGGGCCCTGTCGGGCTCTGTCGGGCTCTGTCGGCCCTGTCGGGCTCTGTCGGGCTCTGTCGGGCTCTGTCGGGCTCTGTCGGGCTCTACTGGGCCCTGTCGGACTCTGTCGGGCTCTGTCGGGCTCTACTGGGCCCTGTCGGGCTCTGTCGGGCTCTGTCGGGCCCTGTCGGGCTCTGTCTGGCTCTGTCGGGCTCTGTCGGGCTCTACTGGGCCCTGTCGGGCCCTGTCGGGCTCTGTTGGGCTCTGTCGGGCTCTGTCGGCCTCTGTCGGGCTCTGTCGGGGCTCTGTCGGGCCCTGTCGGGCCCTGTCGGGCCCTGTCGGCTTTGTCGGGCTCTGTCGGGCTCTACTGGGCCCTGTCGGGCCCTGTCGGGCTCTGTCCGGGGTCTGTCGGGCCCTGTCGGGCTCTGTCGGGCTCTGTCGGGCTCTGTCGGGCCCTGTCGGGCTCTGTCGGGCACTGTCGGGCCCTGTCGGGCTCTGTCGGGCTCTGTCGGGCTCTCTCGGGCTCTGTCGGGCTCTACTGGGCTCTGTCGGGCTCTGGTCGGGCTCTGTCGGGCTCTGTCGGGCTCTACTGGGCCCTGTCGGCTCTGTCAGGCTCTGTCGGGCCCTGTCGGGCTCTGTCGGGCTCTGTCGGGCTCTGTCGGGCCCTGTCGGGCCCTGTCGGGCTCTGTCGGGCTATGTCGGACTCTGTCGGCTCTACTGGGCTCTGTCGGGCTCTACTGGGCCCTGTCGGGCTCTGTCGGGCTCTGTCGGGTTCTGTCGGGCTCTACTGGGCTCTGTCGGGCCCTGTCGGCCCTGTCGGGCTCTGTCGGGCTCTGTCGGGCCCTGTCGGGCTCTGTCGGGCTCTGTCGGGCTCTGTCGGGCTCTACTGGGCTCTGTCGGGCTCTGTCGGGCTCTGTCGGGCTCTGTCGGGCTCTACTGGGCCCTGTCCGGCCCTGTCGGGCTCTGTCGGGCTCTGTCGGGCTCTGTCGGGCTCAACTGGTCTCTGTCGGGCTCTGTCGGGTTCTGTCGGGCCCTGTCGGGCTCTGTCGGTCTCTGTCGGGCCTCTACTGGGCTCTACTGGGCTCTGTCGGGCTCTGTCGGTCTCTACTGGGCCCTGTCGGGCTCTGTCGGGCCCTGTCGGGCCCTGTCGGGCTCTGTCGGGCCCTGTCGGGCTCTGTCGGGCTCTGTCGGGCTCTTCTGGGCCCTGTCAGGCCCTGTCGGGCTCTGTCGGGCCTGTCGGGCTCTGTCGGGTTCCACTGGGCCCTGTCGGCCCTGTCGGGCTCTGTCGGGCTCTGTCGGGCTCTGTCGGGCTCTACTGGACTCTGTCGGGCTCTGTCGGGCTCTGTCGGGCTCTGTCGCGCTCTGTCGGGCTCTACTGGGCTCTGTCGGGCCCTGTCGGGCCCTGTCGGGCTCTGTCGGGCCCTGACGGGTCCTGTCGGGCTCTGTCGGGCTCTGTCGGTCCCTGTCGGGCTCTGTCGGCCTCTGTCGGGCTCTGTCGGGCTCTACTGGGCCCTGTCGGGCTCTGTCGGGCTCTGTCGGGCTCTGTCGGGCCCTGTCGGCTCTGTCGGGCTCTGTCGGGCTGTGTCGGGCTCTGTCGGGCTCTACTGGGCTCTACTGGGCTCTGTCGGGCTCTGTCGGGCTCTGTCGGGCTCTACTGGGCCCTGTCGGGCCTGTCGGGCTCTGTCGGGCCCTGTCGGGCTCTGTCGGGCTCTACTGGGCTCTACTGGGCTCTGTCGGGCTCTGTCGGGCTCTGTCGGCTCTGTCGGGCCCTGTCGGGCTCTGTCGGCTCTGTCGTGCCCTGTCGGGCCCTGTCGGGCTCTGTCGGGCCCTGGCGGGCTCTGTCGGGCCTGTCGGGCCCTGTCGGGCTCTGTCGGGCTCTGTCGGGCCCTGTCGGGCTCTGTCGGGATCTGTCGGCCCCTGTCGGGCTCTGTCGGGCTCTGTCGGGCCCTGTCGGGCCCTGTCGGGCTCTGTCGGGCTCTACTGGGCCCTGTCGGGCCCTGTCGGGGCCCATGTCGGGCTCTGTCGGGCTCTGTCGGGCTCTGTCGGCTCTACTGGGCTCTGTCGGGCCCTGTCGGGCCCTGTCGGGCTCTGTCGGGCTCTGTCGGGCCCTGTCGGGCCCTGTCGGGCTCTGTCGGGCTCTGTCGGGCTCTACTGGGCTCTGTCGGGCTCTGTCGGGCTCTGTCAGGCTCTGTCGGGCTCTACTGGGCCTGTCGGGCTCTGTTCGGGCTCTGTCGGGCCCTGTCGGGCCCTGTCGGGCTCTGTCGGGCTCTGTCCGGGGCTCTGTCGGGCTCTACTGGGCCCTGTCGGGCTCTGTCGGGCTCTGTCGGCTCTGTCGGGCTCTACTGGGCCCTGTCGGGCTCTGTCGGGCTCTGTGGGGCCCTGTCGGGCTCTGTCGGGCTCTGTCGGGCCCTGTCGGGCCCTGTCGGGCTCTGTCGGGCTCTGTCGGGCCCTGTCGGGCCTCTTCCGGGCTCTGTCGGGCTCTGTCGGGCTCTGTCGGGCTCTACTGGTCCCTGTCGGCTCTGTCGGGCTCTGTCGGGCCCTGTCGGGCTCTGTCGGGCTCTACTGGGCCCTGTCGGGCCCTGTCGGGCCCTGTCGGGCTCTGTCGGGCTCTGTCGGGCTCTGTCGGACTCTACTGGGCTCTACTGGGCTCTGTCGGGCTCTACTGGGCCCTGTCGGGCCCTGTCGGGCTCTGTCGGGCTCTGTCGGGCTCTTCGGGCTCTGTCGGGCCCTGTCGGGCTCTGTCGGGCTCTGTCGTGCCCTGTCGGGCTCTGTCGGGCACTGTCAGGCCCTGTCGGGCTCTATCGGGCCCTGTCGGGCTCTGTCGGGCACTGTCAGGCCCTGTCGGGCCCTGTCGGGCTCTGTCGGGCTCTGTCGGGCCCTGGCGGGCTCTGTCGGGCTCTGTCGGGCTCTATCGGGATCTACTGGGCCCTGTCGGGCTCTGTCGGGCCCTGTCGGGCCCTGTCGGGCTCTGTCGGGCTCTGTCGGGCTCTGTCGGGCTCTACTGGGCCCTGTCGGCCTCTGTCGGGCTCTGTCGGGCTCTGTCGGGCTCTGTCGGGCTCTACTGGGCCCTGTCGGGCTCTGTCGGGCTCTGTCGGGCCCTGTCGGGCTCTGTCGGGCTCTGTCGTGCCCTGTCGGGACCCGTCGGGCTCTGTCGGGCCCTGGCGGGCTCTGTCGGGCCCTGTCGGGCCCTGTCGGGCTCTGTCGGGCTCTGTCGGGCCCTGTCGGGCTCTGTCGGGCTCTGTCGGGCTCTGTCGGGCTCTACTGGGCCCTGTCGGGCCCTGTCGGGCCCTGTCGGGCTCTGTCGGGCTCTGTCGGGCTCTGTCGGGCTCTACTGGGCTCTGTCGGGCCCTGTCGGGCCCTGTCGGGCTCTGTCGGGCCCTGTCGGGCCCTGTCGGGCTCTGTCGGGCTCTGTCGGGCTCTGTTGGTCTCTGTCAGGCTCTGTCGGGCTCTACTGGGCCCTGTCGGGCTCTGTCGGGTTCTGTCGGGCCCTGTCGGGCCTTGTCGGGCTCTGTCGGGCTCTGTCGGGCTCTGTCGGGCTCTACTGGGCTCTGTCGGGCTCTGTCGGGCTCTGTCGGTCTCTGTCGGGCTCTACTGGGCCCTGTTGGGCTCTGTCGGGCTCTGTGGGGCCCTGTCGGGCTCTGTCGGGCTCTGTCGGGCTCTTTCGGGCCCTGTCGGGCCCTGTCGGGCTCTGTCGGGCTCTGTCGGGCCCTGTCGGGCTCTGTCGGGCTCTGTCGGGCTCTGTCGGGCTCTGTCGGGCTCTACTGGGCCCTGTCGGGCTCTGTCGGGCTCTGTCGGGCCCTGTCGGGCTCTGTCGGGCTCTACTGGGCCCTGTCGGGCCCTGTCGGGCCCTGTCGGGCTCTGTCGGGCTCTGTCGGGCTCTGTCGGGCTCTACTGGGCTCTACTGGGCTCTGTCGGGCTCTACTGGGCCTGTCGGGCCCTGTCGGGCTCTGTCGGGCTCTGTCGGGCTCTTTCGGGCTCTGTCGGGCCCTGTCGGGCTCTGTCGGGCTCTGTCGTGCCCTGTCGGGTTCTGTCGGGCACTGTCAGGCCCTGTCGGGCTCTATCGGGCCCTGTCGGGCTCTATCGGGCCCTGTCGGGCTCTGTCGGGCACTGTCAGGCCCTGTCGGGCCCTGTCGGGCTCTGTCGGGCTCTGTCGGGCCCTGGCGGGCTCTGTCGGGCTCTGTCGGGCTCTATCGGGATCTACTGGGCCCTGTCGGGCCCTGTCGGGCCCTGTCGGGCCCTGTCGGGCTCTGTCGGGCCCTGTCGGGCCCTGTCGGGCTCTGTTGGGCTCTGTCGGGCTCTACTGGGCCCTGTCGGGCTCTGTCCGGCTCTGTCGGGCTCTGTCGGGCTCTGTCGGGCTCTACTGGGCCCTGTCGGGCTCTGTCGGGCTCTGTCGGGCCCTGTCGGGGCCTGTCGGGCTCTGTCAGGCTCTGTCGGGCTCTGTCGGGCTCTACTGGGCCCTGTCGGGCCCTGTCGGGCCCTGTCGGGCTCTACTGGGCTCTACTGGGCTCTGTCGGGCTCTTTCGGGCTCTACTGGGCCCTATCGGGCCCTGTCGTGCTCTGTCGGGCCCTGTCGGGCTCTGTCGGGCCCTGTCGGGCCCTGTCGGGCTCTGTCGGGCTCTGTCGGGCCCTGTCGGGCTCTGTCGGGCTCTGTCGGGCTCTGTCGGGCTCTACTGGGCTCTACTGGGCTCTGTCGGGCTCTGTCGGGCTCTACTGGGCCCTGTCGGGCCCTGTCGGGCCCTGTCGGGCTCTTTCGGGATCTACTGGGCTCTGTCGGGCTCTGTCGGGCTCTGTCGGGCTCTACTGGGCTCTGTCGGGCTCTGTCGGTCTCTGTCGGGCTCTGTCGGGCTCTGTCGGGCCCTGTCGGGCTCTGTCGGGCCCTGTCGGGCTCTGTCGGGCTCTGTCGGGCCCTGTCGGGCCCTGTCGGGCTCTGTCGGGCCCTGTCGGGCTCTGTCGGGCTCTGTCGGGCTCTGTCGGGCTCTACTGGGCTCTGTCGGGCTCTGTCGGGCTCTGTCGGGCTGTACTGGACCCTGTCGGGCTCTGTCGGGCCCTGTCGGGCTCTGTCGGGCTCTGTCGGGCTCTGTCGGGCCCTGTCGGGCTCTGTGGGGCCCTGTCGGGCCCTGTCGGGCTCTGTCGGGCTCTGTCGGTTCCTGTCGGGCTCTGTCGGGCTCTGTCGGGCTCTACTGGGCCCTGTCGGGCTCTGTCGGGCTCTGTCGGGCTCTGTCGGGCCCTGTCGGGCTCTGTCGGGCTCTACTGGGCCCTGTCGGGCCCTGTCGGGCTCTGTCGGGCTCTGTCGGGCTCTGTCGGGCCCTGTCGGGCTCTGTCGGGCTCTGTCGGGCTCTACTGGGCCCTGTCGGGCTCTGTCGGGCTCTGTCGGGCTCTGTCGGGCCCTGTCGGGCTCTGTCGGGCTCTGTCGGGCTCTGTCGGGCTCTACTGGGCCCTGTCGGGTTCTGTCGGGCTCTGTCGGGCTCTGTCGGGCTCTACTGGGCCCTGTCGGGCTCTGTCGGGCTCTGTCGGGCTCTGTCGGGCCCTGTCGGGCTCTGTCGGGCTCTGTCGGGCTCTGTCGGGCCCTCTCGGCTCTGTCGGGCTCTACTGGGCCCTGTCGGGCCCTGTCGCGCTCTGTCGGGCTCTGTCGGGCCCTGTCGGGCTCTGTCGGGCTCTGTCGGGCTCTGTCGGGCTCTAGTGGGCCCTGTCGGACTCTGTCGGGCTCTGTCGGGCTCTGTCGGGCTCTGTCGGGCTCTGACGGGTTCTGTCGGGCTCTGTCGGGCTCTGTCGGGCTCTACTGGGCCCTGTCGGGCTCTGTCGGGCTCTGTCGGGCCCTGTCGGGCTCTGTCGGGCTCTGTCGGGCTCTGTCGGGCTCTACTGGGCCCTGTCGGGCCCTGTCGGGCTCTGTCGGGCTCTGTCGGGCTCTGTCGGCCTCTGTCGGGCTCTACTGGGCTCTGTCGGGCCCTGTCGGGCCCTGTCGGGCCCTGTCGGGCTCTGTCGGGCTCTGTCGGGCTCTACTGGGCCCTGTCGGGCCCTGTCGGGCTCTGTCGGGCTCTGTCGGGCCCTGTCGGGCTCTGTCGGGCTCTGTCGGGCTCTGTCGGGCCCTGTCGGGCTCTGTCGGGCTCTGTCGGGCCCTGTCGGGCCCTGTCGGGCTCTGTCGGGCTCTCTTGGGCTCTGTCGGGCTCTACTGGGCTCTGTCGGGCTCTGTCGGGCTCTGTCGGTCTCTGTCGGGCTCTACTGGGCCCTGTCGGGCTCTGTCGGGCTCTGTCGGGCTCTGTCGGGCCCTGTCGGGCCCTGTCGGGCTCTGTCGGGCTATGTCGGACTCTGTCGGGCTCTACTGGGCTCTGTCGGGCTCTACTGGGCCCTGTCGGGCTCTGTCGGGCTCTGTCGGGCTCTGTCGGGCTCTACTGGGCTCTGTCGGGCCCTGTCGGGCCTTGTCGGGCTCTGTCGGGCTCTGTCGGGCCCTGTCGGGCTCTGTCGGGCTCTGTCGGGCTCTGTCGGGCTCTACTGGGCTCTGTCGGGCTCTGTCGGGCTCTGTCGGGCTCTGTCGGGCTCTACTGGGCCCTGTCGGGCCCTGTCGGGCTCTGTCGGGCTCTGTCGGGCTCTGTCGGGCTCAACTGGTCTCTGTCGGGCTCTGTCGGGTTCTGTCGGGCTCTGTCGGGCTCTGTCGGGCTCTGTCGGGCTCTACTGGGCTCTACTGGGCTCTGTCGGGCTCTGTCGGTCTCTACTGGGCCCTGTCGGGCTCTGTCGGGCCCTGTCGGGCCCTGTCGGGCTCTGTCGGGCTCTGTCGGGCTCTGTCGGGCTCTTCTGGGCCCTGTCGGGCCCTGTCGGGCTCTGTCGGGCTCTGTCGGGCTCTGTCGGGCTCCACTGGGCCCTGTGGGGCTCTGTCGGGCCCTGTCGGGCTCTGTCGGGCTCTGTCGGGTTCTGTCGGGCTCTGTCGGGCTCTGTCGGGCTCTGTCGGGCTCTACTGGGCTCTGTCGGGCCCTGTCGGGCTCTGTCGGGCTCTGTCGGGCCCTGTCGGGCCCTGTCTGGCTCTGTCGAGCTCTGTCGGGCTCTACTGGGCTCTGTCGGGCTCTGTCGGGCTCTATCGGGCTCTGTCGGGCTCTACTGGGCCCTGTCGGGCTCTGTCGGGCCCTGTCGGGCCCTGTCGGGCTCTGTCAGGCTCTGTCGGGCTCTGTCGGGCTCTACTGGGCTCTGTCGGGCTCTGTCGGGCTCTGTCGGGCTCTACTGGGCTCTGTCGGGCTCTGTCGGGCTCTGTCGGGCTCTACTGGGCCCTGTCGGGCCCTGTCGGGCTCTGTCGGGCTCTGTCAGGCTCTGTCGGGCTCAACTGGTCTCTGTCGGGCTCTGTCCGGTTCTGTCGGGCTCTGTCGGGCTCTGTCGGGCCCTGTCGGGCTCTGTCGGGCTCTGTCGGGCTCTGTCGGGTTCTGTCGGGCTCTGTCGGGCTCTGTCGGGCTCTACTGGGCCCTGTCGGGCCCTGTCGGGCTCTGTCGGGCTCTGTCGGGCTCTGTCGGGCTCCACTGGGCCCTGTCGGGCCCTGTCGGGCCCTGTCGGGCTCTGTCGGGCTCTGTCGGGCTCTGTCGGGCTCTACTGGACTCTGTCGGGCTCTGTCGGGTTCTGTCGGGCTCTGTCGGGCTCTGTCGGGCTCTACTGGGCTCTGTCGGGCCCTGTCGGGCCCTGTCGGGCCCTGTCGGGCCCTGTCGGGCTCTGTCGGGCTCTGTCGGGCCCTGTCGGGCTCTGTCGGGCTCTGTCGGGCTCTGTCGGGCCCTGTCGGGCTCTGTCAGGCTCTGTCGGGCTCTGTCGGGCTCTACTGGCCTCTGTCGGGCTCTGTCGGGCTCTGTCGGGCTCTACTGGGCCCTGTCGGGCTCTGTCGGACTCTGTCGGGCCCTGTCGGGCTCTGTCGGGCTCTGTCGGGCTCTGTCGGGCTCTACTGGGCCCTGTCGGGTTCTGTCGGGCTCTGTCGGGCTCTGTCGGGCTCTACTGGGCCCTGTCGGGCCCTGTCGGGATCTGTCGGGCTCTGTCGGGCTCTACTGGGCCCTGTCGGGCCCTGTCTGGCTCTGTCGGGCTCTGTCAGGCCCTGTCGGGCCCTGTCGGGCTCTGTCGGGCTCTGTCGGGCTCTGTCGGGCTCTACTGGGCCCTGTCGGACTCTGTCGGGCTCTGTCGGGCTCTGTCGGGCTCTACTGGGCCCTGTCGGGCTCTGTCGGGCCCTGTCGGGCTCTGTCGGGCTCTGTCGGGCCCTGTCGGGCTCTGTCGGGCTCTGTCGGGCTCTGTCGGGCTCTACTGGGCTCTGTCGGGCTCTACTGGGCTCTACTGGGCTCTGTCGGGCTCTGTCGGGCTCTGTCGGGCTCTACTGGGCCCTGTCGGGCCCTGTCGGGCTCTGTCGGGCTCAGTCGGGCTCTGTCGGGCTCTACTGGGCCCTGTCGGGCCCTGTCGGGCTCTGTCGTGCCCTGTCGGGCCCTGTCGGGCTCTGTCGGGCCCTGTCGGGATCTGTCAGGCCCTGTCGGGCCCTGTCGGGCTCTGTCGGGCTCTGTCGGGCCCTGTCGGGCTCTGTCGGGCTCTGTCAGGCTCTGTCGGGCTCTACTGGGCCCTGTCGGGCCCTGTCGGGCCCTGTCGGGCTCTTTCGGGCTCTGTCGGGCTCTGTCGGGCTCTACTGGGCTCTGTCTGGCCCTGTCGGGCTCTGTCGGGCTCTGTCGGGCCCTGTCGGGCCCTGTCGGGCTCTGTCGGGCTCTGTCGGGCTCTACTGGGCTCTGTCGGGCTCTGTCGGGCTCTACTGGGCCCTGTAGGGCTCTGTCGGGCTCTGTCGGGCCCTGTCGGGCCGTGTCGGGCTCTGTCGGGCTCTGTCGGGCTCTGTCGGGCTCTTCTGGGCTCTGTCGGGTTCTACTGGGCTCTACTGGGCCCTGTCGGGCTCTGTAGGCTCTGTCGGGCTCTGTCGGGCTCTGTCGGGCCCTGTCGGGCTCTGTCGGGCTCTGTCGGGCCCTGTCGGGCCCTGTCGGGCTCTGTCGGGCTCTGTCGGTCCCTGTCGGGCTCTGTCGGGCTCTGTCGGGCTCTGTCGGGCTCTACTGGGCCCTGTCGGGCTCTGTCGGGCTCTGTCGAGCCCTGTCGGGCTCTGTCGGGCTCTGTCGGGCCCTGTCGGGCTCTGTCGGGCTCTGTCGGGCTGTGTTGGGCTCTGTCGGGCTCTACTGGGCTCTACTGGGCTCTGTCGGGCTCTGTCGGGCTCTACTGGGCCCTGTCGGGCCCTGTCGGGCTCTGTCGGGCTCTGTCGGGCTCTGTCGGGCTCTACTGGGCCCTGTCGGGCTCTGTCGGGCTCTGTCGGGCTCTACTGGGCTCTGTCGGGCCCTGTCGGGCCCTGTCGGGCTCTGTCGGGCTCTGTCGGGCCCTGTCGGGCTCTGTCGGGCTCTGTCGGGCTCTGTCGGGCTCTACTGGGCTCTGTCGGGCTCTGTCGGGCTCTGTCGGGCCCTGTCGGGCTCTGTCGGGCTCTGTCGGGCTCTGTCAGGCTCTACTGGGCCCTGTCGGGCTCTGTCGGGCTCTGTCGGGCTCTGTCGGGCTCTACTGGGCTCTGTCGGGCCCTGTCGGGCCCTGTCGGGCCCTGTCGGGCTCTCTCGGGCTCTGTCGGGCTCTGTCGGGCTCTACTGGGCTCTGTCGGGCTCTGTCGGGCTCTGTCGGGCTCTGTCAGGCTCTACTGGGCCCTGTCGGGCCCTGTCGGGCTCTGTCGGGCTCTGTCGGGCTCTGTCGGGCTCAACTGGTCTCTGTCGGGCTCTGTCGGGTTCTGTCGGGCTCTGTCGGGCTCTGTCGGGCTCTGTCGGGCTCTACTGGGCTCTACTGGGCTCTGTCGGGCTCTGTCGGTCTCTACTGGGCCCTGTCGGGCTCTGTCGGGCCCTGTCGGGCCCTGTCGGGCTCTGTCGGGCTCTGTCGGGCTCTGTCGGTCTCTGTCGGGCTCTTCTGGGCCCTGTCGGGCCCTGTCGGGCTCTGTCGGGCTCTGTCGGGCTCTGTCGGGCTCCACTGGGCCCTGTCGGGCTCTGTCGGGCCCTGTCGGGCTCTGTCGGGCTCTGTCGGGCTCTGTCGGGCTCTACTGGACTTTGTCGGGCTCTGTCGGGTTCTGTCGGGCTCTGTCGGGCTCTGTCGGGTTGTACTGGGCTCTGTCGGGCCCTGTCGGGCTCTGTCGGGCTCTGTCGGGCCCTGTCGGGCCCTGTCTGGCTCTGTCGGGCTCTGTCGGGCTCTACTGGGCTCTGTCGGGCTCTGTCGGGCTCTATCGGGCTCTGTCGGGCTCTACTGGGCCCTGTCGGGCTCTGTCGGGCCCTGTCGGGCCCTGTCGGGCTCTGTCGGGCTCTGTCGGGCTCTGTCGGGCTCTACTGGGCTCTGTCGGGCTCTGTCGGGCTCTGTCGGGCTCTGTCGGGCTCTACTGGGCTCTGTCGGGCTCTGTCGGGCTCTGTCGGGCTCTGTCGGGCTCTACTGGGCCCTGTCGGGCCCTGTCGGGCTCTGTCGGGCTCTGTCGGGCTCTGTCGGGCTCAACTGGTCTCTGTCGGGCTCTGTCGGGTTCTGTCGGGCTCTGTCGGGCTCTGTCGGGCTCTGTCGGGCTCTACTGGGCTCTACTGGGCTCTGTCGGGCTCTGTCGGTCTCTACTGGGCCCTGTCGGGCTCTGTCGGGCCCTGTCGGGCCCTGTCGGGCTCTGTCGGGCTCTGTCGGGCTCTGTCGGGTTCTGTCGGGCTCTGTCGGGCTCTACTGGGCCCTGTCGGGCCCTGTCGGGCTCTGTCGGGCTCTGTCGGGCTTTGTCGGGCTCTACTGGGCCCTGTCGGGCCCTGTCGGGCTCTGTCGGGCTCTATCGGGCTCTGTCGGGCTCCACTGGGCCCTGTCGGGCCCTGTCGGGCCCTGTCGGGCTCTGTCGGGCTCTGTCGGGCTCTACTGGACTCTGTCGGGCTCTGTCGGGTTCTGTCGGGCTCTGTCGGGCTCTGTCGGGCTCTGTCGGGCTCTACTGGGCTCTGTCGGGCCCTGTCGGGCCCTGTCGGGCTCTGTCGGGCCCTGTCGGGCCCTGTCGGGCTCTGTCGGGCTCTGTCGGGCCCTGTCGGGCTCTGTCGGGCTCTGTCGGGCTCTGTCGGGCCCTGTCGGGCTCTGTCAGGCTCTGTCGGGCTCTGTCGGGCTCTGTCGGGCTCTGTCGGGCTCTGTCGGGCTCTACTGGGCCCTGTCGGGCTCTGTCGGGCTCTGTCGGGCTCTGTCGGGCTCTCTCGGGCCCTGTCGGGCTCTGTCGGGCTCTGTCGGGCTCTGTCGGGCTCTACTGGGCCCTGTCGGGTTCTGTCGGGCTCTGTCGGGCTCTGTCGGGCTCTACTGGGCCCTGTCGGGCCCTGTCGGGATCTGTCGGGCTCTGTCGGGCTCTACTGGGCTCTGTCGGGCCCTCTCGGGCTCTGTCGGGCTCTACTGGGCCCTGTCGGGCTCTGTCGGGCTCTGTCGGGCCCTGTCGGGCCCTGTCGGGCTCTGTCGGGCTCTGTCGGGCTCTACTGGGCCCTGTCGGGTTCTGTCGGGCTCTCTCGGGCTCTGTCGGGCTCTACTGGGCCCTGTCGGGCTCTGTCGGGCCCTGTCGGGCTCTGTCGGGCTCTGTCGGGCCCTGTCGGGCTCTGTCGGGCTCTGTCGGGCTCTGTCGGGCTCTACTGGGCTCTGTCGGGTTCTACTGGGCTCTACTGGGCCCTGTCGGGGTCTGTAGGCTCTGTCGGGCTCTGTCGGGCTCTGTCGGGCCCTGTCGGGCTCTGTCGGGCTCTGTCGGGCCCTGTCGGGCCCTGTCGGGCTCTGTCGGGCTCTGTCGGTCCCTGTCGGGCTCTGTCGGGCTCTGTCGGGCTCTGTCGGGCTCTACTGGGCCCTGTCGGGCTCTGTCGGGCTCTGTCGGGCCCTGTCGGGCTCTGTCGGGCTCTGTCGGGCCCTGTCGGGCTCTGTCGGGCTCTGTCGGGCTGTGTCGGGCTCTGTCAGGCTCTACTGGGCTCTACTGGGCTCTGTCGGGCTCTGTCGGGCTCTGTCGGGCTCTACTGGGCCCTGTCGGGCCCTGTCGGGCTCTGTCGGGCTCTGTCGGGCTCTGTCGGGCTCTACTGGGCCCTGTCGGGCCCTGTCGGGCTCTACTGGGCCCTGTCGGGCCCTGTCGGGCTCTGTCGGGCCCTGTCGGGCTCTGTCAGGCCCTGTCGGGCCCTGTCGGGCTCTGTCGGGCTTTGTCGGGCCCTGTCGGGCTCTGTCGGGCTCTGTCAGGCTCTGTCGGGCTCTACTGGGCCCTGTCGGGCCCTGTCGGGCCCTGTCGGGCTCTGTCGGGCTCTGTCGGGCTCTGTCGGGCTCTACTGGGCTCTGTCGGGCCCTGTCGGGCTCTGTCGGGCTCTGTCGGGCCCTGTCGGGCCCTGTCGGGCTCTGTCGGGCTCTGTCGGGCTCTACTGGGCTCTGTCGGGCTCTGTCGGGCTCTATCGGGCTCTGTCGGGCTCTACTGGGCCCTGTCGGGCTCTGTCGGGCTCTGTCGGGCCCTGTCGGGCCCTGTCGGGCTCTGTCGGGCTCTACTGGGCTCTGTCGGGTTCTACTGGGCTCTACTGGGCCCTGTCGGGCTCTGTAGGCTCTGTCGGGCTCTGTCGGGCTCTGTCGGGCCCTGTCGGGCTCTGTCGGGCTCTGTCGGGCCCTGTCGGGCCCTGTCGGGCTCTGTCGGGCTCTGTCGGTCCCTGTCGGGCTCTGTCGGGCTCTGTCGGGCTCTGTCGGGCTCTACTGGGCCCTGTCGGGCTCTGTCGGGCTCTGTCGAGCCCTGTCGGGCTCTGTCGGGCTCTGTCGGGCCCTGTCGGGCTCTGTCGGGCTCTGTCGGGCTGTGTTGGGCTCTGTCGGGCTCTACTGGGCTCTACTGGGCTCTGTCGGGCTCTGTCGGGCTCCCTCGGGCTTAACTGGGCCCTGTCGGGCCCTGTCGGGCTCTGTCGGGCTCTGTCGGGCTCTGTCGGGCTCTACTGGGCCCTGTTGGGCCCTGTCGGGCTCTGTCGTGCCCTGTCGGGCCCTGTCGGGCTCTGTCGGGCCCTGTCGGGCTCTGTCAGGCCCTGTCGGGCCCTGTCGGGCTCTGTCGGGCTCTGTCGAGCCCTGTCGGGCTCTGTCGGGCTCTGTCAGGCTCTGTCGGGCTTTACTGGGCCCTGTCGGGCCCTGTCGGGCCCTGTCGGACTCTGTCGGGCTCTGTCGGGCTCTGTCGGGCTCTACTGGGCTCTGTCGGGCCCTGTCGGGCTCTGTCGGGCTCTGTCGGGCCCTGTCGGGCCCTGTCGGGCTCTGTCGGGCTCTGTCGGGCTCTACTGGGCTCTGTCGGGCTCTGTCGGGCTCTATCGGGCTCTGTCGGGCTCTACTGGGCCCTGTCGGGCTCTGTCGGGCCCTGTCGGGCCCTGTCGGGCTCTGTCGGGCTCTGTCGGGCTCTGTCGGGCTCTACTGGGCTCTGTCGGGCTCTGTCGGGCTCTGTCGGGCTCTACTGGGCTCTGTCGGGCTCTGTCGGGCTCTGTCGGGCTCTGTCGGGCCCTGTCGGGATCTGTCGGGCCCTGTCGGGCCCTGTCGGGCTCTGTCGGGCCCTGTCGGGCTCTGTCGGGCTCTGTCGGGCTCTGTCGGGCTGTACTGGGCCCTGTCGGGCTCTGTTGGGCTCTGTCGGGCCCTGTCGGGCTCTGTCGGGCTCTGTCGGGCTCTACTGGGCCCTGTCGGGCCCTGTCGGGATCTGTCGGGCTCTGTCGGGCTCTGTCGTGCTCTGTCGGGCCCTCTCGGGCTCTGTCGGGCTCTTCTGGGCCCTGTCGGGCTCTGTCGGGCTCTGTCGGGCCCTGTCGGGCCCTGTCGGGTTCTGTCGGGCTCTGTCGGGCTCTGTCGGGCTCTACTGGGCCCTGTCGGGTTCTGTCGGGCTCTGTCGGGCTCTGTCGGGCTCTACTGGGCCCTGTCGGGCTCTGTCGGGCTCTGTCGGGCTCTGTCGGGCCCTGTCGGGCTCTGTCGGGCTCTGTCGGGCTCTGTCGGGCCCTCTCGGGCTCTGTCGGGCTCTACTGGGCCCTGTCGGGCCCTGTCTGCCTCTGTCGGGCTCTGTCGGGCCCTGTCGGGCCCTGTCGGGCTCTGTCGGGCTCTGTCGGGCTCTGTCGGGCTCTACTGGGCCCTGTCGGACTCTGTCGGGCTCTGTCGGGCTCTGTCGGGCCCTGTCGGGCTCTGTCGGGCTCTGTCGGGCTCTGTCGGGCTCTACTGGGCTCTGTCGGGTTCTACTGGGCTCTACTGGGCCCTGTCGGGCTCTGTAGGCTCTGTCGCGCTCTGTCGGGCTCTGTCGGGCCCTGTCGGGCTCTGTCGGGCTCTGTCGGGCCCTGTCGGGCTCTGTCGGGCTCTGTCGGTCCCTGTCGGGCTCTGTCGGGCTCTGTCGGGCTGTGTCGGGCTCTACTGGGCCCTATCGGGCTCTGTCGGGCTCTGTCGGGCTCTGTCGGGCCCTGTCGGGCTCTGTCGGGCTCTGTCGGGCCCTGTCGGGCTCTGTCGGGCTCTGTCGGGCTGTGTCGGGCTCTGTCGGGCTCTACTGGGCTCTACTGGGCTGTGTCGGGCTCCGTCCGGCTCTGTCGGGCTCTACTGGGCCCTGTCGGGCTCTGTCGGGCTCTGTCGGGCTCTGTCGGGCTCTACTGGGCCCTGTCGGGCCCTGTCGGGCTCTGTCGTGCCCTGTCGGGCCCTGTCGGGCTCTGTCGGGCCCTGTCGGGCTCTGTCAGGCCCTGTCGGGCCCTATCGGGCTCTGTCGGTCTCTGTCGGGCCCTGTCGGGCTCTGTCGGGCTCTGTCAGGCTCTGTCGGGCTCTACTGGGCCCTGTCGGGCCCTGTCGGGCTCTGTCGGGCTCTGTCGGGCTCTGTCGGGCCCTGTCGGGCCCTGTCGGGCTCTGTCGGGCTCTGTCGGGCTCTACTGGGCTCTGTCGGGCTCTGTCGGGCTCTATCGGGCTCTGTCGGGCTCTACTGGGCCCTGTCGGGCTCTGTCGGGCTCTGTCGGGCCCTGTCGGGCCCTGTCGGGCTCTGTCGGGCTCTGTCGGGCTCTACTGGGCCCTGTCGGGCTCTGTCGGGCTCTGTCGGGCCCTGTCGGGCTCTGTCAGGCTCTGTCGGGCCCTGTCGGGCTCTGTCGGGCTCTACTGGGCTCTGTCCGGCTCTGTCGGGCTCTGTCGGGCTCTACTGGGCTCTACTGGGCTCTGTCGGGCTCTGTCGGGCTCTACTGGGCCCTGTCGGGCCCTGTCGGGCCCTGTCGGGCTCTGTCGGGCTCTGTTGGGCCCTGTCGGGCTCTGTCGGGCTCTGTCGGGCTCTGTCGGGCTCTACTGGGCTCTACTGGGTTCTGTCGGGCTCTGTCGGGCTCTACTGGGCCATGTCGGGCCCTGTCGGGCCCTGTCGGGCTCTGTCGGGCTCTGTCGGGCTCTACTGGGCCCTGTCGGGCTCTGTCGGGCCCTGTCGGGCTCTGTCGGGCTCTGTCGGGCCCTGTCGAGCCCTGTCGGGCTCTGTCGGGCTCTGTCGGGCTCTGTCGGGCTCTACTGGGCTCTGTCGGGCTCTGTCGGGCTCTGTCGGGCTCTGTCGGGCTCTACTGGGCCCTGTCGGGCTCTGTCGGGCTCTGTCGGGCCCTGTCGGGCTCTGTCGGGCTCTGTCGGGCCCTGTCGGGCTCTGTCGGGCCCTGTCGGGCTCTGTCGGGCTCTGTCGGGCTCTGTCGGGCTCTACTGGGCCCTGTCGGGCTCTGTCGGGCTCTGTCGGGCTCTGTCGGGCCCTGTCGGGCTCTGTCGGGCTCTACTGGGCCCTGTCGTGCCCTGTCGGGCCCTGTCGGGCGCTGTCGGGCTCTGTCGGGCTGTGTCGGGCTCTGTCGGGCCCTGTCGGGCTCTGTCGGGCTCTGTCGGGCTCTGTCGGGCTCTACTGGGCCCTGTCAGGTTCTGTCGGGCTCTGTCGGGCTCTGTCGGGCTCTACTGGGCCCTGTCGGGCTCTGTCGGGCTCTGTCGGGCTCTGTCGGGCCCTGTCGGGCTCTACTGGGCTCTGTCGGGCTCTGTCGGGCCCTGTCGGGCTCTGTCGGGCTCTGTCGGGCTCTACTGGGCTCTGTCGGGCTCTGTCGGGCTTTGTCGGGCTCTGTCGGGCTCTACTGGGCCCTGTCGGGCTCTGTCGGGCCCTGTCGGGCTCTGTCGGGCTCTGTCGCGCCCTGTCGGGCTCTGTCGGGCTCTGTCGGGCTCTGTCGGGCTCTGTCGGGCTCTACTGGGCTCTACTGGGCCCTGTCGGGCTCTGTCGGGCTCTGTCGGGCTCTGTCGGGCCCTGTCGGGCTCTGTCGGGCTCTGTCGGGCCCTGTCGGGCCCTGTCGGACTCTGTCGGTCCCTGTCGGGCTCTGTCGGGCTCTGTCGGGCTCTGTCGGGCCCTGTCGGGCTCTGTCGGGCTCTGTCGGGCTGTGTCGGGCTCTGTCGGGCTCTACTGGGCTCTACTGGGCTGTGTCGGGCTCCGTCCGGCTCTGTCGGGCTCTACTGGGCCCTGTCGGGCTCTGTCGGGCTCTGTCGGGCTCTGTCGGGCTCTACTGGGCCCTGTCGTGCCCTGTCGGGCTCTGTCGTGCCCTGTCGGGCCCTGTCGGGCTCTGTCGGGCCCTGTCGGGCTCTGTCAGGCCCTGTCGGGCCCTATCGGGCTCTGTCGGGCTCTGTCGGGCCCTGTCGGGCTCTGTCGGGCTCTGTCAGGCTCTGTCGGGCTCTACTGGGCCCTGTCGGGCCCTGTCGGGCTCTGTCGGGCTCTGTCGGGCTCTGTCGGGCCCTGTCGGGCCCTGTCGGGCTCTGTCGGGCTCTGTCGGGCTCTACTGGGCTCTGTCGGGCTCTGTCGGGCTCTATCGGGCTCTGTCGGGCTCTACTGGGCCCTGTCGGGCTCTGTCGGGCTCTGTCGGGCCCTGTCGGGCCCTGTCGGGCTCTGTCGGGCTCTGTCGGGCTCTACTGGGCCCTGTCGGGCTCTGTCGGGCTCTGTCGGGCCCTGTCGGGCTCTGTCAGGCTCTGTCGGGCCCTGTCGGGCTCTGTCGGGCTCTACTGGGCTCTGTCCGGCTCTGTCGGGCTCTGTCGGGCTCTACTGGGCTCTACTGGGCTCTGTCGGGCTCTGTCGGGCTCTACTGGGCCCTGTCGGGCCCTGTCGGGCCCTGTCGGGCTCTGTCGGGCTCTGTTGGGCCCTGTCGGGCTCTGTCGGGCTCTGTCGGGCTCTGTCGGGCTCTACTGGGCTCTACTGGGTTCTGTCGGGCTCTGTCGGGCTCTACTGGGCCATGTCGGGCCCTGTCGGGCCCTGTCGGGCTCTGTCGGGCTCTGTCGGGCTCTACTGGGCCCTGTCGGGCTCTGTCGGGCCCTGTCGGGCTCTGTCGGGCACTGTCAGGCCCTGTCGAGCCCTGTCGGGCTCTGTCGGGCTCTGTCGGGCTCTGTCGGGCTCTATTGGGCTCTGTCGGGCTCTGTCGGGCTCTGTCGGGCTCTGTCGGGCTCTACTGGGCCCTGTCGGGCTCTGTCGGGCTCTGTCGGGCCCTGTCGGGCTCTGTCGGGCTCTGTCGGGCCCTGTCGGGCTCTGTCGGGCCCTGTCGGGCTCTGTCGGGCTCTGTCGGGCTCTGTCGGGCTCTACTGGGCCCTGTCGGGCTCTGTCGGGCTCTGTCGGGCTCTGTCGGGCCCTGTCGGGCTCTGTCGGGCTCTACTGGGCCCTGTCGGGCCCTGTCGGGCCCTGTCGGGCGCTGTCGGGCTCTGTCGGGCTGTGTCGGGCTCTGTCGGGCCCTGTCGGGCTCTGTCGGGCTCTGTCGGGCTCTGTCGGGCTCTACTGGGCCCTGTCGGGTTCTGTCGGGCTCTGTCGGGCTCTGTCGGGCTCTACTGGGCCCTGTCGGGCTCTGTCGGGCTCTGTCGGGCTCTGTCGGGCCCTGTCGGGCTCTACTGGGCTCTGTCGGGCTCTGTCGGGCCCTGTCGGGCTCTGTCGGGCTCTGTCGGGCTATACTGGGCTCTGTCGGGCTCTGTCGGGCTTTGTCGGGCTCTGTCGGGCTCTACTGGGCCCTGTCGGGCTCTGTCGGGCCCTGTCGGGCTCTGTCGGGCTCTGTCGCGCCCTGTCGGGCTCTGTCGGGCTCTGTCGGGCTCTGTCGGGCTCTACTGGGCTCTACTGGGCCCTGTCGGGCTCTGTCGGGCTCTGTCGGGCTCTGTCGGGCCCTGTCGGGCTCTGTCGGGCTCTGTCGGGCCCTGTCGGGCCCTGTCGGGCTCTGTCGGTCCCTGTCGGGCTCTGTCGGGCTCTGTCGGGCTCTGTCGGGCTCTACTGGGCCCTGTTGGGCCCTGTCCGGCTCTGTCGGGCTCTGTCGGGCCCTGTCGGGCTCTGTCGGGCTCTGTCGGGCCCTGTCGGGCTCTGTCGGGCTCTGTCGGGCCCTGTCGGGCCCTGTCGGGCTCTGTCGGTCCCTGTCGGGCTCTGTCGGGCTCTGTCGGGCTCTGTCGGGCTCTACTGGGCCCTGTTGGGCCCTGTCCGGCTCTGTCGGGCTCTGTCGGGCCCTGTCGGGCTCTGTCGGGCTCTGTCGGGCCCTGTCGGGCTCTGTCGGGCTCTGTCGGGCTGTGTCGGGCTCTGTCGGGCTCTACTGGGCTCTACTGGGCTCTGTCGGGCTCTGTCGGGCTCTACTGGGCCCTGTCGGGCCCTATCGGGCTCTGTCGGGCTCTGTCGGGCTCTGTCGGGCCCTGTCGGGCTCTGTCGGGCTCTGTCGGGGTCTATTGGGCTCTGTCGGGCTCTGTCGGGCTCTGTCGGGCTCTACTGGGCCCTGTCGGGCTCTGTCGGTCTCTGTCGGGCCCTGTCGGGCTCTGTCGGGCCCTGTCGGGCTCTGTCGGGCTCTGTCGGGCCCTGTCGGGCTCTGTCGGGCTCTGTCGGGCTGTGTCGGGCTCTGTCGGGCTCTACTGGGCTCTACTGGGCTGTGTCGGGCTCTGTCGGGCTCTGTCGGGCTCTACTGGGCCCTGTCGGGCCCTGTCGGGCTCTGTCGGGCTCTGTCGGGCTCTGTCGGGCTCTACTGGGCCCTGTCGGGCCCTGTCGGGCCCTGTCGGGCTCTGTCGGGTTCTACTGGGCTCTGTTGGGCTCTGTCGGGCTCTGTCGGGCTCTACTGGGCCCTGTCGGGCTCTGTCGGGCTCTGTCGGGCTCTGTCGGGCTCTACTGGGCCCTGTCGGGCTCTGTCGGGCTCTGTCGGGCTCTGTCGGACCCTGTCGGGCCCTGTCAGGCTCTGTCGGGCCCTGTTGGGCTCTGTCGGGCTCTGTCGGGCTCTGTCGGGCTCTACTGGGCTCTGTCGGGCTCTGTCGGGCTCTGTCGGGCTCTGTCGGGCTCTACTGGGCCCTGTCGGGCTCTGTCGGGCTCTGTCGGGCCCTGTCGGGCTCTGTCGGGCCCTGTCGGACTCTGTCGGGCTCTGTCGGGCCCTGTCGGGCTCTGTCGGGCTCTGTCGGGCCCTGTCGGGCTCTGTCGGGCTCTGTCGGGCTCTGTCGGGCTCTGTCGAGCTCTACTGGGCCCTGTCGGGCTCTGTCGGGCTCTGTCGGGCTGTGTCGGGCCCTGTCAGACTCTGTCGGGCTCTACTGGGCCCTGTCGGGCCCTGTCGGGCTCTGTCGGGCTCTGTCGGGCTCTGTCGGGCTTTACTGGGCCCTGTCGGGCGCTGTCGGGCTCTGTGGGGCTCTGTCGGGCTCTGTCGGCCTCTGTCGGGCCCTATCGGGCTCTGTCGGGCTCTGTCGGGCTCTGTCGGGCTCTACTGGGCCCTGTCGGGCTCTGTCGGGCTCTGTCGGGCTCTGTCGGTCCCTGTCGGGCTCTGTCGGTCTCTGTCGGGCTCTGTCGGGCTCTGTCGGGCCCTCTCGGCTCTGTCGGGCTCTACTGGGCCCTGTCGGGCCCTGTCGGGCTCTGTCGGGCTCTGTCGGGCTCTGTTGGGCCCTGTCGGGCTCTGTCGGGCTCTGTCGGGCTCTGTCGGGCTCTACTGGGCCCTATCGGACTCTGTCGGGCTCTGTCGGGCTCTGTCGGGCTCTGTCGGGCTCTACTGGGCCCTGTCGGGCCCTGTCGGGCTCTGTCGGGCTCTGTCGGGCTCTGTCGGGCTCTACTGGGCTCTGTCGGGCCCTGTCGGGCCCTGTCGGGCCCTGTCGGGCTCTGTCGGGCTCTACTGGGCCCTGTCGGGCCCTGTCGGGCTCTGTCGGGCTCTGTCGGGCCCTGTCGGGCTCTGTCGGGCTCTGTCGGGCTCTGTCGGGCCCTGTCGGGCTCTGTCGGGCTCTGTCGGGCCCTGTCGGGCTCTGTCGGGCTCTGTCGGGCTCTCTCGGGCTCTGTCGGGCTCTACTGGGCTCTGTCGGGCTCTGTCGGGCTCTGTCGGGCTCTACTGGGCCCTGTCGGGCTCTGTCAGGCTCTGTCGGGCCCTGTCGGGCTCTGTCGGGCTCTGTCGGGCCCTGTCGGGCCCTGTCGGGCTCTGTCGGGCTCTGTCGGGCTCTGTCAGGCTCTACTGGGCTCTGTCGGGCTCTACTGGGCTCTACTGGGCCCTGTCGGGCTCTGTCGGGGTCTGTCGGGCTCTGTCGGGCTCTACTGGGCTCTGTCGGGCCCTGTCGGGCCCTGTCGGGCTCTGTTGGGCTCTGTCGGGCCCTGTCGGGCTCTGTCGGGCTCTGTCGGGCTCTATCGGGCTCTACGGGGCTCTGTCGGGCTCTGTCGGGCTCTACTGGGCCCTGTCGGGCCCTGTCGGGCTCTGTCGGGCTCTGTCGGGCTCTGTCGGGCTCAACTGGTCTCTGTCGGGCTCTCTCGGGTTCTGTTGGGCTCTGTCGGGCTCTGTCGGGCTCTGTCGGGCTCTACTGGGCTCTACTGGGCTCTGTCGGGCTCTGTCGGTCTCTACTGGGCCCTGTCGGGCTCTGTCGGGCTCTGTCGGGCCCTGTCGGGCCCTGTCGGGCTCTGTCGGGCTCTACTGGGCCCTGTCGGGTTCTGTCGGGCTCTGTCGGGCTCTGTCGGGCTCTTCTGGGCCCTGTCGGGCCCTGTCGGGCTCTGTCGGGCTCTGTCGGGCTCTGTCGGGCTCCACTGGGCCCTGTCGGGCCCTGTCGGGCCCTGTCGGGCTCTGTCGGGCTCTGTCGGGCCCTGTCGGGCTCTGTCGGGCTCTGTCGGGCTCTGTCGGGCTCTACTGGGCTCTACTGGGCTCTGTCGGGCTCTGTCGGGCTCTACTGGGCCCTGTCGGGCCCTGTCGGGCTCTGTCGGGCTCTGTCGGGTTCTACTGGGCTCTGTCGGGCTCTGTCGGGCTCTGTCGGGCTCTACTGGGCTCTGTCGGGCTCTGTCGGGCTCTGTCGGGCTCTGTCGGGCTCTACTGGGCCCTGTCGGGCTCTGTCGGGCTCTGTCGGGCTCTGTCGGGCCCTGTCGGGCCCTGTCGGGCTCTGTCGGGCCCTGTCGGGCTCTGTCGGGCTCTGTCGGGCTCTGTCGGGCTCTACTGGGCTCTGTCGGGCTCTGTCGGGCTCTGTCGGGCTCTGTCGGGCTCTACTGGGCCCTGTCGGGCTCTGTCGGGCTCTGTCGGGCCCTGTCGGGCTCTGTCGGGCTCTGTCGGGCTCTGTCGGGCCCTGTCGGGCCCTGTCGGGCTCTGTCGGGCTCTGTCGGGCCCTGTCGGGCTCTGTCGAGCTCTACTGGGCCCTGTCGGGCTCTGTCGGGCTCTGTCGGGCTCTGTCGGGCCCTGTCGGGCTCTGTCGGGCTCTACTGGGCCCTGTCGGGCTCTGTCGGGCTCTGTCGGGCTCTGTCGGGCCCTGTCGGGCTCTGTCGGGCCCTGTCGGGCCCTGTCGGGCTCTGTCGGGCTCTGTCGGGCCCTGTCGGGCTCTGTCGGGGTCTGTCGGGCTCTGTCGGGCTCTATCGAGCTCTACTGGGCCCTGTCAGGCTCTGTCGGGCTCTGTCGGGCTCTGTCGGGCCCTGTCGGGCTCTGTCGGCATCTACTGGGCCCTGTCGGGCTCTGTCGGGCCCTGTCGGGCTCTGTCGGGCTCTGTCGGGCTCTGTCGGGCTCTACTGGGCCCTGTCGGGCGCTGTCGGGCTCTGTCGGGCTCTGTCGGGCTCTGTCGGGCCCTGTCGGGCTCTGTCGGGCTCTGTCGGGCTCTGTCGGGCTCTACTGGGCCCTGTCGGGTTCTGTCGGGCTCTGTCGGGCTCTGTCGGGCTCTACTGGGCCCTGTCGGACTCTGTCGGGCCCTGTCGGACTCTGTCGGGCTCTGTCTGGCTCTGTCGGTCCCTGTCGGGCTCTGTCGGGCTCTGTCGGGCTCTGTCGGGCTCTGTCGGGCCCTCTCGGGTTCTGTCGGGCTCTACTGGGCCCTGTCGGGCCCTGTCGGGCTCTGTCGGGCTCTGTCGGGCCCTGTCGGGCCCTGTCGGGCTCTGTCGGGCTCTGTCGGGCTCTGTCGGGCTCTACTGGGCCCTGTCGGACTCTGTCGGGCTCTGTCGGGCTCTGTCGGGCTCTGTCGGGCTCTGACGGGTTCTGTCGGGCTCTGTCGGTCTCTACTGGGCCCTGTCGGGCCCTGTTGGGCTCTGTCGGGCTCTGTCGGGCTCTGTCGTGCTCTGTCGGGCTCTACTGGGCTCTACTGGGCTCTTTCGGGCTCTGTCGGGTTCTGTCGGGCTCTGTCGGGCTCTGTCGGGCCCTGTCGGGCTCTGTCGGGCTCTGTCGGGCTCTGTCGGGCCCTGTCGGGCCCTGTCGGGCTCTGTCGGGCTCTGTCGGGCCCTGTCGGGCTCTGTCGGGCTCTGTCGGGCTCTGTCGAGCTCTACTGGGCCCTGTCGGGCTCTGTCGGGCTCTGTCGGGCTCTGTCGGGCCCTGTCGGGCTCTGTCGGGCTCTACTGGGCCCTGTCGGGCCCTGTCGGGCTCTGTCGGGCTCTGTCGGGCTCTGTCGGGCTCTACTGGGCCCTGTCGGGCGCTGTCGGGCTCTGTCGGGCTCTGTCGGGCTCTGTCGGGCTCTGTCAGGCTCTACTGGGCCCTATCGGGCTCTGTCGGGCTCTGTCGGGCTCTGTCGGGCTCTACTGGGCCCTGTCGGGTTCTGTCGGGCTCTGTCGGGCTCTGTTGGGCTCTACTGGGCCCTGTCGGGCTCTGTCGGGCTCTGTCGGGCTCTGTCGGTCCCTGTTGGGCTCTGTCGGGCTCTGTCGGGCTCTGTCGGGCTCTGTCGGGCCCTCTCGGCTCTGTCGGGCTCTACTGGGCCCTGTCGGGCCCTGTCGGGCTCTGTCGGGCTCTGTCGGGCCCTGTCGGGCTCTGTCGGGCTCTGTCGGGCTCTGTCGGGCTCTACTGGGCCCTGTCGGACTCTGTCGGGCTCTGTCGGGCTCTGTCGGGCTCTGACGGGTTCTGTCGGGCTCTGTCGGGCTCTGTCGGGCTCTACTGGGCCCTGTCGGGCCCTGTTGGGCTCTGTCGGGCTCTGTCGGGCTCTGTCGGGCCCTGTCGGGCTCTGTCGGGCTCTGTCGGGCTCTGTCGGGCCCTGTCGGGCTCTGTCGGGCTCTGTCGGGCTCTGTCGGGCTCTGTCGAGCTCTACTGGGCCCTGTCGGGCTCTGTCGGGCTCTGTCGGGCTCTGTCGGGCCCTGTCGGGCTCTGTCGGGATCTACTGGGCTCTGTCGGGCTCTGTCGGGCCCTGTCGGGCTCTGTCAGGCTCTGTCGGGCTCTGTCGGGCTCTACTGGGCCCTGTCGGGCGCTGTCGGGCTCTGTCGGGCTCTGTCGGGCTCTGTCGGGCCCTGTCGGGCTCTGTCGGGCTCTGTCGGGCTCTGTCGGGCTCTACTGGGCCCTGTCGGGTTCTGTCGGGCTCTGTCGGGCTCTGTCGGGCTCTACTGGGCCCTGTCGGGCCCTGTCGGACTCTGTCGGGCTCTGTCGGGCTCTGTCGGTCCCTGTCGGGCTCTGTCGGGCTCTGTCGGGCTCTGTCGGGCCCTCTCGGGCTCTGTCGGGCTCTACTGGGCCCTGTCGGGCCCTGTCGGGCTCTGTCGGGCTCTGTAGGGCCCTGTCGGACCCTGTCGGGCTCTACTGGGCCCTGTCGGACTCTGTCGGGCTCTGTCGGGCTCTGTCGGGCTCTGTCGGGCTCTGACGGGTTCTGTCGGGCTCTGTCGGTCTCTACTGGGCCCTGTCGGGCCCTGTCGGGCTCTGTCGGGCTCTGTCGGGCTCTGTCGTGCTCTGTCGGGCTGTACTGGGCTCTACTGGGCTCTGTCGGGCTCTGTCGGGTTCTGTCGGGCTCTGTCGGGCTCTGTCGGGCCCTGTCGGGCTCTGTCGGGCTCTGTCGGGCTCTGTCGGGCCCTGTCGGGCCCTGTCGGGCTCTGTCGGGCTCTGTCGGGCCCTGTCGGGCTCTGTCGGGCTCTGTCGGGCTCTGTCGGGCTCTGTCGAGCTCTACTGGGCCCTGTCGGGCTCTGTCGGGCTCTGTCGGGCTCTGTCGGGCCCTGTCGGGCTCTGTCGGGCTCTACTGGGCCCTGTCGGGCCCTGTCGGGCTCTGTCGGGCTCTGTCGGGCTCTGTCGGGCTCTACTGGGCCCTGTCGGGCGCTGTCGGGCTCTGTCGGGCTCTGTCGGGCTCTGTCGGGCTCTGTCGGGCCCTATCGGGCTCTGTCGGTCTCTGTCGGGCTCTGTCGGGCTCTACTGGGCCCTGTCGGGTTCTGTCGGGCTCTGTCGGGCTCTGTCGGGCTCTACTGGGCCCTGTCGGGCTCTGTCGGGCTCTGTCGGGCTCTGTCGGTTCCTGTCGGGCTCTGTCGGGCTCTGTCGGGCTCTGTCGGGCTCTGTCGGGCCCTCTCGGCTCTGTCGGGCTCTACTGGGCCCTGTCGGGCTCTGTCGGGCTCTGTCGGGCTCTGTCGGGCCCTGTCGGGCTCTGTCGGGCTCTGTCGGGCTCTGTCGGGCTCTACTGGGCCCTGTCGGACTCTGTCGGGCTCTGTCGGGCTCTGTCGGGCTCTGTCGGGCTCTGACGGGTTCTGTCGGGCTCTGTCGGGCTCTGTCGGGCTCTACTGGGCCCTGTCGGGCCCTGTTGGGCTCTGTCGGGCTCTGTCGGGCTCTGTCGGGCCCTGTCGGGCTCTGTCGGGCTCTGTCGGCCTCTGTCGGGCTCTACTGGGCCCTGTCGGGCCCTGTCGGGCTCTGTCGGGCTCTGTCGGGCTCTGTCGGGCTCTACTGGGCTCTGTCGGGCCCTGTCGGGCCCTGTCGGGCTCTGTCGGGCTCTGTCGGGCCCTGTCGGGCTCTGTCGGGCTCTGTCGGGCCCTGTCGGGCTCTGTAGGGCTCTGTCGGGCTCTCTCGGGCTCTGTCGGGCTCTACTGGGCTCTGTCGGGCTCTGTCGGGCTCTGTCGGGCTCTGTCGGGCTCTACTGGGCCCTGTCGGGCTCTGTCAGGCTCTGTCGGGCCCTGTCGGGCTCTGTCGGGCTCTGTCGGGCCCTGTCGGGCTCTGTCGGGCTCTGTCGGGCCCTGTCGGGCTCTGTCGGGTTCTGTCGGGCTCTGTCGGGCTCTGTCGAGCTCTACTGGGCCCTGTCGGGCTCTGTCGGGCTCTGTCGGGCTCTGTCGGGCCCTGTCGGGCTCTGTCGGGCTCTACTGGGCCCTGTCGGGCCCTGTCGGGCTCTGTCGGGCTCTGTCGGGCTCTGTCGGGCTCTACTGGGCCCTGTCGGGCGCTGTCGGGCTCTGTCGGGCTCTGTCGGGCTCTGTCGGACTCTGTCGGGCCCTATCGGGCTCTGTCGGTCTCTGTCGGGCTCTGTCGGGCTCTACTGGGCCCTGTCGGGTTCTCTCGGGCTCTGTCGGGCTCTCCTGGGCCCTGTCGGGCTCTGTCGGGCTCTGTCGGGCTCTGTCGGTTCCTGTCGGGCTCTGTCGGGCTCTGTCGGGCCCTCTCGGCTCTGTCGGGCTCTACTGGGCCCTGTCGGGCCCTGTCGGGCTCTGTCGGGCTCTGTCGGGCTCTGTCGGGCCCTGTCGGGCTCTGTCGGGCTCTGTCGGGCTCTGTCGGGCTCTACTGGGCCCTGTCGGATTCTGTCGGGCTCTGTCGGGCTCTGTCGGGCTCTGTCGGGCTCTGACGGGTTCTGTCGGGCTCTGTCGGGCTCTGTCGGGCTCTACTGGGCCCTGTCGGGCCCTGTTGGGCTCTGTCGGGCTCTGTCGGGCTCTGTCGGGCCCTGTCGGGCTCTGTCGGGCTCTGTCGGGCTCTGTCGGGCTCTACTGGGCCCTGTCGGGCCTTGTCGGGCTCTGTCGGGCTCTGTCGGGCTCTGTCGGGCTCTGTCGGGCTCTACTGGGCTCTGTCGGGCCCTGTCGGGCCCTGTCGGGCCCTGTCGGGCCCTCTCGGGCTCTGTCGGGCTCTACTGGGCCCTGTCGGGCCCTGTCGGGCTCTGTCGGGCTCTGTCGGGCCCTGTCGGGCTCTGTCGGGCTCTGTCGGGCTCTGTCGGGCCCTGTCGGGCTCTGTCGGGCTCTGTCGGGCCCTGTCGGGCTCTGTCGGGCTCTGTCGGGCTCTCTCGGGCTCTGTCGGGCTCTACTGGGCTCTGTCGGGCTCTGTCGGGCTCTGTCGGGCTCTGTCGGGCTCTACTGGGCCCTGTCGGGCTCTGTCAGGCTCTGTCGGGCCCTGTCGGGCTCTGTCGGGCTCTGTCGGGCCCTGTCGGGCCCTGTCGGGCTCTGTCGGGCTCTGTCGGGCTCTGTCAGGCTCTACTGGGCTCTGTCGGGCTCTACTGGGCTCTACTGGGCCCTGTCGGGCTCTGTCGGGCTCTGTCGGGCTCTGTCGGGCTCTACTGGGCTCTGTCGGGCCCTGTCGGGCCCTGTCGGGCTCTGTTGGGCTCTGTCGGGCCCTGTCGGGCTCTGTCGGGCTCTGTCGGGCTCTATCGGGCTCTACTGGGCTCTGTCGGGCTCTGTCGGGCTCTGTCGGGCTCTGTCGGGCTCTACTGGGCCCTGTCGGGCCCTGTCGGGCTCTGTCGGGCTCTGTCGGGCTCTGTCGGGCTCAATTGGTCTCTGTCGGGCTCTGTCGGGTTCTGTTGGGCTCTGTCGGGCTCTGTCGGGCTCTGTCGGGCTCTACTGGGCTCTACTGGGCTCTGTCGGGCTCTGTCGGTCTCTACTGGGCCCTGTCGGGCTCTGTCGGGCTCTGTCGGGCCCTGTCGGGCTCTGTCGGGCTCTGTCGGGCTCTGTCGGGCTCTGTCGGGCTCTTCTGGGCCCTTTCGGGCCCTGTCGGGCTCTGTCGGGCTCTGTCGGGCTCTGTCGGGCTCCACTGGGCCCTGTCGGGCCCTGTCGGGCCCTGTCGGGCTCTGTCGGGCTCTGTCAGGCTCTACTGGGCTCTGTCGGGCTCTACTGGGCTCTACTGGGCCCTGTCGGGCTCTGTCGGGCTCTGTCGGGCTCTGTCGGGCTCTACTGGGCTCTGTCGGGCCATGTCGGGCCCTGTCGGGCTCTGTTGGGCTCTGTCGGGCCCTGTCGGGCTCTGTCGGGCTCTGTCGGGCTCTATCGGGCTCTACTGGGCTCTGTCGGGCTCTGTCGGGCTCTGTCGGGCTCTGTCGGGCTCTACTGGGCCCTGTCGGGCCCTGTCGGGCTCTGTCGGGCTCTGTCGGGCTCTGTTGGGCTCAACTGGTCTCTGTCGGGCTCTGTCGGGTTCTGTTGGGCTCTGTCGGGCTCTGTCGGGCTCTGTCGGGCTCTACTGGGCTCTACTGGGCTCTGTCGGGCTCTGTCGGTCTCTACTGGGCCCTGTCGGGCTCTGTCGGGCTCTGTCGGGCCCTGTCGGGCTCTGTCGGGCTCTGTCGGGCTCTGTCGGGCTCTGTCGGGCTCTTCTGGGCCCTGTCGGGCCCTGTCGGGCTCTGTCGGGCTCTGTCGGGCTCTGTCGGGCTCCACTGGGCCCTGTCGGGCCCTGTCGGGCCCTGTCGGGCTCTGTCGGGCTCTGTCGGGCTCTGTCGGACTCTACTGGACTCTGTCGGGCCCTGTCGGGCCCTGTCGGGCTCTGTCGGGCTCTGTCGGGCTCTGTCGGGCTCTGTCGGGCTCTACTGGGCTCTACTGGGCTCTGTCGGGCTCTGTCGGGCTCTATTGGGCCCTGTCGGACCCTGTCGGGCCCTGTCGGGCTCTGTCGGGTTCTACTGGGCTCTGTCGGGCTCTGTCGGGCTCTGTCGGGCTCTACTTGGCTCTGTCGGGCTCTGTCGGGCTCTGTCGGGCTCTGTCGGGCTCTACTGGGCTCTGTCGGGCTCTGTCGGGCTCTGTCGGGCTCTGTTGGGCTCTACTGGGCCCTGTCGGGCTCTGTCGGGCTCTGTCGGGCCCTGTCGGGCTCTGTCGGGCTCTGTCGGGCCCTGTCGGGCCCTGTCGGGCCCTGTCGGGCTCTGTCGGGCCCTGACGGGCTCTGTCGGGCTCTGTCGGGCTCTGTCGGGCTCTGTCGGGCTCTACTGGGCTCTGTCGGGCTCTGTCGGGCCCTGTCGGGCTCTGTCGGGCTCTGTCGGGCTCTGTTGGGCCCTGTCGGGCCCTGTCGGGCTTTGTCGGGCTCTGTCGGGCTCTGTCGGGCTCTGTCGGCCTCTACTGGGCTCTACTGGGCTCTACTGTTCCCTGTCGGGCCCTGTCGGGCTCTGTCGGGCCCTGTCGGGCTCTGTCGGGCTCTGTCGGGCCCTGTCGGGCCCTGTCGGGCTCTGTCGGGCTCTGTCGGCCTCTGTCGGGCTCTACTGGGCTCTGTCGGGCTCTGTCAGGTTCTGTCGGGCTCTGTCGGGCTCTGTCGGGCCCTGTCGGGCCCTGTCGGGCTCTGTCGGGCTCTGTCGGGTTCTGTCGGGCTCTGTCGGGCCCTGTCGGGCTCTGTCGGGCTCTGTCGGGCTCTGTCGGGCTCTACTGGGCTCTACTGTTCCCTGTCGGGCCCTGTCGGGCTTTGTCGGGCTCTGTCGGGCTCTACTGGGCCCTGTCGGGCCCTGTCGGGCTCTGTCGGGTTCTGTCGGGCTCTGTCGGGCCCTGTCGGGCCCTGTCGGGCTCTGTCGGGCTCTGTCGGGCTCTCTCGAGCCCTGTCGGGCTCTGTCGGGCTCTGTCGGGCTCTGTCGGGCTCTACTGGGCCCTGTCGGGCCCTGTCGGGCTCTGTCGGGCTCTACTGGGCCCTGTCGGGCTCTGTCGGGCCCTGTCGGGCTCTGTCGGGCTCTGTCGGGCTCTGTGGGCCCTGTCGGGCCCTGTCGGGCTCTGTCGGGCTCTGTCGGGCCCTGTCGGGCTCTGTCGGGCTCTACTGGGCTCTGTCGGGCTCTGTTGGGCTCTGTCGGGCTCTGTCGGGCCCTGTCGGGCTCTGTCGGGCTCTGTCGGGCTCTGTTGGGCTCTGTCGGGCTCTACTGGGCCCTGTCGGGCTCTGTCGGGCTCTGTCGGGCTCTGTCGGGCCCTGTCGGGCTCTGTCGGGCCCTGTCGGGCCCTGTCGGGCTCTGTCGGGCTCTTTCGGGCTCTGTCGGGCTCTGTCGGGCCCTGTCGGGCCCTGTCGGGCTCTGTCGGGCTCTTTTGGCTCTGTCGGGCTCTGTCGGGCTCTACTGGGCCCTGTCGGGCTCTGTCGGGCTCTGTCGGGCTCTGTCGGGCTCTTTTGGGCTCTACTGGGCCCTGTCGGGCTCTGTCGGGCTCTGTCGGGCCCTGTCGGGCTCTGTCGGGCCCTGTCGGGCTCTGTCGGGCTCTGTCGGGCTCTGTCGGGCTCTACTGGGCCCTGTCGGGCCCTGTCGGGCTCTATCGGGCTCTGTCGGGCTCTGTCGGGCCCTGTCGGGCTCTGTCGGGCCCTGTCGGGCCCTGTCGGGCTCTGTCGGGCTCTGTCGGGCTCTACTGGGCCCTGTCGGGCTCTGTCGGGCTCTGTCGGGCCCTGTCGGGACCTGTAAGGCTCTGTCGGGCTCTGTCGGGCTCTGCCGGGCCCTGTCGGGCTCTGTTGGGCTCTACTGGGCCCTGTCGGGCTCTGTCGGGCTCTGTCGGGCTCTGTCGGTCTCTACTGGGCTCTACTGTTCCCTGTCGGGCTCTGTCGGGCTCTGTCGGGCTCTGTCGGGCTCTACTGGGCCCTGTCGGGCTCTGTCGGGCCCTGTCGGACTCTGTCGGGCTCTGTCGGGCTCTGTCGGTCTCTGTCGGGCCCTGTCGGGCTCTGTCGGGCCCTGTCGGGCTCTGTCGGGCTCTGTCGGGCTCTACTGGGCCCTGTCGGGCTCTGTCGGGCCCTGTCGGACTCTGTCGGGCTCTGTCGGGCTCTGTCGGTCTCTGTCGGGCCCTGTCGGGCTCTGTCGGGCCCTGTCGGGCTCTGTCGGGCCCTGTCGGGCCCTGTCGGGCCCTGTCGGGCTCTGTCGGGCTCTGTCGGGCTCTGTCAGGCTCTGTCGGGCTCTACTGGGCTCTGTCGGGCTCTGTCGGGTTCTGTCGGGCTCTGTCGGGCTCTGTCGGGCCCTGTCGGGCCCTGTCGGGCTCTGTCGGGCTCTGTCGGGTTCTGTCGGGCTCTGTCGGGCCCTGTCGGGCTCTGTCGGGCTCTGTCGGGCTCTGTCGGGCTCTACTGGGCTCTACTGTTCCCTGTCGGGCCCTGTCGGGCTCTGTCGGGCCCTGTCGGGCTCTGTCGGGCTCTGTCGGGCTCTACTGGGCCCTGTCGGGCTCTGTCGGGCTCTGTTGGGCTCTGTCGGGATCTGTCGGGCTCTGTCGGGCCCTGTCGGGCCCTGTTGGGCTCTGTCGGGCTCTGTCGGGCTCTGTCGGGCCCTGTCGGGCTCTGTCGGGGTCTGTCGGGCCCTGTCGGGCCCTGTCAGTCTCTGTCGGGCTCTGTCGGGCTCTGTTGGGCTCTACTGGGCTCTGTCGGGCTCTGTCGGGCCCTGTCGGGCTCTGTCGGGCTCTGTCGGGCTCTACTGGACTCTGTCGGGCTCTACTGGGCTCTGTCGGGCTCTGTCGGGCCCTGTAGGGCCCTGTCGGGCTCTGTCGGGCTCTGTCGGGCTCTACTGGGCCCTGTCGGGCCCTGTCGGGCTCTGTCGGGCTCTGTCGGGCTCTACTGGGCTCTGTCGGGCTCTGTCGGGCTCTGTCGGGCTCTGTCAGGCCCTGTCGGACTCTACTGGGCTCTGTCGGGCTCTGTCGGGCTCTACTGGGCTCTGTCGGGCTCTGTCGGGCCCTGTCGGGCTCTGTCGGGCCCTGTCGGGCTCTGTCGGGCTCTGTCGGGCCCTGTCGGGCTCTGTCGGGCTCTGTCGGGATCTGTCGGGCTCTGTCGGGCTCTGTCGGGCTCTACTGGGCCCTGTCGGGCTCTGTCGGGCTCTGTCGGGCTCTGTCGGGCTCTACTGGGCTCTACTATTCCCTGTCGGGCCCTGTCGGGCTCTGTCGGGCCCTGTCGGGCTCTGTCGGGCTCTGTCGGGCCCTGTCGGGCCCTGTCGGGCTCTGTCGGGCTCTGACGGGCTCTGTAGGGCTCTACTGGGCTCTGTCGGGCTCTGTCGGGTTCTGTCGGGCTCTGTCGGGCTCTGTCGGGCCCTGTCGGGCCCTGTCGGGCTCTGTCGGGCTCTGTCGGGTTCTGTCGGGCTCTGTCGGGCCCTGTCGGGCTCTGTCGGGCTCTGTCGGGCTCTGTCGGTCTCTACTGGGCTCTACTGTTCCCTGTCGGGCCCTGTCGGGCTCTGTCGGGCTCTGTCGGGCTCTGTCGGGCTCTACTGGGCCCTGTCGGGCTCTGTCGGGCTCTGTCGGGCTCTGTCGGGCCCTGTCGGGCCCTGTCGGGCTCTGTCGGGTTCTGTCGGGCCCTGTCGGGCTCTGTCGGGCTCTGTCGGGCCCTGTCGGGCTCTGTCGGGCTCTGTCGGGCTCTGTCGGGCTCTACTGGGCCCTGTCGGGCCCTGTCGGGCCCTGTCGGGCTCTGTCGGGCTCTACTGGGACCTGTCGGGCTCTGTCGGGCCCTGTCGGGCTCTGTCGGGCTCTGTCGGGCTCTGTCGGGCTCTACTGTGCTCTGTCGGGCTCGGTCGGGCCCTGTCGGGCTCTGTCGGGCTCTGTCGGGCTCTGTCGGGCTCTGTCGGGCTCTACTGGTCTCTGACGGGCTCTGTCGGGCCCTGTCGGGCCCTGTCGGGCTCTGTCGGGCTCTGTCGGGCTCTACTGGGCCCTGTCTAGCCCTGTCGGGCCCTGTCGGGCCCTGTCGGGCTCTGTCGGGCTCTGTCGAGCTCTACTGGGCTCTGTCGGGCTCTGTCGGGCCCTGTCGGGCTCTGTCGGGCTCTGTCGGGCTCTGGCGGGCTCTGTCGGGCTCTGTCGGGCTCTACTGGGCCCTGTCGGGCTCTGTCGGGCTCTGTCGGGCTCTGTCGGGCCCTGTCGGGCCCTGTCGGGCTTTCTCAGGCTCTGTCGGGCTCTGTCGGGCTCTGTCGGGCTCTACTGGGCCCTGTTGGGCTCTGTCGGGCTCTGTCGGGCCCTGTCGGGCTCTGTCGGGCTCTGTCGGGCCCTGTCGGGCTCTGTCGGGCCCTGTCGGGCCCTGTCGGGCTCTGTCGGACTCTACTGGGCCCTGTCGGGCTCTGTCGGGCTCTGTCGGGCTCTGTCGGGCTCTACTGGGCTCTACTGTTCCCTGTCGGGCCCTGTCGGATTCTGTCGGGACCTGTCGGGCTCTGTCGGGCCCTGTCGGGCCCTGTCGGGCTCTGTCGGGCTCTGTCGGGCTCTGTCGGGCCCTGTCGGGCCCTGTCGTTCTCTGTCGGGCTCTGTCGGGTTCTGTCGGGCTCTGTCGGGCTCTGTCGGGCTCTGTCGGGTTCTGTCGGGCTCTGTCGGGCCCTGTTGGGCTCTGTCGGGCTCTGTCGGGCCCTGTCGGGCCCTGTCGGGCTCTGTCGGGCTCTGTCGGGTTCTGTCGGGCTCTGTCGGGCCCTGTCGGGCTCTGTCGGGCTCTACTGGGCCCTGTCGGGCTCTGTCGGGCTCTGTCGGGCTCTGTCGGGCTCTACTGGGCTCTACTGTTCCCTGTCGGGCCCTGTCGGGCTCTGTCGGGCCCTGTCGGGCCCTCTCGGGCTCTGTCGGGCTCTGTCGGGCCCTGTCGGGCCCTGTCGGGCTCTGTCGGGCTCTGTCGGGCTCTGTCGGGCTCTGTCGGGCACTACTGGGCTCTGTCGGGCTCTGTCGGGCTCTGTCGGGCCCTGTCGGGCTCTGTCGGGTTCTGTTGGGCCCTGTCGGGCTCTGTCGGGCTCTTTCGGGCTCTGTCGGGCTCTGTCGGGCTCTACTGGGCTCTGTCGGGCTCTGTCGGGCTCTGTCGGGCTCTGTTGGGCTCTACTGGGCCCTGTCGGGCTCTGTCGGGCTCTGTCGGGCCCTGTCGGGCTCTGTCGGGCTCTGTCGGGCTCTGTCGGGCTCTACTGGGCCCTGTCGGGCTCTGTCGGGCTCTGTCGGGCTCTGTCGGGACCTGTCGGGCTCTGTCGGGCCCTGTCGGGCTCTGTCGGGCTCTACTGGGCCCTGTCGGGCTCTGTCGGGCTCTGTCGGGCCCTGTCGGGCTCTGTCGGGCTCTGTCGGGCTCTGTCGGGCTCTGTCGGGCCCTGTCGGGCTCTGTCGGGCCCTGTCGGGCCCTGTCGGGCTCTGTCGGGCTCTGTCGGGCTCCACTGGGCCCTGTCGGGCCCTGTCGGGCCCTGTCGGGCTCTGTCGGGCTCTACTGGGCCCTGTCGGGCTCTGTCGGGCTCTGTCGGGCTCTGTCGGGCTCTACTGGGCTCTGTCGGGCTCTGTCGGGCTCTGTCGGGCTCTACTGGGCCCTGTCGGGCTCTGTAGGGCTCTGTCGGGCTCTGTCGGGCTCTGTCGGGCCCTGTCCGGCTCTGTCGGGCTCTGTCGGGCCCTGTCGGGCCCTGTCGGGCTTTGTCGGGCTCTGTCGGGCTCTGTCGGGCTCTGTCGGGCTCTACTGGGCCCTGTCGGGCTCTGTCGGGCTCTGTCGGGCCCTGTCGGGCTCTGTCGGGCTCTGTCGGGCCCTGTCGGGCTCTGTCGGGCTCTGTCGGGCTCTGTCGGGCTCTACTGGGCCCTGTCGGGCTCTGTCGGGCTCTGTCGGGCTCTGTCGGGCTCTACTGGGCCCTGTCGGGCTCTGTAGGGCTCTGTCGGGCTCTGTCGGGCTCTGTCGGGCTCTACTGGGCCCTGTCGAGCCCTGTCGGGCCCTGTCGGGCCCTGTCGGGCTCTGTCGGGCTCTGTCGAGCTCTACTGGGCTCTGTCGGGCTCTGTCGGGCCCTGTCGGGCTCTGTCGGGCCCTGTCGGGCCCTGTCGGGCTCTGTCGGGCTCTGTCGGGCTCTGTCGGGCCCTGTCCGGCTCTGTCGGGCTCTGTCGGGCCCTGTCGGGCCCTGTCGGGCTTTGTCGGGCTCTGTCGGGCTCTGTCGGGCTCTGTAGGGTTCTACTGGGCCCTGTCGGGCTCTTTCGGGCTCTGTCGGGCCCTGTCGGGCTCTGTAGGGCTCTGTCGGGCCCTGTCGGGCTCTGTCGGGCCCTGTCGGGCTCTGTCGGGCTCTGTCGGGCTCTGTCGGGCTCTACTGGGCCCTGTCGGGCTCTGTCGGGCTCTGTCGGGCTCTGTCGGGCTCTGTCGGGCCCTGTCCTGCTCTGTCGGGCTCTGTCGGGCCCTGTCAGGCTCTGTCGGGCTCTGTCGGGCTCTGTCGGGCTCTACTGGGCCCTGTCGGGCTCTGTCGGGCTCTGTCGGGCCCTGTCGGGCTCTGTCGGGCTCTGTCGGGCCCTGTCGGGCTCTGTCGGGCTCTGTCGGGCTCTGTCGGGCCCTGTCGTGCTCTGTCGGGCCCTGTCGGGCCCTGTCGGGCTCTGTCAGGCTCTGTCGGGCCCTGTCGGGCTCTGTCGGGCCCTGTCGGGCCCTGTCGGGCTCTGTCGGGCTCTACTGGGCCCTGTCGGGCTCTGTCGGGCTCTGTCGGGCCCTGTCGGTCTCTGTCGGGCCCTGTCGGGCTCTGTCGGGCCCTGTCGGGCTCTGTCGGGCTCTACTGGGCTCTATCGGGCTCTGTCGGGCTCTGTCGGGCCCTTTCGGGCTCTGTCGGGCTCTGTCAGGCTCTGTCGGGCTCTACTGGGCCCTGTCGGGCCCTGTCGGGCTCTACTGGGCCCTGTCGGGCCCTGTCGGGCCCTGTCGGGCTCTGTCGGGCTCTGTCGGGCTCTACTGGGCTCTGTCGGGCTCTGTCGGGTTCTGTCGGGCTCTGTCGGGCTCTGTCGGGCCCTGTCGGGCTCTGTCGGGCTCTGTCGGGCTCTACTGGGCCCTGTCGGGCTCTGTTGGGCTCTGTTGGGCTCTGTCGGGCTTGTCGGGCTCTACTGGGCCCTGTCGGGCTCTGTCGGGATCTGTCAGGCTCTGTCGGGCTCTGTCGGGCTCTACTGGGCTCTACTGGGCTCTGTCGGGCCCTGTCGGGCCCTGTCGGGCTCTGTTGGGCCCTGTCGGGCTCTGTCGGGCTCTGTCGGGCCCTGTTGGGCTCTGTCGGGCTCTGTCGGGCTCTGTCGGGCCCTGTCGGAATCTGTCGGGCTCTGTCGGGCTCTACTGGGCTCTGTCGGGCTCTGTCGGGCTCTGTCGGGCCCTGTCGGGCTCTGTCGGGCTCTGTCGGGCCCTGTCGGGCCCTGTCGGGCTCTGTCGGGCTCTGTCGGGCTCTGTCGGGCTCTACTGGGCTCTGTCGGGCCCTGTCGGGCTCTGTCGGGCTCTGTCGGGCTCTGTCGGGCTCTACTGGGCTCTGTTGGGCCCTGTCGGGCTCTGTCGGGCTCTGTCGGGCCCTGTCGGGCTCTGTCGGGCTCTGTCGGGCTCTGTCGGGCTCTACTGGGCCCTGTCGGGCCCTGTCGGGCTCTACTGGGCCCTGTCGGGCCCTGTCGGGCCCTGTCGGGCTCTGTCGGGCTCTGTCGGGCTCTACTGGGCTCTGTCGGGCTCTGTCGGGTTCTGTCGGGCTCTGTCGGGCTCTGTCGGGCCCTGTCGGGCTCTGTCGGGCTCTGTCGGGCTCTGTCGGGCTCTACTGGGCCCTGTCGGGCTCTGTCGGGCTCTGTCAGGCTCTGTCGGGCTCTGTCGGGCTCTACTGGGCTCTACTGGGCTCTGTCGGGCTCTGTCGGGTTCTACTGGGCCCTGTCGGGCCCTGTCGGGCCCTGTCGGGCTCTGTTGGGCCCTGTCGGGCTCTGTCGGGCCCTGTCGGGCTCTGTCGGGCTCTGTCGGGCCCTGTTGGGCTCTGTCGGGCTCTGTCGGGCTCTGTCGGGCCCTGTCGGAATCTGTCGGGCTCTGTCGGGCTCTGTCGGGCTCTGTCGGGCTCTGTCGGGCTCTGTCGGGCTCTACTGGGCTCTGTTGGGCACTGTCGGGCTCTGTCGGGCTCTGTCGGGCTATGTCGGGCTATGTCGGGCTCTGTCGGGCTCTGTCGGGCCCTGTCGGGCTCTGTCGGGCTCTATTGGGCCCTGTCGGGCCCTGTCGGGCCCTGTCGGGTTCTGTCGGGCTCTGTCGGGCTCTGTCGGGCTCTACTGGGCTCTGTCGATCTCTGTCGGGTTCTGTCGGGCTCTGTCGGGCTCTGTCGGGCTCTACTGGGCTCTACTGGGCTCTGTCGGGCTCTGTCGGGCCCTGTCGGGCCCTGTCGGGCTCTGTCGGGCTCTGTCGGGCTCTGTCGGGCTCTACTGGGCCCTGTCGGGCCCTGTCGGGCTCTGTCGGGCTCTGTCGGGCTCTGTCGGGCTCTACTGGGCTCTGTCGGGCTCTGTCGGGCTCTGTCGGGTTCTACTGGGCCCTGTCGGGCCCTGTCGGGCCCTGTCGGGCTCTGTCGGGCTCTACTGGGCCTTGTCGGGCCCTGTCGGGCCCTGTCGGGCTCTGTCGGGCTCTGTCGGGCTCTACTGGGCTCTGTCGGGCTCTGTCGGGCTCTGTCGGGCTCTACTGGGCCCTGTCGGGCTCTGTCGGGCCGTGTCGGGCCCTTGCGGGCTCTGTCGGGCTCTGTCAGGCTCTGTCGGGCTCTACTGGGCTAAACTGGGCCCTGTCGGGCTCTGTGGGGCTCTGTTGGGCTCTGTCGGGCTCTGTCGGGCTCTACTGGGCCCTGTCGAGCCCTGTCGGGCCCTGTCGGGCCCTGTCGGGCTCTGTCGGGCTCTGTCGAGCTCTACTGGGCTCTGTCGGGCTCTGTCGGGCCCTGTCGGGCTCTGTCGGGCCCTGTCGGGCTCTGTCGGGCTCTGTCGGGCTCTGTCGGGCTCTACTGGGCCCTGTCGGGCTCTGTCGGGCTCTGTCGGGCTCTGTCGGGCCCTGTCCGGCTCTGTCGGGCTCTGTCGGGCCCTGTCGGGCTCTGTCGGGCCCTGTCGGGCCCTGTCGGGCTCTGTCGGGCTCTGTCGGGCCCTGTCGGGCTCTGTCGGGCTCTGTCGGGCCCTGTCGGGCTTGTCGGGCTCTACTGGGCCCTGTCGGGCTCTGTCGGGATCTGTCAGGCTCTGTCGGGCTCTGTCGGGCTCTACTGGGCTCTACTGGGCTCTGTCGGGCTCTGTCGGGTTCTACTGGGCCCTGTCGGGCCCTGTCGGGCCCTGTCGGGCTCTGTTGGGCCCTGTCGGGCTCTGTCGGGCTCTGTCGGGCCCTGTTGGGCTCTGTCGGGCTCTGTCGGGCTCTGTCGGGCCCTGTCGGAATCTGTCGGGCTCTGTCGGGCTCTACTGGGCTCTGTCGGGCTCTGTCGGGCTCTGTCGGGCCCTGTCAGGCTCTGTCGGGCTCTGTCGGGCCCTGTCGGGCCCTGTCGGGCTCTGTCGGGCTCTGTCGGGCTCTGTCGGGCTCTACTGGGCTCTGTCGGGCCCTGTCGGGCTCTGTCGGGCTCTGTCGGGCTCTGTCGGGCTCTGTCGGGCTCTACTGGGCTCTGTTGGGCCCTGTCGGGCTCTGTCGGGCTCTGTCGGGCTCTGTCGGGCCCTGTCGGGCTCTGTCGGGCTCTGTCGGGCTCTACTGGGCCCTGTCGGGCCCTGTCGGGCTCTACTGGGCCCTGTCGGGCCCTGTCGGGCCCTGTCGGGCTCTGTCGGGCTCTGTCGGGCTCTACTGGGCTCTGTCGGGCTCTGTCGGGTTCTGTCGGGCTCTGTCGGGCTCTGTCGGGCCCTGTCGGGCTCTGTCGGGCTCTGTCGGGCTCTGTCGGGCTCTACTGGGCCCTGTCGGGCTCTGTCGGGCTCTGTCAGGCTCTGTCGGGCTCTGTCGGGCTCTACTGGGCTCTACTGGGCTCTGTCGGGCTCTGTCGGGTTCTACTGGGCCCTGTCGGGCCCTGTCGGGCCCTGTCGGGCTCTGTTGGGCCCTGTCGGGCTCTGTCGGGCCCTGTCGGGCTCTGTCGGGCTCTGTCGGGCCCTGTTGGGCTCTGTCGGGCTCTGTCGGGCTCTGTCGGGCCCTGTCGGAATCTGTCGGGCTCTGTCGGGCTCTGTCGGGCTCTGTCGGGCTCTGTCGGGCTCTGTCGGGCTCTGTCGGGCTCTACTGGGCTCTGTTGGGCACTGTCGGGCTCTGTCGGGCTCTGTCGGGCTCTGTCGGGCCCTGTCGGGCTCTGTCGGCCTCTGTCGGGCTATGTCGGGCTCTGTCGGGCTCTGTCGGGCCCTGTCGGGCTCTGTCGGGCTCTATTGGGCCCTGTCGGGCCCTGTCGGGCCCTGTCGGGTTCTGTCGGGCTCTGTCGGGCTCTGTCGGGCTCTACTGGGCTCTGTCGATCTCTGTCGGGTTCTGTCGGGCTCTGTCGGGCTCTGTCGGGCTCTACTGGGCTCTACTGGGCTCTGTCGGGCTCTGTCGGGCCCTGTCGGGCCCTGTCGGGCTCTGTCGGGCTCTGTCGGGCTCTGTCGGGCTCTACTGGGCCCTGTCGGGCCCTGTCGGGCTCTGTCGGGCTCTGTCGGGCTCTGTCGGGCTCTACTGGGCTCTGTCGGGCTCTGTCGGGCTCTGTCGGGTTCTACTGGGCCCTGTCGGGCCCTGTCGGGCCCTGTCGGGCTCTGTCGGGCTCTACTGGGCCTTGTCGGGCCCTGTCGGGCCCTGTCGGGCTCTGTCGGGCTCTGTCGGGCTCTACTGGGCTCTGTCGGGCTCTGTCGGGCTCTGTCGGGCTCTACTGGGCCCTGTCGGGCTCTGTCGGGCCGTGTCGGGCCCTTGCGGGCTCTGTCGGGCTCTGTCAGGCTCTGTCGGGCTCTACTGGGCTAAACTGGGCCCTGTCGGGCTCTGTGGGGCTCTGTCGGGCTCTGTCGGGCTCTGTCGGGCTCTACTGGGCCCTGTCGAGCCCTGTCGGGCCCTGTCGGGCCCTGTCGGGCTCTGTCGGGCTCTGTCGAGCTCTACTGGGCTCTGTCGGGCTCTGTCGGGCCCTGTCGGGCTCTGTCGGGCCCTGTCGGGCTCTGTCGGGCTCTGTCGGGCTCTGTCGGGCTCTACTGGGCCCTGTCGGGCTCTGTCGGGCTCTGTCGGGCTCTGTCGGGCCCTGTCGGGCTCTGTCGGGCTCTGTCGGGCCCTGTCGGGCTCTGTCGGGCCCTGTCGGGCCCTGTCGGGCTTTGTCGGGCTCTGTCGGGCTCTGTCGGGCTCTACTGGGCCCTGTCGGGCTCTGTCGGGCTCTGTCGGGCCCTGTCGGGCTCTGTCGGGCTCTGTCGGGCCCTGTCCGGCTCTGTCGGGCTCTGTCGGGCTCTGTCGGGCCCTGTCGGGCTCTGTCGGGCCCTGTCGGGCCCTGTCGGGCTTTGTCAGGCTCTGTCGGGCTCTGTCGGGCTCTACTGGGCCCTGTCGGGCTCTGTCGGGCTCTGTCGGGCCCTGTTGGGCTCTGTCGGGCTCTGTCGGGCCCTGTCGGGCCCTGTCGGGCTCTGTCGGGCTCTGTCGGGTTCTGTCGGGCTCTGTCGGGCCCTGTCGGGCTCTGTCGGGCTCTACTGGGCCCTGTCGGGCTCTGTCGGGCTCTGTCGGGCTCTGTCGGGCTCTACTGGGCTCTACTGTTCCCTGTCGGGCCCTGTCGGGCTCTGTCGGGCCCTGTCGGGCCCTCTCGGGCTCTGTCGGGCTCTGTCGGGACCTGTCGGGCCCTGTCGGGCTCTGTCGTGCTCTGTCGGGCTCTGTCGGGCTCTGTCGGGCACTACTGGGCTCTGTCGGGCTCTGTCGGGCTCTGTCGGGCCCTGTCGGGCTCTGTCGGGTTCTGTTGGGCCCTGTCGGGCTCTGTCGGGCTCTTTCGGGCTCTGTCGGGCTCTGTCGGGCTCTACTGGGCTCTGTCGGGCTCTGTCGGGCTCTGTCGGGCTCTGTTGGGCTCTACTGGGCCCTGTCGGGCTCTGTCGGGCTCTGTCGGGCCCTGTCGGGCTCTGTCGGGCTCTGTCGGGCTCTGTCGGGCTCTACTGGGCCCTGTCGGGCTCTGTCGGGCTCTGTCGGGCTCTGTCGGGACCTGTCGGGCTCTGTCGGGCCCTGTCGGGCTCTGTCGGGCTCTACTGGGCCCTGTCGGGCTCTGTCGGGCTCTGTCGGGCCCTGTCGGGCTCTGTCGGGCTCTGTCGGGCTCTGTCGGGCTCTGTCGGGCCCTGTCGGGCTCTGTCGGGCCCTGTCGGGCCCTGTCGGGCTCTGTCGGGCTCTGTCGGGCTCCACTGGGCCCTGTCGGGCCCTGTCGGGCCCTGTCGGGCTCTGTCGGGCTCTACTGGGCCCTGTCGGGCTCTGTCGGGCTCTGTCGGGCTCTGTCGGGCTCTACTGGGCTCTGTCGGGCTCTGTCGGGCTCTGTCGGGCTCTACTGGGCCCTGTCGGGCTCTGTAGGGCTCTGTCGGGCTCTGTCGGGCTCTGTCGGGCCCTGTCCGGCTCTGTCGGGCTCTGTCGGGCCCTGTCGGGCCCTGTCGGGCTTTGTCGGGCTCTGTCGGGCTCTGTCGGGCTCTGTCGGGCTCTACTGGGCCCTGTCGGGCTCTGTCGGGCTCTGTCGGGCCCTGTCGGGCTCTGTCGGGCTCTGTCGGGCCCTGTCGGGCTCTGTCGGGCTCTGTCGGGCTCTGTCGGGCTCTACTGGGCCCTGTCGGGCTCTGTCGGGCTCTGTCGGGCTCTGTCGGGCTCTACTGGGCCCTGTCGGGCTCTGTAGGGCTCTGTCGGGCTCTGTCGGGCTCTGTCGGGCTCTACTGGGCCCTGTCGAGCCCTGTCGGGCCCTGTCGGGCCCTGTCGGGCTCTGTCGGGCTCTGTCGAGCTCTACTGGGCTCTGTCGGGCTCTGTCGGGCCCTGTCGGGCTCTGTCGGGCCCTGTCGGGCCCTGTCGGGCTCTGTCGGGCTCTGTCGGGCTCTGTCGGGCCCTGTCCGGCTCTGTCGGGCTCTGTCGGGCCCTGTCGGGCCCTGTCGGGCTTTGTCGGGCTCTGTCGGGCTCTGTCGGGCTCTGTAGGGTTCTACTGGGCCCTGTCGGGCTCTTTCGGGCTCTGTCGGGCCCTGTCGGGCTCTGTAGGGCTCTGTCGGGCCCTGTCGGGCTCTGTCGGGCCCTGTCGGGCTCTGTCGGGCTCTGTCGGGCTCTGTCGGGCTCTACTGGGCCCTGTCGGGCTCTGTCGGGCTCTGTCGGGCTCTGTCGGGCTCTGTCGGGCCCTGTCCTGCTCTGTCGGGCTCTGTCGGGCCCTGTCAGGCTCTGTCGGGCTCTGTCGGGCTCTGTCGGGCTCTACTGGGCCCTGTCGGGCTCTGTCGGGCTCTGTCGGGCCCTGTCGGGCTCTGTCGGGCTCTGTCGGGCCCTGTCGGGCTCTGTCGGGCTCTGTCGGGCTCTGTCGGGCCCTGTCGGGCTCTGTCGGGCCCTGTCGGGCCCTGTCGGGCTCTGTCAGGCTCTGTCGGGCCCTGTCGGGCTCTGTCGGGCCCTGTCGGGCCCTGTCGGGCTCTGTCGGGCTCTACTGGGCCCTGTCGGGCTCTGTCGGGCTCTGTCGGGCCCTGTCGGTCTCTGTCGGGCCCTGTCGGGCTCTGTCGGGCCCTGTCGGGCTCTGTCGGGCTCTACTGGGCTCTATCGGGCTCTGTCGGGCTCTGTCGGGCCCTTTCGGGCTCTGTCGGGCTCTGTCAGGCTCTGTCGGGCTCTACTGGGCCCTGTCGGGCCCTGTCGGGCTCTACTGGGCCCTGTCGGGCCCTGTCGGGCCCTGTCGGGCTCTGTCGGGCTCTGTCGGGCTCTACTGGGCTCTGTCGGGCTCTGTCGGGTTCTGTCGGGCTCTGTCGGGCTCTGTCGGGCCCTGTCGGGCTCTGTCGGGCTCTGTCGGGCTCTACTGGGCCCTGTCGGGCTCTGTTGGGCTCTGTTGGGCTCTGTCGGGCTTGTCGGGCTCTACTGGGCCCTGTCGGGCTCTGTCGGGATCTGTCAGGCTCTGTCGGGCTCTGTCGGGCTCTACTGGGCTCTACTGGGCTCTGTCGGGCCCTGTCGGGCCCTGTCGGGCTCTGTTGGGCCCTGTCGGGCTCTGTCGGGCTCTGTCGGGCCCTGTTGGGCTCTGTCGGGCTCTGTCGGGCTCTGTCGGGCCCTGTCGGAATCTGTCGGGCTCTGTCGGGCTCTACTGGGCTCTGTCGGGCTCTGTCGGGCTCTGTCGGGCCCTGTCGGGCTCTGTCGGGCTCTGTCGGGCCCTGTCGGGCCCTGTCGGGCTCTGTCGGGCTCTGTCGGGCTCTGTCGGGCTCTACTGGGCTCTGTCGGGCCCTGTCGGGCTCTGTCGGGCTCTGTCGGGCTCTGTCGGGCTCTACTGGGCTCTGTTGGGCCCTGTCGGGCTCTGTCGGGCTCTGTCGGGCTCTGTCGGGCCCTGTCGGGCTCTGTCGGGCTCTGTCGGGCTCTGTCGGGCTCTACTGGGCCCTGTCGGGCCCTGTCGGGCTCTACTGGGCCCTGTCGGGCCCTGTCGGGCCCTGTCGGGCTCTGTCGGGCTCTGTCGGGCTCTACTGGGCTCTGTCGGGCTCTGTCGGGTTCTGTCGGGCTCTGTCGGGCTCTGTCGGGCCCTGTCGGGCTCTGTCGGGCTCTGTCGGGCTCTGTCGGGCTCTACTGGGCCCTGTCGGGCTCTGTCGGGCTCTGTCAGGCTCTGTCGGGCTCTGTCGGGCTCTACTGGGCTCTACTGGGCTCTGTCGGGCTCTGTCGGGTTCTACTGGGCCCTGTCGGGCCCTGTCGGGCCCTGTCGGGCTCTGTTGGGCCCTGTCGGGCTCTGTCGGGCCCTGTCGGGCTCTGTCGGGCTCTGTCGGGCCCTGTTGGGCTCTGTCGGGCTCTGTCGGGCTCTGTCGGGCCCTGTCGGAATCTGTCGGGCTCTGTCGGGCTCTGTCGGGCTCTGTCGGGCTCTGTCGGGCTCTGTCGGGCTCTACTGGGCTCTGTTGGGCACTGTCGGGCTCTGTCGGGCTCTGTCGGGCTATGTCGGGCTATGTCGGGCTCTGTCGGGCTCTGTCGGGCCCTGTCGGGCTCTGTCGGGCTCTATTGGGCCCTGTCGGGCCCTGTCGGGCCCTGTCGGGTTCTGTCGGGCTCTGTCGGGCTCTGTCGGGCTCTACTGGGCTCTGTCGATCTCTGTCGGGTTCTGTCGGGCTCTGTCGGGCTCTGTCGGGCTCTACTGGGCTCTACTGGGCTCTGTCGGGCTCTGTCGGGCCCTGTCGGGCCCTGTCGGGCTCTGTCGGGCTCTGTCGGGCTCTGTCGGGCTCTACTGGGCCCTGTCGGGCCCTGTCGGGCTCTGTCGGGCTCTGTCGGGCTCTGTCGGGCTCTACTGGGCTCTGTCGGGCTCTGTCGGGCTCTGTCGGGTTCTACTGGGCCCTGTCGGGCCCTGTCGGGCCCTGTCGGGCTCTGTCGGGCTCTACTGGGCCTTGTCGGGCCCTGTCGGGCCCTGTCGGGCTCTGTCGGGCTCTGTCGGGCTCTACTGGGCTCTGTCGGGCTCTGTCGGGCTCTGTCGGGCTCTACTGGGCCCTGTCGGGCTCTGTCGGGCCGTGTCGGGCCCTTGCGGGCTCTGTCGGGCTCTGTCAGGCTCTGTCGGGCTCTACTGGGCTAAACTGGGCCCTGTCGGGCTCTGTGGGGCTCTGTTGGGCTCTGTCGGGCTCTGTCGGGCTCTACTGGGCCCTGTCGAGCCCTGTCGGGCCCTGTCGGGCCCTGTCGGGCTCTGTCGGGCTCTGTCGAGCTCTACTGGGCTCTGTCGGGCTCTGTCGGGCCCTGTCGGGCTCTGTCGGGCCCTGTCGGGCTCTGTCGGGCTCTGTCGGGCTCTGTCGGGCTCTACTGGGCCCTGTCGGGCTCTGTCGGGCTCTGTCGGGCTCTGTCGGGCCCTGTCCGGCTCTGTCGGGCTCTGTCGGGCCCTGTCGGGCTCTGTCGGGCCCTGTCGGGCCCTGTCGGGCTCTGTCGGGCTCTGTCGGGCCCTGTCGGGCTCTGTCGGGCTCTGTCGGGCCCTGTCGGGCTTGTCGGGCTCTACTGGGCCCTGTCGGGCTCTGTCGGGATCTGTCAGGCTCTGTCGGGCTCTGTCGGGCTCTACTGGGCTCTACTGGGCTCTGTCGGGCTCTGTCGGGTTCTACTGGGCCCTGTCGGGCCCTGTCGGGCCCTGTCGGGCTCTGTTGGGCCCTGTCGGGCTCTGTCGGGCTCTGTCGGGCCCTGTTGGGCTCTGTCGGGCTCTGTCGGGCTCTGTCGGGCCCTGTCGGAATCTGTCGGGCTCTGTCGGGCTCTACTGGGCTCTGTCGGGCTCTGTCGGGCTCTGTCGGGCCCTGTCAGGCTCTGTCGGGCTCTGTCGGGCCCTGTCGGGCCCTGTCGGGCTCTGTCGGGCTCTGTCGGGCTCTGTCGGGCTCTACTGGGCTCTGTCGGGCCCTGTCGGGCTCTGTCGGGCTCTGTCGGGCTCTGTCGGGCTCTGTCGGGCTCTACTGGGCTCTGTTGGGCCCTGTCGGGCTCTGTCGGGCTCTGTCGGGCTCTGTCGGGCCCTGTCGGGCTCTGTCGGGCTCTGTCGGGCTCTGTCGGGCTCTACTGGGCCCTGTCGGGCCCTGTCGGGCTCTACTGGGCCCTGTCGGGCCCTGTCGGGCCCTGTCGGGCTCTGTCGGGCTCTGTCGGGCTCTACTGGGCTCTGTCGGGCTCTGTCGGGTTCTGTCGGGCTCTGTCGGGCTCTGTCGGGCCCTGTCGGGCTCTGTCGGGCTCTGTCGGGCTCTGTCGGGCTCTACTGGGCCCTGTCGGGCTCTGTCGGGCTCTGTCAGGCTCTGTCGGGCTCTGTCGGGCTCTACTGGGCTCTACTGGGCTCTGTCGGGCTCTGTCGGGTTCTACTGGGCCCTGTCGGGCCCTGTCGGGCCCTGTCGGGCTCTGTTGGGCCCTGTCGGGCTCTGTCGGGCCCTGTCGGGCTCTGTCGGGCTCTGTCGGGCCCTGTTGGGCTCTGTCGGGCTCTGTCGGGCTCTGTCGGGCCCTGTCGGAATCTGTCGGGCTCTGTCGGGCTCTGTCGGGCTCTGTCGGGCTCTGTCGGGCTCTGTCGGGCTCTGTCGGGCTCTACTGGGCTCTGTTGGGCACTGTCGGGCTCTGTCGGGCTCTGTCGGGCTCTGTCGGGCCCTGTCGGGCTCTGTCGGCCTCTGTCGGGCTATGTCGGGCTCTGTCGGGCTCTGTCGGGCCCTGTCGGGCTCTGTCGGGCTCTATTGGGCCCTGTCGGGCCCTGTCGGGCCCTGTCGGGTTCTGTCGGGCTCTGTCGGGCTCTGTCGGGCTCTACTGGGCTCTGTCGATCTCTGTCGGGTTCTGTCGGGCTCTGTCGGGCTCTGTCGGGCTCTACTGGGCTCTACTGGGCTCTGTCGGGCTCTGTCGGGCCCTGTCGGGCCCTGTCGGGCTCTGTCGGGCTCTGTCGGGCTCTGTCGGGCTCTACTGGGCCCTGTCGGGCCCTGTCGGGCTCTGTCGGGCTCTGTCGGGCTCTGTCGGGCTCTACTGGGCTCTGTCGGGCTCTGTCGGGCTCTGTCGGGTTCTACTGGGCCCTGTCGGGCCCTGTCGGGCCCTGTCGGGCTCTGTCGGGCTCTACTGGGCCTTGTCGGGCCCTGTCGGGCCCTGTCGGGCTCTGTCGGGCTCTGTCGGGCTCTACTGGGCTCTGTCGGGCTCTGTCGGGCTCTGTCGGGCTCTACTGGGCCCTGTCGGGCTCTGTCGGGCCGTGTCGGGCCCTTGCGGGCTCTGTCGGGCTCTGTCAGGCTCTGTCGGGCTCTACTGGGCTAAACTGGGCCCTGTCGGGCTCTGTGGGGCTCTGTCGGGCTCTGTCGGGCTCTGTCGGGCTCTACTGGGCCCTGTCGAGCCCTGTCGGGCCCTGTCGGGCCCTGTCGGGCTCTGTCGGGCTCTGTCGAGCTCTACTGGGCTCTGTCGGGCTCTGTCGGGCCCTGTCGGGCTCTGTCGGGCCCTGTCGGGCTCTGTCGGGCTCTGTCGGGCTCTGTCGGGCTCTACTGGGCCCTGTCGGGCTCTGTCGGGCTCTGTCGGGCTCTGTCGGGCCCTGTCGGGCTCTGTCGGGCTCTGTCGGGCCCTGTCGGGCTCTGTCGGGCCCTGTCGGGCCCTGTCGGGCTTTGTCGGGCTCTGTCGGGCTCTGTCGGGCTCTACTGGGCCCTGTCGGGCTCTGTCGGGCTCTGTCGGGCCCTGTCGGGCTCTGTCGGGCTCTGTCGGGCCCTGTCCGGCTCTGTCGGGCTCTGTCGGGCTCTGTCGGGCCCTGTCGGGCTCTGTCGGGCCCTGTCGGGCCCTGTCGGGCTTTGTCAGGCTCTGTCGGGCTCTGTCGGGCTCTGTCGGGCTCTACTGGGCCCTGTCGGGCTCTGTCGGGCTCTGTCGGGCCCTGTCGGGCTCTACTGGGCACTGTCGGGCTCTGTCGGGCCCTGTCGGGCCCTGTCGGGCTTTGTCAGGCTCTGTCGGGCTCTGTCGGGCTCTGTCGGGCTCTACTGGGCCCTGTCGGGCCCTGTCGGGCCCTGTCGGGCTCTGTCGGGCTCTACTGGGCCCTGTCGGGCTCTGTCGGGCTCTGTCGGGCTCTGTCGGGCGCTACTGGGCTCTACTGTTCCCTGTCGGGCCCTGTCGGGCTCTGTCGGGCCCTGTCGGGCTCTGTCGGGCTCTGTTGGGCCCTGTCGGGCCCTGTCGGGCTCTGTCGGGCTCTACTGGGCTCTGTCGGGCTCTGTCGGGCTCTGTCGGGACCTGTCGGGCCCTGTCGGGCTCTGTCGGGCCCTGTCGGGCTCTGTCGGGCTCTGTCGGGCTCTGTCGGGCTCTACTGGGCTCTGTCGGGTTCTACTGGGCTCTACTGGGCCCTGTCGGGCTCTGTCGGGCTCTGTCGGGCTCTGTCGGGCTCTATCGGGCTCTACTGTGCTCTGTCAGGCTCGGTCGGGCCTTGTCGGGCTCTGTCGGGCTCTGTCGGGCTCTGTCGGGCTCTACTGTGCTCTGTCGGGCTCTGTCGGGCCCTGTCGGGCCCTGTCAGGCTCTGTCGGGCTCTGTCGGGCTCTGTAGGGCTCTGTCGGGCCCTGTCGGGCTCTACTGGGCTCTGTCGGGCCCTGTCGGGCCCTGTCGGGCTCTGTCGGGCTCTGTCGGGCTCTGTCGGGCTCTACTGGGCTCTGTCGGGCTCTACTGGGCTCTGTTGGGCTCTGTCGGGCCCTGTAGGGCCCTGTCGGGCTCTGTCGGGCTCTGTCGGGCTCTACTGCGCCCTGTCGGGCCCTGTCGGGCTCTGTCGGGCTCTGTCGGGCTCTACTGGGCTCTGTCGGGCTCTGTCGGGCTCTGTCGGGCTCTGTCGGGCCCTGTCGGGCTCTACTGGGCTCTGTCGGGCTCTGTCGGGCCCTGTCGGGCTCTGTCGGGCCCTGTCGGGCTCTGTCGGGCTCTACTGGGCTCTCTCGGGCTCTGTCGGGCCCTGTCGGGCTCTGTCGGGCTCTGTCGGGCTCTGTCGGGCTCTACTGGGCCCTGTCGGGCCCTGTCGGGCTCTGTCGGGCTCTGTCGGGTTCTGTCGGGCCCTGTCGGGCTCTGTCGGGCTCTACTGGGCACTGTCGGGCCCTGTCGGGCCCTGTCGGGCTCTGTCGGGCCCTGTCGGGCCCTGTCGGGCTCTGTCGGGCTCTGTCGGGCTCTACTGGGCTCTGTCGGGCTCTGTCGGGCCCTGTCGGGCTCTGTCGGGCCCTGTCGGACTCTGTCGGGCTTTGTCGGGCTCTGTCAGGCTCTACTGGGCTCTGTCGGGCTCTATCGGGCACTGTCGGGCTCTTTCGGGCCCTGTCGGGCTCTGTCTGGCCCTGTCGGGCCCTGTCGGGCTTTGTCGGGCTCTGTCGAGCTCTGTCGGGCTCTGTGAGGCTCTACTGGGCCCTGTCGGGCTCTGTCGGGCTCTGTCGGGCCCTGTCGGGTTCTGTCGGGCTCTGTCGGGCTCTGTCGGGCTCTACTGGGCCCTGTCGGGCTCTGTCGGGCTCTGTCGGGCCCTGTCGGGCTCTACTGGGCCCTGTCGGGCTCTGTCGGGCTCTGTCGGGCCCTGTCGAGCTCTGTCGGGCTCTGTCGGGCTCTGTCAGGCTCTACGGGGCTCTGTCGGGCTCTGTCGGGCTCTGTCGGGCCCTGTCGGGCCCTGTCGGGCTCTGTCGGGCCCTGTCGGGCTCTGTCGGGCTCTGTCGGGCTCTGTCGGGCTCTACTGGGCTCTGTCGGGTTCTACTGGGCTCTACTGGGCCCTGTCGGGCTCTGTCGGGCTCTGTCGGGCTCTGTCGGGCTCTGTCGGGCTCTGTCGGGCTCTACTCTGCTCTGTCGGGCTCGGTCGGGCCCTGTCGGGCTCTGTCGGGCTCTGTCGGGCTCTACTGGGCCCTGTCGGGCTCTGTCGGGCTCTGTCGGGCCCTGTCGGGCTCTGTCGGGCTCTGTCGGGCTCTGTCGGGCTCTACTGCGCCCTGTCGGGCCCTGTCGGGCTCTGTCGGGCTCTGTCGAGCTCTACTGGGCTCTGTCGGGCTCTGTCGGGCCCTGTCGGGCTCTACTGGGCCCTGTCGGGCCCTGTCGGGCTCTGTCGGGCTCTGTCGAGCTCTACTGGGCTCTGTCGGGCTCTGTCGGGCCCTGTCGGGCTCTGTCGGGCCCTGTCGGGCTCTGTCGGGCTCTGTCGGGCTCTGTCGGGCTCTACTGGGCCCTGTCGGGATCTGTCGGGCTCTGTCGGCCTCTGTCGGGCCCTGTCGGGCCCTATCGGGCTTTGTCGGCCTCTGTCGGGCTCTATCGGGCTCTGTCGGGCTCTACTGGGCCCTGTCGGGCTCTGTCGGGCCCTGTCGGGCCCTTGCGGGCTCTGTCGGGCTCTGTCGGGCCCTGTCGGGGTCTGTCGGGCCCTGTCGGGCTCTGTCGGGCTCTACTGGGCCCTGTCGGGCCCTGTCGGTTCCTGTCGGGCTCTGTCGGGCTCTACTGGGCCCTGTCGGGCTCTGTCGGGCCCTGTCGGGCTCTGTCGGGCTCTGTCGGGCTCTACTGGGCTCTGTCGGGCTCTACTGGGCCCTGTCGGGCTCTGTCGGGCCCTGTCGGGCTCTGTCGGGCTCTGTCGGGCCCTGTCGGGCTCTGTCGGGCTCTGTCGGGCTCTGTCGGGCTCTACTGGGCTCTACTGTTCCCTGTCGGGCCCTGTCGGGCCCTGTCGGGCTCTGTCGGGCTCTGTTGGGCTCTGTCGGGCTCTACTGGGCTCTGTCGGGATCTGTCGGGTTCTGTCGGGCTCTGTCGGGCTCTGTCGGGCCGTGTCGGGCCCTGTCGGGCTCTGTCGGGCTCTGTCGGGTTCTGTCGGGCTCTGTCGGGCCCTGTCGGGCTCTGTCGGGCTCTGTCGGGCTCTGTCGGGCTCTACTGGGCTCTACTGTTCCCTGTCGGACCCTGTCGGGCTCTGTCGGGCTCTGTCGGGCTCTGTCGGGCTCTACTGGGCCCTGTCGGGCTCTGTCGGGCTCTGTCGGGCCCTGTCGGGCCCTGTCGGGCTCTGTCTGGTTCGGTCGGGCTCTGTCGGGCTCTGTCGGGCCCTGTCGGGCTCTGTCGGGCTCTGTCGGGCTCTACTGGGCCCTGTCGGGCTCTGTCGGGCCCTGTCGGGCTCTGTCGGGCTCTGTCGGGCTCTGTCGGGCTCTACTGGGCTCTACTGTTCCCTGTCTAGCCCTGTCGGGCTCTGTCGGGCTCTGTCGGGCTCTGTCGGGCCCTGTAGGGCCCTGTCGGGCTCTGTCGGGCTCTGTCGGGCTCTACTGCGCCCTGTCGGGCCCTGTCGGGCTCTGTCGGGCTCTTTCGGGCTCTACTGGGCTCTGTCGGGCTCTGTCGGGCTCTGTCGGGCCCTGTCGGGCTCTACTGGGCTCTGTCGGGCTCTGTCGGGCCCTGTCGGGCCCTGTCGGGCCCTGTCGGGCTCTGTCGGGCTCTACTGGGCTCTGTCGGGCTCTGTCGGGCTCTGTCGGGCCCTGTCGGGCTCTGTCGGGCTCTGTCGGGATCTGTCGGGCTCTGTCGGGCTCTGTCGGGCTCTACTGGGTTCTGTCGGGCCCTGTCGGGCCCTGTCGGGCTCTGTCGGGCTCTGTCGGGCCCTTTCGGGCTCTGTCTGGCTCTACTGGGCACTGTCGGGCCCTGTCGGGCCCTGTCGGGCTCTGTCGGGCTCTGTCGGGCTCTGTCGGGCTCTGTCGGGCCCTGTCGGACTCTGTCGGGCTCTGTCGGGCCCTGTCGGGCTCTGTCGGGCTCTGTCGGGCTCTGTCGGGCTCTACTGGGCCCTGTCGGGCTCTGTCGGGCTCTGTCGGGCTCTGTCGGGCTCTACTGGGCTCTGTCGGGATCTGTCGGGCCCTGTCGGACTCTGTCGGGCTCTGTCGGGCTCTGTCGGGCCCTGTCGGGCCCTGTCGAGCTCTGTCGGGCTCTGTCGGGCTCTGTCAGGCTCTACTGGGCTCTGTCGGGCTCTGTCGGGTTCTGTCGGCCTCTGTCGGGCTCTGTCGGGCCCTGTCGGGCCCTGTCGGGCTCTGTCGGGCCCTGTCGGGCTCTGTCGGGCTCTGTCGGGCTCTGTCGGGCTCTACTGGGCTCTGTCGGGTTCTACTGGGCTCTACTGGGCCCTGTCGGGCTCTGTCGGGCTCTGTCGGGCTCTGTCGGGCTCTGTCGGGCTCTACTGTGCTCTGTCGGGCTCGGTCGGGCCCTGTCGGGCTCTGTCGGGCTCTGTCGGGCCCTGTCGGGCTCTACTGGGCTCTGTCGGGCCCTGTCGGGCCCTGTCGGGCTCTGTCGGGCTCTGTCGGGCTCTGTCGGGCTCTACTGGGCTCTGTCGGGCTCTACTGGGCTCTGTGGGCTCTGTCGGGCCCTGTAGGGCCCTGTCGGGCTCTGTCGGGCTCTGTCGGGCTCTACTGCGCCCTGTCGGGCCCTGTCGGGCTCTGTCGGGCTCTGTCGGGCTCTACTGGGCTCTGTCGGGCTCTGTCGGGCTCTGTCGGGCTCTGTCGGGCCCTGTCGGGCTCTACTGGGCTCTGTCGGGCTCTGTCGGGCCCTGTCGGGCTCTGTCGGGCCCTGTCGGGCTCTGTCGGGCTCTACTGGGCTCTGTCGGGCTCTGTCGGGCCCTGTCGGGCTCTTTCGGGCTCTGTCGGGCTCTGTCGGGCTCTACTGGGCCCTGTCGGGCCCTGTCGGGCTCTGTCGGGCTCTGTCGGGTTCTGTCGGGCCCTGTCGGGCTCTGTCGGGCTCTACTGGGCACTGTCGGGCCCTGTCGGGCCCTGTCGGGCTCTGTCGGGCCCTGTCGGGCCCTGTCGGGCTCTGTCGGGCTCTGTCGGGCTCTACTGGGCTCTGTCGGGCTCTGTCGGGCCCTGTCGGGCTCTGTCGGGCCCTGTCGGACTCTGTCGGGCTTTGTCGGGCTCTGTCAGGCTCTACTGGGCTCTGTCGGGCTCTATCGGGCACTGTCGGGCTCTTTCGGGCCCTGTCGGGCTCTGTCTGGCCCTGTCGGGCCCTGTCGGGCTTTGTCGGGCTCTGTCGAGCTCTGTCGGGCTCTGTGAGGCTCTACTGGGCCCTGTCGGGCTCTGTCGGGCTCTGTCGGGCCCTGTCGGGTTCTGTCGGGCTCTGTCGGGCTCTGTCGGGCTCTACTGGGCCCTGTCGGGCTCTGTCGGGCTCTGTCGGGCCCTGTCGGGCTCTACTGGGCCCTGTCGGGCTCTGTCGGGCTCTGTCGGGCCCTGTCGAGCTCTGTCGGGCTCTGTCGGGCTCTGTCAGGCTCTACGGGGCTCTGTCGGGCTCTGTCGGGCTCTGTCGGGCCCTGTCGGGCCCTGTCGGGCTCTGTCGGGCCCTGTCGGGCTCTGTCGGGCTCTGTCGGGCTCTGTCGGGCTCTACTGGGCTCTGTCGGGTTCTACTGGGCTCTACTGGGCCCTGTCGGGCTCTGTCGGGCTCTGTCGGGCTCTGTCGGGCTCTGTCGGGCTCTACTGTGCTCTGTCGGGCTCTACTGGGCCCTGTCGGGCTCTGTCGGGCCCTGTCGGGCTCTGTCGGGCTCTGTCGGGCCCTGTCGGGCTCTGTCGGGCCCTGTCGGGCTCTGTCGGGCTCTACTGGGCTCTACTGTTCCCTGTCGGGCCCTGTCGGGCCCTGTCGGGCTCTGTCGGGCTCTGTTGGGCTCTGTCGGGCTCTACTGGGCTCTGTCGGGATCTGTCGGGTTCTGTCGGGCTCTGTAGGGCTCTGTCGGGCCGTGTCGGGCCCTGTCGGGCTCTGTCGGGCTCTGTCGGGTTCTGTCGGGCTCTGTCGGGCCCTGTCGGGCTCTGTCGGGCTCTGTCGGGCTCTGTCGGGCTCTACTGGGCCCTGTCGGGCTCTGTCGGGCTCTGTCGGGCCCTGTCGGGCCCTGTCGGGCTCTGTCTGGTTCGGTCGGGCTCTGTCGGGCTCTGTCGGGCCCTGTCGGGCTCTGTCGGGCTCTGTCGGGCTCTACTGGGCCCTGTCGGGCTCTGTCGGGCCCTGTCGGGCTCTGTCGGGCTCTGTCGGGCTCTGTCGGGCTCTACTGGGCTCTACTGTTCCCTGTCTAGCCCTGTCGGGCTCTGTCGGGCTCTGTCGGGCCCTGTAGGGCCCTGTCGGGCTCTGTCGGGCTCTGTCGGGCTCTACTGCGCCCTGTCGGGCCCTGTCGGGCTCTGTCGGGCTCTTTCGGGCTCTACTGGGCTCTGTCGGGCTCTGTCGGGCTCTGTCGGGCCCTGTCGGGCTCTACTGGGCTCTGTCGGGCTCTGTCGGGCCCTGTCGGGCCCTGTCGGGCCCTGTCGGGCTCTGTCGGGCTCTACTGGGCTCTGTCGGGCTCTGTCGGGCTCTGTCGGGCCCTGTCGGGCTCTGTCGGGCTCTGTCGGGATCTGTCGGGCTCTGTCGGGCTCTGTCGGGCTCTACTGGGTTCTGTCGGGCCCTGTCGGGCCCTGTCGGGCTCTGTCGGGCTCTGTCGGGCCCTTTCGGGCTCTGTCTGGCTCTACTGGGCACTGTCGGGCCCTGTCGGGCCCTGTCGGGCTCTGTCGGGCTCTGTCGGGCTCTGTCGGGCTCTGTCGGGCCCTGTCGGACTCTGTCGGGCTCTGTCGGGCCCTGTCGGGCTCTGTCGGGCTCTGTCGGGCTCTGTCGGGCTCTACTGGGCCCTGTCGGGCTCTGTCGGGCTCTGTCGGGCTCTGTCGGGCTCTACTGGGCTCTGTCGGGATCTGTCGGGCCCTGTCGGACTCTGTCGGGCTCTGTCGGGCTCTGTCGGGCCCTGTCGGGCCCTGTCGAGCTCTGTCGGGCTCTGTCGGGCTCTGTCAGGCTCTACTGGGCTCTGTCGGGCTCTGTCGGGTTCTGTCGGCCTCTGTCGGGCTCTGTCGGGCCCTGTCGGGCCCTGTCGGGCTCTGTCGGGCTCTGTCGGGCTCTGTCGGGCTCTACTGGGCTCTGTCGGGTTCTACTGGGCTCTACTGGGCCCTGTCGGGCTCTGTCGGGCTCTGTCGGGCTCTGTCGGGCTCTGTCGGGCTCTACTGTGCTCTGTCGGGCTCGGTCGGGCCCTGTCGGGCTCTGTCGGGCTCTGTCGGGCCCTGTCGGGCTCTACTGGGCTCTGTCGGGCCCTGTCGGGCCCTGTCGGGCTCTGTCGGGCTCTGTCGGGCTCTGTCGGGCTCTACTGGGCTCTGTCGGGCTCTACTGGGCTCTGTTGGGCTCTGTCGGGCCCTGTAGGGCCCTGTCGGGCTCTGTCGGGCTCTGTCGGGCTCTACTGCGCCCTGTCGGGCCCTGTCGGGCTCTGTCGGGCTCTGTCGGGCTCTACTGGGCTCTGTCGGGCTCTGTCGGGCTCTGTCGGGCTCTGTCGGGCCCTGTCGGGCTCTACTGGGCTCTGTCGGGCTCTGTCGGGCCCTGTCGGGCTCTGTCGGGCCCTGTCGGGCTCTGTCGGGCTCTACTGGGCTCTGTCGGGCTCTGTCGGGCCCTGTCGGGCTCTGTCGGGCTCTGTCGGGCTCTGTCGGGCTCTACTGGGCCCTGTCGGGCCCTGTCGGGCTCTGTCGGGCCCTGTCGGGCTTTGTCGGCCTCTGTCGGGCTCTGTCGGGATCTGTCGGGCTCTACTGGGCCCTGTCGGGCTCTGTCGGGCTCTGTCGGGCCCTGTCGGGCTCTGTCGGGCCCTGTCGGGCCCTGTCGGGCTCTGTCGGGCTCTGTCGGGCTCTACTGGGCTCTGTCGGGCTCTACTGGGCCCTGTCGGGCCCTGTCGGTTCCTGTCGGGCTCTGTCGGGCTCTACTGGGCCCTGTCGGGCTCTGTCGGGCCCTGTCGGGCTCTGTCGGGCTCTGTCGGGCTCTACTGGGCTCTGTCGGGCTCTACTGGGCCCTGTCGGGCTCTGTCGGGCTCTGTCGGGACCTGTCGGGGTCTGTCGGGCCCTGTCGGGCTCTGTCGGGCTCTGTCGGGCCCTGTCGGGCTCTGTCGGGCTCTGTCGGGCTCTGTCGGGCTCTGTCGGGCTCTACTGGGCTCTACTGTTCCCTGTCGGGCCCTGTCGGGCCCTGTCGGGCTCTGTCGGGCTCTGTTGGGCTCTGTCGGGCTCTACTGGGCTCTGTCGGGATCTGTCGGGTTCTGTCGGGCTCTGTCGGGCTCTGTCGGGCCGTGTCGGGCCCTGTCGGGCTCTGTCGGGCTCTGTCGGGTTCTGTCGGGCTCTGTCGGGCCCTGTCGGGCTCTGTCGGGCTCTGTCGGGCTCTGTCGGGCTCTACTGGGCTCTACTGTTCCCTGTCGGACCCTGTCGGGCTCTGTCGGGCTCTGTCGGGCTCTGTCGGGCTCTACTGGGCCCTGTCGGGCTCTGTCGGGCTCTGTCGGGCCCTGTCGGGCCCTGTCGGGCTCTGTCGGGTTCTGTCGGGCTCTGTCGGGCTCTGTCGGGCCCTGTCGGGCTCTGTCGGGCTCTGTCGGGCTCTACTGGGCCCTGTCGGGCTCTGTCGGGCCCTGTCGGGCTCTGTCGGGCTCTGTCGGGCTCTGTCGGGCTCTACTGGGCTCTACTGTTCCCTGTCTAGCCCTGTCGGGCTCTGTCGGGCTCTGTCGGGCTCTGTCGGGTTCTGTAGGGCCCTGTCGGGCTCTGTCGGGCTCTGTCGGGCTCTACTGCGCCCTGTCGGGCCCTGTCGGGCTCTGTCGGGCTCTTTCGGGCTCTACTGGGCTCTGTCGGGCTCTGTCGGGCTCTGTCGGGCTCTACTGGGCTCTGTCGGGCTCTGTCGGGCCCTGTCGGGCTCTGTCGGGCCCTGTCGGGCTCTGTCGGGCTCTACTGGGCTCTGTCGGGCTCTGTCGGGCTCTGTCGGGCCCTGTCGGGCTCTGTCGGGCTCTGTCGGGATCTGTCGGGCTCTGTCGGGCTCTGTCGGGCTCTACTGGGTTCTGTCGGGCCCTGTCGGGCCCTGTCGGGCTCTGTCGGGCTCTGTCGGGCCCTTTCGGGCTCTGTCTGGCTCTACTGGGCACTGTCGGGCCCTGTCGGGCCCTGTCGGGCCCTGTCGGGCTCTGTCGGGCTCTGTCGGGCCCTGTCGGGCTCTGTCGGGCCCTGTCGGACTCTGTCGGGCTCTGTCGGGCCCTGTCGGGCTCTGTCGGGCTCTGTCGGGCTCTGTCGGGCTCTACTGGGCCCTGTCGGGCTCTGTCGGGCTCTGTCGGGCTCTGTCGGGCTCTACTGGGCTCTGTCGGGATCTGTCGGGCCCTGTCGGACTCTGTCGGGCTCTGTCGGGCTCTGTCGGGCCCTGTCGGGCTCTGTCGAGCTCTGTCGGGCTCTGTCGGGCTCTGTCAGGCTCTACTGGGCTCTGTCGGGCTCTGTCGGGTTCTGTCGGCCTCTGTCGGGCTCTGTCGGGCCCTGTCGGGCCCTGTCGGGCTCTGTCGGGCCCTGTCGGGCTCTGTCGGGCTCTGTCGGGCTCTGTCGGGCTCTACTGGGCTCTGTCGGGTTCTACTGGGCCCTGTCGGGCCCTGTCGGGCTCTGTCGGGCTCTGTCGGGCTCTGTCGGGCTCTGTCGGGCTCTACTGTGCTCTGTCGGGCTCGGTCGGGCCCTGTCGGGCTCTGTCGGGCTCTGTCGGGCTCTGTCGGGCTCTACTGGTCTCTGACGGGTTCTGTCGGGCCCTGTCGGGCCCTGTCGGGCTCTGTCGGGCTCTGTCGGGCTCTACTGCGCCCTGTCGGGCCCTGTCGGGCTCTGTCGGGCTCTGTCGAGCTCTACTGGGCCCTGTCGGGCCCTGTCGGGCTCTGTCGGGCTCTGTCGAGCTCTACTGGGCTCTGTCGGGCTCTGTCGGGCCCTGTCGGGCTCTGTCGGGCCCTGTTGGGCTCTGTCGGGCTCTGTCGGGCTCTGTCGGGCTCTACTGGGCCCTGTCAGGCTCTGTCGGGCTCTGTTGGGCTCTGTCGGGCCCTTTCGGGCTCTGTCAGGCACTGTCGGGCCCTGTCGGGCTTTGTCGGGCTCTGTCGGGCTCTACTGGGCCCTGTCGGGCTCTGTTGGGCTCTGTCGGGCTCTGTCGGGCCCTGTCGGGCTCTGTCGGGCCCTGTCGGGCCCTGTCGGGCTCTGTCGGGCTTTGTCGGGCTCTACTGGGCTCTGTCGGGCTCTACTGGGCCCTGTCGGGCCCTGTCGGGCCCTGTCGGGCTCTGTCGGTCTCTACTGGGCCCTGTCGGGCTCTGTCGGGCCCTGTCGGGCTCTGTCGGGCTCTGTCGGGCTCTGTCGGGCTCTGTCGGGCTCTACTGGGCTCTACTGTTCCCTGTCGGGCCCTGTCGGGCTCTGTCGGGCCCTGTCGGGCTCTGTCGGGCTCTGTCGGGCCCTGTCGGGCCCTGTCGGGCTCTGTCGGGCTCTGTCGGGCTCTGTCGGGCTCTACTGGGCTCTGTCGGGATCTGTCGGGTTCTGTCGGGCTCTGTCGGGCTCTGTCGGGCCCTGTCGGGCTCTGTCGGGCTCTGTCGGGCTCTGTCGGGCTCTACTGGGCTCTACTGTTCCCTGTCGGACCCTGTCGGGCTCTGTCGGGCTCTGTCGGGCTCTGTCGGGCTCTACTGCGCCCTGTCGGGCTCTGTCGGGCTCTGTCGGGCTCTGTCGGGCCCTGTCGGGCCCTGTCGGGCTCTGTCGGGCTCTGTCGGGCCCTGTCGGGCTCTGTCGGGCTCTGTCGGGCTCTACTGGGCCCTGTCGGGCTCTGTCGGGCCCTGTCGGGCTCTGTCGGGCTCTGTCGGGCTCTGTCGGGCTCTGTAGGGCCCTGTCGGGCTCTGTCGGGCTCTGTCGGGCTCTACTGCGCCCTGTCGGGCCCTGTCGGGCTCTGTCGGGCTCTTTCGGGCTCTACTGGGCTCTGTCGGGCTCTGTCGGGCTCTGTCGGGCCCTGTCGGGCTCTACTGGGCTCTGTCGGGCTCTGTCGGGCCCTGTCGGGCTCTACTGGGCCCTGTCGGGCTCTGTCGGGCTCTACTGGGCTGTGTCGGGCTCTGTCGGGCTCTGTCGGGCCCTGTCGGGCTCTGTCGGGCTCTGTCGGGATCTGTCGGGCTCTGTCGGGCTCTGTCGGGCTCTACTGGGTTCTGTCGGGCCCTGTCGGGCCCTGTCGGGCTCTGTCGGGCTCTGTCGGGCCCTTTCGGGCTCTGTCTGGCTCTACTGGGCACTGTCGGGCCCTGTCGGGCCCTGTCGGGCTCTGTCGGGCTCTGTCGGGCCCTGTCGGGCTCTGTCGGGCCCTGTTGGACTCTGTCGGGCTCTGTCGGGCCCTGTCGGGCTCTGTCGGGCTCTGTCGGGCTCTGTCGGGCTCTACTGGGCCCTGTCGGGCTCTGTCGGGCTCTGTCGGGCTCTGTCGGGCTCTACTGGGCTCTGTCGGGATCTGTCGGGCCCTGTCGGACTCTGTCGGGCTCTGTCGGGCTCTGTCGGGCCCTGTCGGGCCCTGTCGAGCTCTGTCGGGCTCTGTCGGGCTCTGTCAGGCTCTACTGGGCTCTGTCGGGCTCTGTCGGGTTCTGTCGGCCTCTGTCGGGCTCTGTCGGGCCCTGTCGGGCCCTGTCGGGCTCTGTCGGGCCCTGTCGGGCTCTGTCGGGCTCTGTCGGGCTCTGTCGGGCTCTACTGGGCTCTGTCGGGTTCTACTGGGCTCTACTGGGCCCTGTCGGGCTCTGTCGGGCTCTGTCGGGCTCTGTCGGGCTCTACTGTGCTCTGTCGGGCTCGGTCGGGCCCTGTCGGGCTCTGTCGGGCTCTGTCGGGCTCTGTCGGGCTCTACTGGTCTCTGACGGGTTCTGTCGGGCCCTGTCGGGCCCTGTCGGGCTCTGTCGGGCTCTGTCGGGCTCTACTGCGCCCTGTCGGGCCCTGTCGGGCTCTGTCGGGCTCTGTCGAGCTCTACTGGGCCCTGTCGGGCCCTGTCGGGCTCTGTCGGGCTCTGTCGAGCTCTACTGGGCTCTGTCGGGCTCTGTCGGGCCCTGTCGGGCTCTGTCGGGCCCTGTCGGGCTCTGTCGGGCTCTGTCGGGCTCTGTCGGGCTCTACTGGGCCCTGTCGGGCTCTGTCGGGCTCTGTTGGGCTCTGTCGGGCCCTTTCGGGCTCTGTCAGGCACTGTCGGGCCCTGTCGGGCTTTGTCGGGCTCTGTCGGGCTCTGTCGGGCTCTGTCGGGCTCTACTGGGCCCTGTCGGGCTCTGTTGGGCTCTGTCGGGCTCTGTCGGGCCCTGTCGGGCTCTGTCGGGCCCTGTCGGGCCCTGTCGGGCTCTGTCGGGCTTTGTCGGGCTCTACTGGGCTCTGTCGGGCTCTACTGGGCCCTGTCGGGCCCTGTCGGGCCCTGTCGGGCTCTGTCGGTCTCTACTGGGCCCTGTCGGGCTCTGTCGGGCCCTGTCGGGCTCTGTCGGGCTCTGTCGGGCTCTGTCGGGCTCTGTCGGGCTCTACTGGGCTCTACTGTTCCCTGTCGGGCCCTGTCGGGCTCTGTCGGGCCCTGTCGGGCTCTGTCGGGCTCTGTCGGGCCCTGTCGGGCCCTGTCGGGCTCTGTCGGGCTCTGTCGGGCTCTGTCGGGCTCTACTGGGCTCTGTCGGGATCTGTCGGGTTCTGTCGGGCTCTGTCGGGCTCTGTCGGGCCGTGTCGGGCCCTGTCGGGCTCTGTCGGGCTCTGTCGGGCTCTGTCGGGCTCTACTGTTCCCTGTCGGACCCTGTCGGGCTCTGTCGGGCTCTGTCGGGCTCTGTCGGGCTCTACTGCGCCCTGTCGGGCCCTGTCGGGCTCTGTCGGGCTCTGTCGGGCCCTGTCGGGCCCTGTCGGGCTCTGTCGGGCTCTGTCGGGCCCTGTCGGGCTCTGTCGGGCTCTGTCGGGCTCTACTGGGCCCTGTCGGGCTCTGTCGGGCCCTGTCGGGCTCTGTCGGGCTCTGTCGGGCTCTGTCGGGCTCTACTGGGCTCTACTGTTCCCTGTCGGGCCCTGTCGGGCTGTCGGGGCCTGTCGGACTCTGTCGGGCTCTGTCGGGCCCTGTCGGGCCCTGTCGGGCTCTGTCGGGCTCTGTCGGGCTCTGTCGGGCTCTACTGGGCTCTGTCGGGCTCTACTGGGCTCTGTCGGGCTCTGTCGGGCTCTGTCGGGTTCTGTCGGGCCGTATCGGGCTCTGTCGGGCTCTTTCGGGCTCTGTCGGGCTCTGTCGGGCCCTGTCGGGCTCTGTCGGGCTCTGTCGGGCTCTACTGGGCCCTGTCGGGCCCTGTCGGGCTCTATCGGGCTCTGTCGGGCTCTGTCGGGCCCTGTCGGGCTCTGTCAGGCCCTGTCGGGCCCTGTCGGGCTCTGTCGGGCTCTGTCGGACTCTACTGGGCTCTGTCGGGCTCTGTCGGGCTCTATCGGGCCCTGTCGGGCTCTGTCGGGCTCTGTCGGGCTCTGTCGGGCCCTGTCGGGCTCTGTTGGGCTCTACTGGGCCCTGTCGGGCCCTGTCGGGCCCTGTCGGGCTCTGTCGGGCCCTTTCGGGCCCTGTCGGGCTCTGTCGGGCTCTGTCGAGCTCTACTGGGCTCTGTCGGGCTCTGTCGGGCCCTGTCGGGCTCTGTCGGGCTCTGTTGGGCTCTGTCGGGCTCTGTCGGGCTCTGTCGGGCTCTACTGGGCTAAACTGCGCCCTGTCGGGCTCTGTCGGGCTCTGTCGGGCTCTGTCGGGCTCTGTCGGGCTCTACTGGGCCCTGTCGGGCCCTGTCGGGCTCTGTCGGGCTCTGTCGGGCTCTGTCGGGCTCTACTGGGCCCTGTCGGGCCCTGTCGGGCCCTGTCGGGCTCTGTCGGGCTCTACTGGGCCCTGTCGGGCCCTGTCGGGCCCTGTCGGGCTCTGTCGGGCTCTGTCGGGCTCTACTAGGCTCTGTCGGGCTCTGTCGGGCTCTGTCGGGCTCTACTGGGCTCTGTCGGGCTCTGTCGGGCCCTGTCGGGCCCTTGCGGGCTCTGTCGGGCTCTGTCGGGCCCTGTCGGGCTCTGTCGGGCTCTGTCGGGCTCTGTCGGGCTCTACTGGGCCCTGTCGGGCCCTGTCGGGCCCTCTCGGGCTCTGTCGGGCTCTACTCGGCTCTGTCGGGCTCTGTCGGGCCCTTTCGGGCTCTGTCGGGCCCTGTCGGGCTCTGTCAGGATCTGTCGGGCCCTGTCGGGCTCTGTCGGGCTCTTTCGGGCTCTGTCGGGCTCTGTCGGGCTCTACTGGACTCTGTCGGGCTCTGTCGGGCTCTCTTGGGCTCTACTGGGCCCTGTCGGGCTCTGTTGGGCTCTGTCGGGCTCTACTGGGCCCTGTCGGGCCCTGTCGGGCCCTGTCGGGCTCTGTCGGGCTCTGTCGGGCTCTGTCGGGCTCTACTGGTCTCTGTCGGGCTCTGTCGGGCCCTGTCGGGCTCTGTCGGGCTCTGTCGGGCCCTGTCGGGCTCTGTCGGGCTCTACTGGGCTCTGTCGGGCTCTGTCGGGCTCTGTCGGGCTCTACTGGGCTAAACTGGGCCCTGTCGGGCTCTGTCGGGCCCTGTCGGGCCCTGTCGGGCTCTGTCGGGCTCTCTCGGGCTCTCTCGGGCTCTTCTGGGCTCTGTCGGGCTCTATTGGGGTCTGTCGGGCCCTGTCGGGCTCTGTCGGGCTCTGTCGGGCCCTGTCGGGCCCTTGCGGGCTCTGTCGGGCTCTGTCGGGCCCTGTCGGGCTCTGTCGGGCTCTGTCGGGCTCTGTCGGGCTCTACTGGGCCCTGTCGGGCCCTGTCGGGCCCTCTCGGGCTCTGTCGGGCTCTGTCGGGCTCTGTCGGGCTCTACTGGGCTCTGTCGGGCTCTGTCGGGCCCTGTCGGGCTCTGTCGGGCTCTGTCGGGCCCTGTCAGGCTCTGTCGGGCTCTGTCGGGCTCTGTCGGGCTCTGTCGGGCTCTGTCGGGCTCTACTGGGCCCTGTCGGGCCCTGTCGAGCTTTGTCGGGCTCTGTCGGGCTCTGTCGGGCTCTACTGGGCCCTGTCGGGCTCTGTCGGGCCCTGTCGGGCTCTGTCGGGCCCTGTCGGGCCCTGTCGGGCCCTATCGGGCTCTGTCGGGCTCTGTCGGGCTCTACTGGGCCCTGTCGGGCCCTGTCGGGCTCTGTCGGGCTCTGTCGGGCTCTGTCGGGCCCTCTCGGGCTCTGTCGGGCTCTGTCGGGCTCTGTCGGGCTCTACTGGGCTCTACTGTTCCCTGTCGGGCCCTGTCGGGCCCTGTCGGGCTCTGTCGGACTCTGTCGGACCCTGTCGGGCCCTGTCGGGTTCTGTCGGGCTCTGTCGGGCTCTGTCGGGCTCTACTGGTCTCTGTCGGGCACTGTCAGGTTCTGTCGGGCTCTGTCGGGCTCTGTCGGGCCCTATCGGGCTCTGTCAGGCTCTTTCGGGCTCTGTCGGGCTCTGTCGGGCCCTGTCGGGCTCTGTCGGGCTCTGTCGGGCTCTACTGGGCCCTGTCGGGCCCTGTCGGGCTCTATCGGGCTCTGTCGGGCTCTGTCGGGCCCTGTCGGGCTCTGTCAGGCCCTGTCGGGCCCTGTCGGGCTCTGTCGGGCTCTGTCGGGCTCTACTGGGCTCTGTCGGGCTCTGTCGGGCTCTATCGGGCCCTGTCGGGCTCTGTCGGGCTCTGTCGGGCTCTGTCGGGCCCTGTCGGGCTCTGTTGGGCTCTACTGGGCCCTGTCGGGCCCTGTCGGGCCCTGTCGGGCTCTGTCGGGCCCTTTCGGGCCCTGTCGGGCTCTGTCGGGCTCTGTCGAGCTCTACTGGGCTCTGTCGGGCTCTGTCGGGCCCTGTCGGGCTCTGTCGGGCTCTGTTGGGCTCTGTCGGGCTCTGTCGGGCTCTGTCGGGCTCTACTGGGCTAAACTGCGCCCTGTCGGGCTCTGTCGGGCTCTGTCGGGCTCTGTCGGGCTCTGTCGGGCTCTACTGGGCCCTGTCGGGCCCTGTCGGGCTCTGTCGGGCTCTGTAGGGCTCTGTCGGGCTCTACTGGGGCCTGTCGGGCCCTGTCGGGCCCTGTCGGGCTCTGTCGGGCTCTACTGGGCCCTGTCGGGCTCTGTCGGGCTCTGTCGGGCTCTGTCGGGCCCTGTCGGGCTCTGTCGGGCTCTGTCGGGCTCTGTCGGGCTCTACTGGGCCCTGTCGGGCCCTGTCGGGCCCTCTCGGGCTCTGTCGGGCTCTACTCGGCTCTGTCGGGCTCTGTTGGGCTCTGTCGGGCTCTGTCGGGCCCTGTCGGGCTCTGTCAGGATCTGTCGGGCCCTGTCGGGCTCTGTCGGGCTCTTTCGGGCTCTGTCGGGCTCTGTCGGGCTCTACTGGGTCCTGTCGGGCTCTGTCGGGCTCTGTCGGGCCCTGTCGGGCTCTGTCGGGCCCTGTCGGGCTCTGTCGGGCTCTGTCGGGCTCTGTCGGGCTCTACTGGGCCCTGTCGGGCCCTGTCGGGCCCTGTCGGGCTCTGTCGGGCTCTGTCGGGCTCTGTCGGGCTCTACTGGTCTCTGTCGGGCTCTGTCGGGCCCTGTCGGGCTCTGTCGGGCTCTGTCGGGCCCTGTCGGGCTCTGTCGGGCTCTACTGGGCTCTGTCGGGCTCTGTCGGGCTCTGTCGGGCTCTACTGGGCTAAACTGGGCCCTGTCGGGCTCTGTCGGGCCCTGTCGGGCCCTGTCGGGCTCTGTCGGGCTCTGTCGGGTTCTCTCGGGCTCTTCTGGGCTCTGTCGGGCTCTATTGGGGTCTGTCGGGCCCTGTCGGGCTCTGTCGGGCTCTGTCGGGCCCTGTCGGGCCCTTGCGGGCTCTGTCGGGCTCTGTCGGGCCCTGTCGGGCTCTGTCGGGCTCTGTCGGGCCCTGTCGGGCTCTACTGGGCCCTGTCGGGCCCTGTCGGGCCCTGTCGGGCTCTGTCGGGCTCTGTCGGGCTCTGTCGGGCTCTACTGGGCTCTGTCGGGCCCTGTCGGGCCCTTGCGGGCTCTGTCGGGCTCTGTCGGGCCCTGTCGGGCTCTGTCGGGCTCTGTCGGGCCCTGTCGAGCTTTCTCGGGCTCTGTCGGGCTCTGTCGGGCTCTGTCGGGCTCTACTGGGCCCTGTCGGGCTCTGTCGGGCTCTGTCGGGCCCTGTCGGGCTCTGTCGGGCCCTGTCGGGCTCTGTCGGGCCCTGTCGGGCTCTGTCGGGCTCTGTCGGGCTCTGTCGGGCCCTGTCGGGCCCTGTCGGGCCCTATCGGGCTCTGTCGGGCTCTGTCGGGCTCTACTGGGCCCTGTCGGGCCCTGTCGGGCCCTGTCGGGCTCTGTCAGGATCTACTGGGCCCTGTCGGGCTCTGTCGGGCCCTGTCGGGCTCTGTCGGGCTCTGTCGGGCTCTGTCGGGCTCTGTCGGGCCCTGTCGGGCCCTGTCGGTTTCTGTCGGGCTCTGTCGGGCTCTGTCGGGCTCTACTGGTCTCTGTCGGGCTCTGTCAGGTTCTGTCGGGCTCTGTCGGGCTCTGTCGGGCCCTGTCGGGCCCTGTCGGGCTCTGTCGGGCTCTGTCGGGTTCTGTCGGGCTCTGTCGGGCCCTGTCGGGCTCTGTCGGGCTCTGTCGGGCTCTACTGGGCTCTACTGTTCCCTGTCGGGCCCTGTCGGGCTCTGTCGGGCTCTGTCGGGCTCTACTGGGCCCTTTCGGGCTCTGTCGGTTTCTGTCGGGCTCTGTCGGGCTCTGTCGGGCCCTGTCGGGCTCTGTCGGGCTCTGTCGGGCTCTGTCGGGCTCTACTGGGCCCTGTCGGGCCCTGTCGGGCCCTGTCGGGCTCTGTCAGGCTCTACTGGGCCCTGTCGGGCTCTGTCGGGCCCTGTCGGGCTCTGTCGGGCTCTGTCGGGCTCTACTGGGCTCTACTGTTCCCTGTCGGGCCCTGTCGGGCTCTGTCGGGCCCTGTCTGCCTCTGTCGGGCCCTGTCGGGCCCTGTCGGGCCCTGTCGGGCTCTGTTGGGCTCTGTCGGGCTCTACTGGGCTCTGTCGGGCTCTGTCGGGCTCTGTCGGGCTCTGTCGGGCTCTGTCGGGCCCTGTCGGGCTCTACTGGGCCCTGTCGGGCCCTGTCGGGCCCTGTCGGGCTCTGTCGGGCTCTGTCGGGCTCTGTCGGGCTCTACTGGGCTCTGTCGGGCCCTGTCGGGCCCTGTCGGGCTCTGTCGGGCTCTGTCGGGCTCTGTCGGGCTCTACTGGGCTCTGTCGGGCTCTGTCGGGCCCTGTCGGGCTCTGTCGGGCTCTGTCGGGCCCTGTCAGGCTCTGTCGGGCTCTGTCGGGCTCTGTCGGGCTCTGTCGGGCTCTACTGGGCCCTGTCGCGCTCTACTGGGCCCTGTCGGGCCCTGTCGAGCTTTGTCGGGCTCTGTCGGGCTCTGTCGGGCTCTACTGGGCCCTGTCGGGCTCTGTCGGGCTCTGTCGGGCCCTGTCGGGCTCTGTCGGGCTCTGTCGGGCTCTGTCGGGCCCTGTCGGGCCCTGTCGGGCCCTATCGGGCTCTGTCGGGCTCTGTCGGGCTCTACTGGGCCCTGTCGGGCCCTGTCGGGCTCTGTCGGGCTCTGTCGGGCTCTGTCGGGCCCTCTCGGGCTCTGTCGGGCTCTGTCGGGCTCTGTCGGGCTCTACTGGGCTCTACTGTTCCCTGTCGGGCCCTGTCGGGCCCTGTCGGGCTCTGTCGGGCTCTGTCGGGCTCTGTCGGGCTCTACTGGGCCCTGTCGGGCCCTGTCGGGCCCTGTCGGGCTCTGTCGGGCTCTGTCGGGCTCTGTTGGGCTCTACTGGGCCCTGTCGGGCTCTGTCGGGCTCTGTCGGGCCCTGTCGGGCTCTGTCGGGCCCTGTCGGGCTCTGTCGGGCTCTGTCGGGCTCTGTCGGGCTCTACTGGGCCCTGTCGGGCCCTGTCGGGCCCTGTCGGGCTCTGTCGGGCTCTGTCGGGCTCTGTCGGGCTCTACTGGTCTCTGTCGGGCTCTGTCGGGCCCTGTCGGGCTCTGTCGGGCTCTGTCGGGACCTGTCGGGCTCTGTCGGGCTCTACTGGGCTCTGTCGGGCTCTGTCGGGCTCTGTCGGGCTCTGTCGGGCTCTACTGGGCTAAACTGGGCCCTGTCGGGCTCTGTCGGGCCCTGTCGGGCCCTGTCGGGCTCTGTCGGGCTCTGTCGGTCTCTCTCGGGCTCTACTGGGCTCTGTCGCGCTCTATTGGGGTCTGTCGGGCCCTGTCGGGCTCTGTCGGGCTCTGTCGGGCCCTGTCGGGCCCTGTCGGGCTCTGTCGGGCTCTGTCGGGCTCTACTGGGCCCTGTCGGGCCCTGTCGGGCCCTGTCGGGCTCTGTCGGGCTCTGTCGAGCGCTACTGGGCTCTGTCGGGCTCTGTCGGGCCCTGTCGGGCTCTGTCGGGCCCTGTCGGGCTCTGTCGGGCTCTGTCGGGCTCTGTCGGGCTCTGCTGGGCTCTGTCGGGCTCTGTCGGGCTCTGTCGGGCCCTGTCGGGCTCTACTGGGCCCTGTCGGGCCCAGTCGGGCTTTGTCGGGCTCTGTCGGGCTCTGTCGGGCTCTGTCGGGCTCTACTGGGCCCTGTCGGGCCCTGTCGGGCTCTGTCGGGCCCTGTCGGGCCCTGTCGGGCTCTGTCGGGCTCTGTCGGGCTCTGTCGGGCTCTACTGGGCCCTGTCGTGCCCTGTCGGGCCCTGTCGGGCTCTGTCGGGCTCTACTGGGCCCTGTCGGGCTCTGTCGGGCCCTCTCGGGCTCTGTCGGGCTCTGTCGGGCTCTGTCGGGCTCTACTGGGCTCTACTGTTCCCTGTCGGGCCCTGTCGGGCTCTGTCGGGCCCTGTCGGGCTCTGTCGGGCTCTACTGTTCCCTGTCGGGCCCTGTTGGGCTCTGTCGGGCCCTGTCTGCCTCTGTCGGGCCCTGTCGGGCCCTGTCGGGCCCTGTCAGACTCTGTTGGGCTCTGTCGGGCTCTACTGGGCTCTGTCGGGCTCTGTTGGGCTCTGTCGGGCTCTGTCGGGCCCTGTCGGGCTCTGTCAGGATCTGTCGGGCTCTGTCGGGCTCTGTCGGGCTCTTTCCGGCTCTGTCGGGCTCTGTCGGGCTCTACTGGGCTCTGTCGGGCTCTGTCGGGCTCTGTTGGGCTCTACTGGGCCCTGTCGGGCTCTGTCGGGCTCTGTCGGGCCCTGTCGGGCTCTGTCGGGCTCTGTCGGGCCCTGTCGGGCTCTGTCGGGCTCTGTCGGGCTCTGTCGGGCTCTGTCGGGCCCTGTCGGGCTCTACTGGGCCCTGTCGGGCCCTGTCGGGCCCTGTCGGGCTCTGTCGGGCTCTGTCGGGCTCTGTCGGGCTCTACTGGGCTCTGTCGGGCCCTGTCGGGCCCTTGCGGGCTCTGTCGGGCTCTGTCGGGCCCTGTCGGGCTCTGTCGGGCTCTGTCGGGCCCTGTCGAGCTTTGTCGGGCTCTGTCGGGCTCTGTCGGGCTCTGTCGGGCTCTGTCGGGCTCTACTGGGCCCTGTCGGGCTCTGTCGGGCTCTGTCGGGCCCTGTCGGGCTCTGTCGGGCCCTGTCGGGCTCTGTCGGGCTCTGTCGGGCCCTGTCGGGCTCTGTCGGGCTCTGTCGGGCTCTGTCGGGCCCTGTCGGGCCCTGTCGGGCCCTATCGGGCTCTGTCGGGCTCTGTCGGGCTCTACTGGGCCCTGTCGGGCCCTGTCGGGCCCTGTCGGGCTCTGTCAGGATCTACTGGGCCCTGTCGGGCTCTGTCGGGCCCTGTCGGGCTCTGTCGGGCTCTGTCGGGCTCTGTCGGGCTCTGTCGGGCCCTGTCGGGCCCTGTCGGTTTCTGTCGGGCTCTGTCGGGCTCTGTCGGGCTCTACTGGTCTCTGTCGGGCTCTGTCAGGTTCTGTCGGGCTCTGTCGGGCTCTGTCGGGCCCTGTCGGGCCCTGTCGGGCTCTGTCGGGCTCTGTCGGGTTCTGTCGGGCTCTGTCGGGCCCTGTCGGGCTCTGTCGGGCTCTGTCGGGCTCTACTGGGCTCTACTGTTCCCTGTCGGGCCCTGTCGGGCTCTGTCGGGCTCTGTCGGGCTCTACTGGGCCCTGTCGGGCTCTGTCGGTTTCTGTCGGGCTCTGTCGGGCTCTGTCGGGCCCTGTCGGGCTCTGTCGGGCTCTGTCGGGCTCTGTCGGGCTCTACTGGGCCCTGTCGGGCCCTGTCGGGCCCTGTCGGGCTCTGTCAGGCTCTACTGGGCCCTGTCGGGCTCTGTCGGGCCCTGTCGGGCTCTGTCGGGCTCTGTCGGGCTCTACTGGACTCTACTGTTCCCTGTCGGGCCCTGTCGGGCTCTGTCGGGCCCTATCTGCCTCTGTCGGGCCCTGTCGGGCCCTGTCGGGCCCTGTCGGGCTCTGTTGGGCTCTGTTGGGCTCTACTGGGCTCTGTCGGGCTCTGTCGGGCTCTGTCGGGCTCTGTCGGGCTCTGTCGGGCCCTGTCGGGCTCTACTGGGCCCTGTCGGGCCCTGTCGGGCCCTGTCGGGCTCTGTCGGGCTCTGTCGGGCTCTGTCGGGCTCTACTGGGCTCTGTCGGGCCCTGTCGGGCCCTGTCGGGCTCTGTCGGGCTCTGTCGGGCTCTGTCGGGCTCTACTGGGCTCTGTCGGGCTCTGTCGGGCCCTGTCGGGCTCTGTCGGGCTCTGTCGGGCCCTGTCAGGCTCTGTCGGGCTCTGTCGGGCTCTGTCGGGCTCTGTCGGGCTCTACTGGGCCCTGTCGCGCTCTACTGGGCCCTGTCGGGCCCTGTCGAGCTTTGTCGGGCTCTGTCGGGCTCTGTCGGGCTCTACTGGGCCCTGTCGGGCTCTGTCGGGCTCTGTCGGGCCCTGTCGGGCTCTGTCGGGCTCTGTCGGGCTCTGTCGGGCCCTGTCGGGCCCTGTCGGGCCCTATCGGGCTCTGTCGGGCTCTGTCGGGCTCTACTGGGCCCTGTCGGGCCCTGTCGGGCTCTGTCGGGCTCTGTCGGGCTCTGTCGGGCCCTCTCGGGCTCTGTCGGGCTCTGTCGGGCTCTGTCGGGCTCTACTGGGCTCTACTGTTCCCTGTCGGGCCCTGTCGGGCCCTGTCGGGCTCTGTCGGGCTCTGTCGGGCTCTGTCGGGCTCTACTGGGCCCTGTCGGGCCCTGTCGGGCCCTGTCGGGCTCTGTCGGGCTCTGTCGGGCTCTGTTGGGCTCTACTGGGCCCTGTCGGGCTCTGTCGGGCTCTGTCGGGCCCTGTCGGGCTCTGTCGGGCCCTGTCGGGCTCTGTCGGGCTCTGTCGGGCTCTGTCGGGCTCTACTGGGCCCTGTCGGGCCCTGTCGGGCCCTGTCGGGCTCTGTCGGGCTCTGTCGGGCTCTGTCGGGCTCTACTGGTCTCTGTCGGTCTCTGTCGGGCCCTGTCGGGCTCTGTCGGGCTCTGTCGGGACCTGTCGGGCTCTGTCGGGCTCTACTGGGCTCTATCGGGCTCTGTCGGGCTCTGTCGGGCTCTGTCGGGCTCTACTGGGCTAAACTGGGCCCTGTCGGGCTCTGTCGGGCCCTGTCGGGCCCTGTCGGGCTCTGTCGGGCTCTGTCGGGCCCTGTCGGGCTCTACTGGGCTCTGTCGCGCTCTATTGGGGTCTGTCGGGCCCTGTCGGGCTCTGTCGGGCTCTGTCGGGCCCTGTCGGGCCCTGTCGGGCTCTGTCGGGCTCTGTCGGGCTCTACTGGGCCCTGTCGGGCCCTGTCGGGCCCTGTCGGGCTCTGTCGGGCTCTGTCGAGCGCTACTGGGCTCTGTCGGGCTCTGTCGGGCCCTGTCGGGCTCTGTCGGGCCCTGTCGGGCTCTGTCGGGCCCTGTCGGGCTCTGTCGGGCTCTGTCGGGCTCTGTCGGGCTCTGCTGGGCTCTGTCGGGCTCTGTCGGGCTCTGTCGGGCCCTGTCGGGCTCTACTGGGCCCTGTCGGGCCCTGTCGGGCCCTGTCGGGCTCTGTCGGGCTCTGTCGAGATCTACTGGGCTCTGTCGGGCTCTGTCGGGCTCTGTCGGGCTCTGTCGGGCTCTGTCGGGCCCTGTCGGGCCCTGTCGGGCCCTATCGGGCTCTGTCGGGCTCTGTCGGGCTCTACTGGGCCCTGTCGGGCCCTGTCGGGCTCTGTCGGGCTCTGTCGGGCTCTGTCGGGCCCTCTCGGGCTCTGTCGGGCTCTGTCGGGCTCTGTCGGGCTCTACTGGGCTCTACTGTTCCCTGTCGGGCCCTGTCGGGCCCTGTCGGGCTCTGTCGGGCTCTGTCGGGCTCTGTCGGGCTCTACTGGGCCCTGTCGGGCCCTGTCGGGCCCTGTCGGGCTCTGTCGGGCTCTGTCGGGCTCTGTTGGGCTCTACTGGGCCCTGTCGGGCTCTGTCGGGCTCTGTCGGGCCCTGTCGGGCTCTGTCGGGCCCTGTCGGGCTCTGTCGGGCTCTGTCGGGCTCTGTCGGGCTCTACTGGGCCCTGTCGGGCCCTGTCGGGCCCTGTCGGGCTCTGTCGGGCTCTGTCGGGCTCTGTCGGGCTCTACTGGTCTCTGTCGGTCTCTGTCGGGCCCTGTCGGGCTCTGTCGGGCTCTGTCGGGACCTGTCGGGCTCTGTCGGGCTCTACTGGGCTCTATCGGGCTCTGTCGGGCTCTGTCGGGCTCTGTCGGGCTCTACTGGGCTAAACTGGGCCCTGTCGGGCTCTGTCGGGCCCTGTCGGGCCCTGTCGGGCTCTGTCGGGCTCTGTCGGGCCCTGTCGGGCTCTACTGGGCTCTGTCGCGCTCTATTGGGGTCTGTCGGGCCCTGTCGGGCTCTGTCGGGCTCTGTCGGGCCCTGTCGGGCCCTGTCGGGCTCTGTCGGGCTCTGTCGGGCTCTACTGGGCCCTGTCGGGCCCTGTCGGGCCCTGTCGGGCTCTGTCGGGCTCTGTCGAGCGCTACTGGGCTCTGTCGGGCTCTGTCGGGCCCTGTCGGGCTCTGTCGGGCCCTGTCGGGCTCTGTCGGGCTCTGTCGGGCTCTGTCGGGCTCTGCTGGGCTCTGTCGGGCTCTGTCGGGCTCTGTCGGGCCCTGTCGGGCTCTACTGGGCCCTGTCGGGCCCTGTCGGGCCCTGTCGGGCTCTGTCGGGCTCTGTCGAGATCTACTGGGCTCTGTCGGGCTCTGTCGGGTTCTGTCGGGCTCTGTCGGGCCCTGTCGGGCTCTACTGGGCCCTGTCGGGCCCTGTCGGGCCCTGTCGGGCTCTGTCGGGCTCTGTCGGGCTCTGTCGGGCTCTACTGGGCTCTGTCGGGCCCTGTCGGGCCCTGTCGGGCTCTGTCGGGCTCTGTCGGGCTCTGTCGGGCTCTACTGGGCTCTGTCGGGCTCTGTCAAGCCCTGTCGGGCTCTGTCGGGCTCTGTCGGGCCCTGTCAGTCTCTGTCGGGCTCTGTCGGGCTCTGTCGGGCTCTACTGGGCCCTGTCGGGCTCTACTGGGCCCTGTCGGGCCCTGTCGAGCTTTGTCGGGCTCTGTCGGGCTCTGTCGGGCTCTGTCGGGCTCTACTGGGCCCTGTCGGGCTCTGTCGGGCTCTGTCGGGCCCTGTCGGGCCCTGTCGGGCCCTATCGGGCTCTGTCGGGCTCTGTCGGGCTCTGTCGGGCCCTGTCGGGCCCTGTCGGGCCCTATCGGGCTCTGTCGGGCTCTACTGGGCTCTACTGTTCCCTGTCGGGCCCTGTCGGGCCCTGTCGGGCCCTGTCGGGCTCTGTCGGGCTCTGTCGAGCCCTGTCGGGCTCTGTCGGGCTCTGTCGGGCTCTGTCGGGTTCTGTCGGGCTCTGTCGGGC